>NC_090821.1:23234548-23556334 GCF_000390325.3 Nicotiana tomentosiformis | reverse complement strand
CCCTTCCTCGCAATCGATAATCGCAAATGCAATCCATATCTCGCAAATGCGAGACCTGAAGCACCTGTGCAAAACCAACAAAACTCAAACTCTATCAAACACTCTTAGATGCGTCTAAAACTCATTTGAGCCCTCGGGACTAGATATTGGCACTATGAGTTTCTAATGATGTCTTTCGACTTGACTAACGGCCCGGCGACATTTATAGATTTGATGAATCGGGTGTTTAGGCCATATTCTGTCTCATTTGTCATTGTCTTCATTGATGACATATTGATCTACTCACGTAGTATGGAGGAGCATGAGCAGCATTTAAGGATGGTCCTTCAGACCTTGCGGGAACAAAAGCTATATGCTAAGTTCCCTAAGTGCGAGTTCTGGTTAGATTCTATGGCTTTCTTAGGGCATGTTGTATCACGCGAGGGTATCAGGGTGGATCCCAAGAAGATTGAGGCAGTTCATAGTTGCCCTCGTCCTACCACAGCGACTAAGATTGAGAGTTTCTCGGGGTTAGCGGGTTATTATCGTCAGTTTGTGGAGGGCTTCTTGTCTATTATAGCTCCTTTAACTAGATTGACCTAGAAGGGTGCTTTGTTCAGATGGTCTGATGATTGCTAGGTGACTACAACACCGGTGTTAGTGTTTTCCTCCGATTCAGGGATGTATAATGTGTATTGCGATGCTTCACGCATTGGCTTAAGTTGTGTACTGGTGCAGGAGGGGCAAGTTAGTGCATATGCTTTACATCAGCTGAAGCCCCACGAGAAGAATTATCCTATGCATGATTTGGAGTTGGTCGCGATAGTTCATGCTCTCAAGATCTGGAGGCATTATCTTTATGGGGTGTTGTGTGAGGTCTATACGAATCAGCCCAGCTTGCAGCATTTGTTTAATAAGAGGGACCTTAATCTGAGGCAGCACAAGTAGCTTGAGTTACTAAAAGATTATGATATTACTATCCTCTATCATCCGGGCAAGGCGAATGTGGTTGCGGATGCCTTAAGCATAAAGGCAGAGAGTATGGGTAGTTTGGCATTCATTTCAGCAGAGGAGAGGCCAATGGATTTGGACATTTAGTCCTTAGCTAACAAACTGGTGAGATTGGATATTTTAAAGCCCAGTTGAGTTCTTGCATGTATTGTGGCTCAGTCTTCTTTATTTGAGCGGATCAAGGCTTGTTAGTACGATCCGCATTTGCTGGTTCTTAGAGAGACGGTGCTACGAGGTGATGCTAAGGAGGTTACTATTGGTGATGATGGTTTCTGTGACTCCATGATCGCCTATGTGTTCCTAATATTGATGGCCTAAGGGAGACTATTCTAGACGAGGCACACAGTTTGCGTTATTCTATTTATCTAGGTGCAACGAATATATATCGTGACCTGAGGCAGCATTATTAGTGGCGGCGGATGAAGAAGGACAAAGTTGAGTATGTGGAGAGATGTCTAAATTGCCAGCAGGTTAAGTATGAGCCCTAGAGGCTAGGTGGCCTATTTCAGTAGAGGGTAATACCGGAGTGTAAGTGGGAGCGCATCACTATAGACTTCGTAGTTGGGTTGTCGTAGACGTTGAGAAAATTTGATATCGTTTGGGTCATTGTCAACATACTGACCAAGTCTGTACACTTTATTCTGGTGGTGACTATGTACTCTTTGGAGAGGTTGGCTCAGATTTACATTCAGGAGATCATCCGGTTGCACGATGTGCCTATTTCCATCAGTTCAAATATAGGCCCTCAGTTCACTTCACATTTTTGGAGAGCTGTATAGAGTGAGTTTGGTACCCCAGGTAGAGCTCAGCATGGCCTTTTGTCCGCAGACCGATGGATAGTCGGAGCAGACAATTCAAATCCTGGAGGATATGCTCAGAGCATGTGTGACTGACTTTAGAGGGTAGTGGGATTGATTCTTACCTTTGGCCTAGTTTGCTTATAACAATAATTATCAGTCCAGCATCGAGATGGCTCCATTTAAGGCTTTGTATGGTCGGCGATGTCGTTCCCCTATCGGTTGGTTTGAGCTCGGCTAGGTTAGGTTATATGGTACTAATTTGGTAAAGGATGCCTTGGATAAGGTAAAGTTGATACAGGAGCGACTTCGCACATCATTCCAGCCAGAAAAATTACGCAAATCATAAAGCGCATGATTTATCATTTATGGTGGGCGAGAAGTTTCTCTTGAAAGTCTCATCGATGAAGGATATCATGAGGTTCGAAAAGAAGAGCAAGCTGAGTCTATCAGGATTTCATCCAGTTTTTGACGTGTCTATGCTCCGTAAGTACCATGCCTACATATGACATGTCCTTGATTACTGTATAGTTCAATATGATGAGAACTTGGGTTAGGAGGAGTGGCCAGTTGCCATTGTTGACAGGCGGGTTTGCCAGTTGAGGTCTAAGAAGATTTTAGCGGTAAAGGTCCAGTGGAGGGGTCAACCAGTCGAGGAGGTGACTTAGGACACTGAGGAGGACATGCAGAGTAGATATCCACACTTATTCAGCACTCTAGGTATGATTCTAGACCTGTTCGAGGACGAACATTTGTTTAAGAGGTGGAGAATGTAACGACCCAACCAGTCATTTTTTTTCTAGATCCCCGTTCCCCAATTTAACACTTCCCGTATGTGCTTGTACTATTTTATGACTTGCGGGGATGATTGGTTTGGTTTTGGAAGGGTTCGGGTTGAATTTGGAACACTTAGTTTCTTAATAGTGGCCTAAGGTGGCAAAGTTTAACTTGAGTCAACATTTTGAGTAAACGACCTCAGAATCGGGATTTGAAGATTCCAATAGGCCCGTATAATTATTTTGGACTTGGGCGTATGTTCAGGTTGAGTTTCGGGTGAACCGGGAGCGTTTCGGCGCATATTATTGAAAGTTGGCGCCTTGAAGGTTTTAGGGTTTTTAAAATTTGGATTGAAGTAGACTTTGGTATTATCCATGTCCGTTTGGGTTTCTGAGCTTGGAAATAAGTTCGTAGGGTGATTTGTGACCGGTGCGTAAAATTTGGCTTCATTCCAAGTTATCTAAGTATGATTCGTCGCGTTCGGAGCTAGTTGAAGAAGTTTGAAGTTCATTAGTTAATTAATTTGATTTTAGGGTGTGATTCTTGGTTTTGATGTTGTTTTATGTGTTCCGAGAATTTGATCAAGTCCGTATTATATTTATGGACTTGTTGGTACTTTTGGAAAGGGTCCTGAGTGGCTCGGGTGTGCTTCGGACCACACAGAGTTAATTCCAAAAATAATAGATTTTCTGCTACTTGTTTCCTTATTCACGAACGCGGAGAGAGTCTCGCGTTCGCGATGAAAGATTTAGGGTAAAGGTGTTTTTGTTCTTCACGTTCGTGATCATGGGGTCGCATTTGCGAAGGCTTAGGACTTGGGGCCTTCACGTTCACTATGAGAATCCCCCATTCGCGTAGAAGGGACTGGGTCTGGGGGGTCAGCAGGTTGTTTCCCTTCGCATTCGGGAAAGGCAGGTCGCGTTTGCGATGCTTTGGCTGGGCAAGCCTTCGCGATCATGAGAACTTGGTCGTGTTCGCAAAGAGGCTTTTCTGGGCCTTGTCAATTTTGCCTTCGCGATCATGAGGGCCTTTTCGCGGTCTCAAAAAAGGGGTCATTGGGCAAAAACTTTTAAAAATCGGGATTAAGTTTATTTCCTTCATTTCTCACATTTCTTGGCCGATTCTAGAGCTCCTTAGAGACGGATTTTCACCTAGAAATTGAAGTTTCGGATTGCTCGACATCGATTTGAGGCAATTAGTGTGGTTGAAGAGCCAAGTAGTGAACTTGGAATCGAGGTAAGGCTCTAGCCTAATCTTGTAAGAAGGAATTATCCCCGTAGGTGCTTTAATTGTTATGTGCTACTTGTTATGGGAGATAAGTACGCATGAGGTAGACTTAAGACTTTACCAAGCAATATTTGTACTATTTGAACTCAACTTGTTAGTTTAATTACTTAGATGTATCCTTGAAATTTTGATTAGGGATTAGGTTGGGCTGAGCTTCGGTACCTTGAGTTTTGGCAGAATACTTGATTGTTAGAGAAAATTATGCTTTCTTTGAGTGTCATCCTTTTGTTATAGTTGTTTGACCCGTAGTTAGAAGAGTTTCTCTAATCCTGGGGATCGGGCCGAATGCCTTGATAGTATATTTGAGATGCATCTATGGTTTGTGTTGGTTGACCCTCGACAGTGTACACGATTAATCTAGATCGGGTCGTACGACTTCTGCATAAGTCGTGCGTAGTATCGCTAGGATTCAGAACATATATGATATTTCCTTCATGACTTGCGATTTGATAATTACTTGATGGTTCTTATTTGTTGCGATGGCATGTGATATTTGGGGATTTTAAACTGATATGATGTTAAAGGATCACGTTATTTACTGTTTCTTATTCTACTATTATTGTTGTATTTCATGCCTATTTATAATTCTTGTACTTTATTTATTGACCATTAGTAAGTGTCGATGTCGACCCTTAGTCACTACTTCTTCGAGGTTAGACTAGATACTTACTGGGTACGTGTTGATTTACGTACTCATACTACACTTCTGCACTAATTGTGCAGGTTCTGAGGCGGGTACATTTGGTGGCCATTCATGCGCACATCCCCATTAATCGGAGACCTGGAGCTGCTTCCAATGCTCCGATCTGCAGCACCCAAAGTCTCCTCCTTGTTGTATTTACTATTCCTGTCTATTTTATTTCAGAAAGTAGTTATAGGAATTTTTTATATTCTACTAGATTGCTCGTGCACTAGTGACATCGGGTTTTGAAAAATTTCTAGTAGATGTTTTTTGTTTTTTTCCTAACATTACTACCATTTTATTTTTATGTCTTAATTATGCATTATACCACCATGATCTTTTACACTTAGTTTCTTTACTAAATAAAAATTCATGATTTCAAAAGCAATAAAAATGAATAATTAATTTGATAGTTCATTATTGGCTTGCCTAACGGCGACGTTGGGTGCCATCACGGCCTATAGTAGGTTTGGGTCGTGACAGAGGCTAACGTGGCGAGGGGAAAGAAGCCTCGATATTCTATAAGTTTCAGCGGTACCTTGTCTGGAGGTAGGGATAATTCTGGGAGAGGCCATCCTAGCGAGCCAGTACCTTCAGCTTATCAGCCCGCTCGTGGCACTCCAGTTCAATCTTCATTCAGTGCATTACCAGTATAGAGTTCCTACCATACTCCTTCAACTCAGGGTTCTTCCAGTGGGTACTCAGGTTATAAGAGGCAACCTCTTATTCAGCAGTTATTCTCATCTCAAGGTTGTTTTGAGTGAGGAGAGGTGGGGAATATCAAGAAGGATTACCCCAGCCGTGATAGAGGTATAGCACATCATTGTTCTCAGGTAGTGACTCTAGTTCCAGTTGCTACACAACCAGCCCCACAAGCAAGAGGGGAGCTCAGGTAGTCAGGGTTCGTCCCAGAGGCGGGGGTCAGTCGAGCAGAGGTCAGGCCCGCTGTTATGCATTTTTGGGTAGACCCGAGGCTGAGGGATCTGATGCAGTTATTAAAGGTATTATTTCAGCCGATTCCTAGGGATGCATCAGTCCTATTTGATATTGGTTCTATATATTCCTATGTTTCATCGTACTTCACATCGTATTTGGATTTTCCCCATAGTTCTCTTAATATTCATGTTCATATATCTACACCAGTTGGTGACTCTATTGTGGTGGATAGTGTATATTGGTCTTATTTTGTTACCATTGGGCTCTATGAGACCAGTGTTGATCTCTTGTTGCTTGGTATTGTGGATTTTAATGTGATATTTAGTATGGATTAGTTATATCCTTATCATTCCATTCTTGATTGTCACGCTAAGAGCGTGACATTTGCTGTGCCGGGGTTGCCAAGGTTGGAATAGAAGGGTTCTCTTGGGACTACTTCCAATAGGGTGGTTTCGTTTCTGAAGGCTCAGTGGATGGTTGAAAAGGGGTATTTGGCGTATTTAGCCTTGGTATATAAAGTTCGCATTGTGTTCCTGACAATCGAGATAGAAATACATTTAAATAGACGCATGGTCGATACATGTGACATAAAATTTGGAAGAAGCCCTGGATTAAGTAAACTAGGTATATGAGTGAAAGAAAGATTGTAAAAAATCATGTTTTTAGAGAATAAAGTCTAACTGTAAAGAGTAGATGCACACTATCAAAAAAGGTCGAGGAGTTCCTAAAATTTATTGCATGACTAGACCAACAAGAGGAGTTTGTCAGCAAGATGTCCTACTTTATGAGAGGAGAGGATCACGCTATGAGAGTAACATATTAACGAGATGCTAAGAATTTTTGTGGGCCTAGGAGAATACTAAAAATTGGTAAAAGGCTTAATTGATGTTCTAGAGTAGCTAAAGTATGCCAAGGGCAGAGTGACTGATAATTGTTATTATCAAGGAAATTATATAAATCAAACACTAGCACTAGGGTATGAAAAATAAATCACGAAATCAATGCACAAATATACACAAATGAGGAGGTAAGCATGTATTCATGGATATAACATATTGGATAAAGAAATAAGGATACCAGTGTCCACGAGCCTTAAAACCCATTGATGTAAGAGAGGTTTTTCCTAATTGTGGGGTCAATGACAAGCATTGCGCGGCCTATGGTGTATGAAGTATGCCCTAAAGCTTTCTAAGAGTAGAGAGAGTCTTCTTAGATTCTTTTAGGGTAGGATTGAATAACTGCGAGATGGCACATGGCCATACTGTAGTAAAACTACCATCTCATTCCACACATACGCCAAATCTCCAAAATTATGGAGTTTGAAAGAAGGCTAGGGGATGCGCAAAACACCCCTCGCGTGCTTAGTTCATGTGATTGTGTACGACCAAGATTCCACATGAAAATGATGGCAATTTATGAAAAACCGTAAAAATTAATTATGCAATCATGTGAAGCATTTGTGATATACTAGTAACATTTAATGACAAATTGTGATCATGTGAAGTATAAACATATAATAGCAAGTTATGGTAAACAAATAATTTGCATAAATAAAACAAAAATCCCTCAAAATGACAATTTAGACCAAGTCCGCTAAGGTTAGAACCTAAGTATATTTTAACGGTCTGATAGGTCATTTTGAGTTCTAACGCACTGTTTGGTAAATTGAGACCTTGAAAAGCTTCTCATGATATTGTATGACTTGTGTGCATGGTTCGTTTAGATGTACGAAAGGTTTAGATGTGTTTTGGAAGAGATATGAAAGTTTCCCTACAAAAAGGGATGGCTTCCCAATCCGTTAGGGATCGCTTGCCAAGATGGCTTCAACAACCCATTAGGGATGGCTTGCCAAATAGGGGATGGCTTCGACAACCTGTTAGGGATGGCTTGCCAAAATATACAAATATTTAATTTGCTTATAGTCGCAGAAATATTCCTATAAGGGGGCTGGCTTCACAACCCTTCAGGGATGGATTTCCAAGCTACACAACTCAGAAAATTTTTGTACTATAACCAACTTTAGCTGTTATAACTCAGAAAACTTTCGTACTATAACAAGCTAACTTTCTTAGAGTATTCCTACTCTATTTTCATACAAGGACCGTCCTTTCCCTCTATTCGAAAGAAAGAACAAGAAAGAAATTTAGCAGGAACTCATATGTAATATATCACAAAGATTTACAAAGATTACAAGATGATCCTACAACTATTACATTGCCTCCTTTATATAGGGCTAGAATGTTATTACAAGACAAACTTATATTATAAAATAAACCTATCTTACATGGAAAAGCTATCTACAAGTGGGTCCCTTTTGACATGTGAAGGACCTTAGGCAAAGTGACTAATATACACTAAAAGGCTTCTGAAAATATATGAAAGAGGTGAAATATATATGGTAAAGCATGTGGAAGCATGTGAAAGCATGTGAAAGTAGGGTGATTCGTGTGACAAGGCATGTGGAAGCATGTGAAAGAATGTGAAAGTGGGGAGCAGATAGTATGAAAATATGTGGGATTTTGTCTTGGTATGGGTAGATGAATTTTTAGGGTTTTTTGGTATGGGGGATTAAGGTAAGGTTAGCAGGGATTTAGATTCAAATCCTCATGATTACCTGGCGTTGATTCTCTGGCTTTGTCTTCTAGGCATCTTCTCAAAGATCTTGTGTAGTAATGCCCGGAGCTTGACGATCCTACTTCGCTGTGTTCCTTCTCCTTTAGATTGTGAGATGTAGTATGTAACCTTAATCTGGCGATATCATGAGTGGTTGTTTCTCGGATGACTTCATAAGGGGTCCGGTATTCCTTTGCTGCTTCTCGGACCCTTTCCTAGTGAGGATGAGTGCTGGTATAATTCTAGCTCGCCCATTCTTTTAGCCATATTTCTCTTGGGATACACCTATTTAGCTGGAGGATAATTCTTTGTGCTTCACTATATTCTTCTTCCATGGATAAAAAGGACACAGGAAATTTCCACCAGAATGATACTTATGCTTGCGCCTGGACCTTTCCATTAATAATCTTCACTGGCCTATGGAATATGAATATCTTTTCTTTGTAGGAATCGTTGAAACATTATATCCAATATCTTCTAGGCTTGAACCATAATAGAACTACTTTAAGAGCAGGTTCAAGGTTGTGAAAATCCTTAAACATGTTGCACTTGAATTCCATAAAAATATAATACCGATGGCATAAGTACCATAAAAAGCATAAAAGTTCCTGGGAAAAATCCATGGCTTGTGCTAATATATGGCAGAATGGATATTCTGGATTGACCCTGTAAGGCTTATGAATGGATCCTCCATGTTGCCGAAAAACCTGGAGGTCATAATAAGTTCTTATTTCCATTATAATTGATTGATCAAAGGGATCCATGAGGTTGAACAACTCCAGTAGATGATATGTTGGCTTTAATGAACTGGTTCCTAGTACATTTGAAAACATGAAGATCTAGCTGGTTGGCTTTTGTTTTGACTTCATCTTCTCTGGGTATAATCTCTTTGAGAATTCTTCTAGTCGAGATAGAAAATCTGCGAGAATATTATCTTTTGCTTTCAGGTGCTTGATTTAGAACTTGTATAGAGAGAACCATTGGGCCCATCTTAGAATCTGACGATTGGGAATAATTTTTGCATTTATCTGGATCATCTTTGGGAAGGCCTACATATCTATGTCTATCAGAAATTCTTTATGAATCAAGAAGAAATTGAATTGCTTAATCCCATTCTTTACTGCAAGAATATCCTTGAAAGTGGAGTGATAATGTTGCTCGGTATTTTTGAACTTTCCGCTGGCATATCCACATATTTTTATCTAGCCATCTTTTTCTTCAAATAGAACAACATTCCAATATTCATTACTGGCATCAGTTTGAAGTATTTTCTTACCTTCTAAAGGAATCTAGAAAGACTTGACATCTTTAGATAACTCCTTTATTTTCTTGACTGCTTCATCTTGTTCCTTTCCCCATGATGTAGTATTTTTTTTGATCATCTTTGTGAGTGGAGAAATGTATGTAGAGATATTTGGGATAAAATCTCCAACATAATTTACTACACCCAAAAACTATAGGATTTGCTTTGTGGTGAGGCTAGTATCTGGAAATTTAAGCAGTTCCTGACATAAATGTGGTTTTGGACTGTATGCTCCTAAGACAAAATACAATCCTAGAAAATATCTTTTTGGACAAGAACCATCTTTTCTGCTGAAATCATGATGACATATTGTGTTAATAGTGCCTCAAATTCACGGAGAAAGTTGACTTGTTCCTCTAATATATCACTAAATAACAGGATGTCATCAATGTAAACCAAAGAGGTATGGAGGATAGGCTGGAATATTTTTATCATGGCTTTTTGGAATAAGGAGGGTGCAGTTTTTAATCCAAGGGCATGACTTTCCATTGGAAATGATATACAAAATCCCATTTTGGCTCTTTCTTCGGGGTTGATTCCCAATTGCCAAAATCCAGATTTAAAATCAAATTTGGAAAAATATTTGGCCTTGGCTAATTGGGCGAAAAGGGTGAGTATATTTGGGATAGAAAATTTATCATCTTGGAGAAAGTGGTTAAGAGGCTGATAGTTAATAACTAACATGAGTTTTCCTCTTGTTTGTTCAGATCTTTTGTTGACATAAAATGCTTCGCATGCTCATTATGAATATGATGGCTCTCTTAGATAAAAATCCAAGAGTTCTTCGCACTCCTCCTTTTCAAGCTGGAAATGATCTTGGTTCATGCCTGAATGGATGGATTTTGTTGGATTGATGTTTTCAATCTTCTTGAAAGGGAGATTGATAAAAAATTCTTCATTCTTCTATAACGGGCTCTTGCCTTTCTTCATAAAATCCTTGTGGGATTCTACACATGAATACTCAATGAGATTTTGTTCAATTTCCTTGATTTGTTCGTCGTTGGTGATTTGGAATAGCCTTGGGATCTTAGAATAAGGTTTGAACTGCTTTTTAAAAGGTTATCCTGTTAGCCCTGATCCGGAGCTGATCTTTTAGTTGTCTGAAAAAAATGTCGAATCCAACAATAAGGTCTTTTCCTAGTACATCAGACCCTATCAGCTTGGTTCTGTACTTCAATCATAGAAAAAACTAAATTATGATCAGGTGCTTTGTGATTACTGTGGTAGTCAGGATCCCAGTTGATGCAGTATTAAAATCCTTGAAATGCGGCATCCATTGATCTTCAGGGAGAACAGCTGGATTCATAAGTGAACAAGCAGCTCTGGTGTCAATGAAAGCAATGACTTGATTTGGTTTATTCCATATGGATGGATAAACCTTGAGTTCCTCCTGAGGGGTGACTATGAGAGCATTGATCTCCTCTCGGGATTTAGTTGTTGGCTCTTAAATTTGGTAGTTGTTATCACCATGATCTTCGTATATATCAAGAGAGAATAAAGTTTCTTCAGTGGGTTCATCATGCATAGAGAATATAGATTCGATGTCCTCTTATTTTCCGAGATGTATGCTAGTGTAATCTCTAATTTCTTTATGAAGTTTGACATATCTCCTCTATTGGGGACAATTTCTTGCGAAATGTCCAATTTTGTGGCAAATAAAGGATCGGTCCTTTTTGTGAAAATCTCCTGGCCTCCTTCGTCTGAAATATTTTGTGCATCTCCTGGACCTTGTTCTCCCATCTGAAATTCTTGGCAATCTGAACCTCCTGAATCCTTTCTGTCACCTAGATGTATGGCAGGAACATCCTGATCCGTTGGTCAGATCGGATCTGCAGCATGCTTTATCAAGCACTTGATTTTATTAGATAATTTATTTTAGAGCAGAGCGCTTTGTACAAATGTCGTCCAATGCGATGAAATATCTTGCCTGAAGTAGCCGACTTGTGGGATTGTTATTAACTGAAACCTTTCTTTAATGATGGCCATGGTTTGGCTTGCCAACAATTTTGGAAGGGAATAGATGAAGGCTTGCTTCAAGATGATGTCTCCGCCAATCTCAAAGTATATCTTTTCCATTTTATAAAAATGCTTGTCAATGTTATTTCTGTCAAATGACACACAGTTCATCTCGAAGAGATGCCTTCGCATCCTTTCTTGTCTTTGGCTAGTATAACTACAGAAAACATCATGTAGGATTCGGATGTTGAAGGCAAAATCTTGGGAAGTGAGGAAAGTATTTTTATCTTGAACCCCAAGCGAGTTCCATCAATCTCTCAGAATTCCTGAGAACCGTGAAGTGAATTCTGAGAAGATGATATACTTTTCTCGTTCCACCAAATATTTGGTCAACATTCAAGTATTTGTCTTGAATCCTTTGAGGCCATTTTGAAACCTTGATGTCATCCACGGTAAAAATGTGGAAACCAATTCCAACTGCTTTTGACGCCATGGGATTATGTCTTCTTTCTAGGACTGGTTCTTTTGTCATCACTTCTTGATCCTCATCTACCTCAGATATTTCTGGGTCTCTTGGCTGGTTCACAAATATTGGGGGATAGTCTTTTTCGGAATAGAGGGTTGTGGATTCATTTCTTGATTGAGAGCTATCTTCCATTGTATCATCATCTGATGAATTTTGAGATTCTGACCATGTAGTATCCCCTTTTGACATATTTCTTTGTTGGGAGACATAGAGGTCTGGAGCCTTCTGATCAGAAATCATCAAATTTTCTGGGTTGGGCCCTTTTGAACTCTTTCTGTGATCTCGCCTTTTCTTGGGTTGTTTTTGGGCCACAAGAGCATCTTTCTTTTCCCAAACTATTTTTGCAATATCAAAGTCATGTTCTTCTTTTAAGGGTTGGGTGAAAGAGAAAGGATTCTATGAGGCAGTAGTAAAAGTAAAAAAGGTGTAGTTCAATTTAGGTGGTGAGTATGCTTGTGACGACATAGGGAAGAAGGTAGGTTTTGAAGGAAAACCTGGGGGTTTATGTGACTCAAAGAGGTCATTTCTCAAAAGTTGAATTTGTTCCCTGATGGCAATCGTCTCCTTTTGTTTTTGTTGGATGAATTGAAAAAGTGAAGTTCCTGGCGGAGAAATCTCATATTGTAAATTTTCCAACCTCTGTTTCAGAGTTTTGATTAGTCCTACATGTTGGGACGATTTATGGCATTGCCAATATTGTTCAGCACTTTGTTTTGGCAGATGGCATTTTCTGATTGCCAATTTATCGTTACTTCAATATCACTCGTTGGGGGTTTTTCTCTAGTAGGTAGCACTATA
This sequence comes from Nicotiana tomentosiformis, assembly GCF_000390325.3. Classification (NCBI taxonomy): domain Eukaryota; kingdom Viridiplantae; phylum Streptophyta; class Magnoliopsida; order Solanales; family Solanaceae; genus Nicotiana; species Nicotiana tomentosiformis. The sequence continues at coordinate 23,543,669 of NC_090821.1, read as the reverse complement.
TCTTTCTTGGAGATTTTTGGAGCATGGTTGATACTCACATTTTCAAAAGGTTGAAGTGAAGGAAAATCTTGGGTATGACTTGAACTTGAAGGGCTTAGCATGAATATTTGTGGTTGTGTGAAATTTGGATTATTTGTAGTTGACGAAGTTTTAGGTTTAGGTGGCTTTTTGGACTCTTGGGTATTTTGAGCTGATGGTGGTTTAGGTTTTTGTGTTATTTCACTATCTCCCCGGCTTGGAGTGAATTTTTCTGGTAATGTTTGCCATTCTTGGGGCTTGTAGTTGAAAATAAATTCATATTTACTTGGTCGGATTAGTGAGCCAATTGGGGGATCTTTATTTTCATATCTGGCTAGAAATTGCTTTTCAGTGATTTTTCCTTTTTTCTTGGTTTCAGGTTTGTTCGATCTTGGCCAAATCTATTCCAATGACACAAGTGGTGTTCATCAAATTCTCAAATTGGGTCTTTAAAATAGTCTTGGCAGTCGCAACCAAGATCTCATGGGCAGTGTGCCGTAAAGTGGCATTTGAACCACCAAACTCCTTTACCCTTTTTGTTGAAATGTTTGATCCAGTCATGTTCTTCCATGATAGTTTGAATATTCCAAAAGGGTTTTCTTTCAGGGTCAGGGTCTCTATCTTTGGTTGAAATATTTGGCAGGAAAAGATGATTTTATTGGATTTTTTAAGATGGGAATGGTCAAAGCTTATGAAAACTGTTTTGTCATTTCTTTTGATAAAACTTGGCTCACCGGATTGCAGAGATTCCTCTGGTTCTCTTAACTTTTCATAATTTGTGATCCATAAATCAAGAAAGATTTTGACGAGCTCATCTCTAGAAATTTGTGTGGGTATTTGAGTGCACATGGTGTTTCCTTTGGTACCATCAATATTTAAGAGTAAAGCATTTTCTTCTCTAGGAAGGCAGAGATCCATTGCATGATTTTGAACCCGCCATGCCATTTGATGATGAAGAGTGGCTTGGATAGAATCTTTGGCCTGTGGGGCTTCTTCGATTTGGACTGGGATTTTTAATGCTTTGGTTAAGTATAGATCATAAAGGGACATGTTGAAATTTCAAAAAATGGTTAAGAAGATAGTCCCAACATTTAAGGTAACTTCTGCAGTACCCAGATTTGCATGCTGCTTCTCATAGTATCTTGTATCCAGAAGAGAAAGGCGAGCAACAACAGGTTAGCCTTTTCTTCCATGATATGTCAAAGAGATTCATATAGCACCAAAATGGATATGGGTAAAACCATGATTTCTCTATTGTCTGGGAAAGTCATCAGGGATTTGAAGGGTGATGAATTGTTCCTCTCTAATTGCAAGAATGGGATGTTGGTCATGTTTTGAGGCAGCAACATATTTCTTCACACCTTTTGGTCTGTGTTGATCAACATTCCTGGTAAACGACTTCAAATCGGCGTTTTGACAATTTTGGTAGGTTCGTATGATGATTCTAGACTAGTACGTATGTTTGGTTTAGGTCCCCAGTGACCCGGGACCATTTCAACGCTTCTAGTTGAAATTTTTAAACTTATGAATTTTTGAAATCTTTGGTTTGATGGTTGATTCTTGATTTTCATGTTGTTTTGTTGTTTTGAGCTTTCAAGCGAGTTCTGTATGAATGAGGAAAAAATAGAATTTCTTGATTCCATTCTTCACTGCAAGAATTTCCTTGAAAGTGGAGTAATAATGTTGCTTGGCATCTTTGAACTTTTCACTTGCATATCCGCATATTTTCTTCTGGCCATCTTTTTCTTAAAATAGAACAGCACTCTAATATTCATTGTTGGCATCAGTTTGCAGTATCTTCTTACCTTCTGAAGGGATGTAGAGGGACTTGACATCTTTAGATATCTCTTTTATTTTTCTGACTACTTCATCTTGTTATTTTCCCCATGACGGAGAATTTTTCTTGAGCATCTTTGTCAGCGGATAAATGTATGTAGAGATATTTGGGATGAAATCTCTTACATAATTTACTACACCCAAGAACTGTTCGATCTGCTTTATTGTGAGGTTGGTATATGGAAAGTTCAGTAGTTCCTGATATATATGTGGTCCTGGACTGTATGTACCTTGGACAAAATACATTACGACAAAATCAATCTCTTTTTGAGCAAGAACCATCTTTTGTGTTGAAAGCATGATTCCATATTGTGTTCCCAATGCATCAAATTGACGAAGCAAGTTGATATGTTCTTCCAATGTGTTACTAAATAACAGGATGTCATCAATGTAAACTAAAGAGGTATGGAGGATGGGCTGGAATATTTTTATCATGGCCTTTTGGAACAAGGAGGGTGTAGTTTTTAATCTGAAGGGCACGACTTTCCATTTGAAATGGTGATCGGGGATGCAAAATCTTATTTTGGCTCTTTATGAGTTTTCCTCTTATTTGCTCAGCTATTTTGTTGACATAAAATGCTTCGCATGCCCATTGTAAATCTGATGTCTCTATCAGATCAAATTCCAAGAGTTCTTCGCATTCTTTCTTTACAAGCTGAAGATGATCTGGGTTCATGCCTGAATGACTGGCTTTTGTTGGATTGATGTTTTCATTTTTCTTGAAAGGGATCTTGATAAAAAAACTCTTCGTTCTTCCATAACATGCTTTTTACTTTCTTCATAAAATCCTTGTGGGATTCAGCACATGAATGTTCAATGAGATTTTTTTCAATCTCCTTCATTTGTTCATCTTTGGTGATTTGGAATAGCCTTAGAACTTCAAAATAAGGTTTGAACTGCTTCTTAAAGGTTATCCTGTTAGTCTTGATTTGGAGTTGATTTTTCAGTTGTCTGAAAATGTTGAATCCAACAATAAGGTCTTTTCCTGGTACATCAGACCATATCAGCTTGGTTATGTATTTCAATCTTGGAAAAAACTCAATTGTGACCGGGTGCTTTGTGATGATGGTGGTAGTCGGGATCCCATTTGATGCAGTGTTGAAATCCTTAATGTACGACACCGATTGATCTTTAGGGAGAACAGCAGGATTCATGAGTGAACAAGCAGCTCAAGTATCAATGAAAGCAATAACTCGAGTTGGTTTATACCATTTGGATGGATAAACTTTGAGTTCCACCTGAGGGATGACTACGAGAAGGTTGATCTCCTCTCGGGCTTTAGCCACTGGTTCTAAAATTTGGTAGTGGTCATCACCATGATCTTTGTATATATCAAGAGAGAATAAAGTTTCTTCAGTGGGTTCATCGTCCATAGAGAATATGGATTCGATGTCCTCTTCTTCTCCGAGATGTATGCCAGTGTAATCTTTAATTTCTTTAAGGAGTTTGATAGATCTCCTCGATTGGGGACAATTTCTTGCAAAATGTCCAATCTTGTGGCAAATAAAGCATCTGTTCTTTTTGTGAAAATTTTCTGGCTTCCTTCGTTTGAAATATTTTGTGCTTCTCCTGGACCTCTATTTCACATCCAGAATTCTTGGCCATCTGAACCACCTGAATTCTTTCCGTCGCCTGGATGTATGGCAGGAACATCCTGAGCCGGTGATCGGATTGGATCTGTGGCATGCCTTGTTAATTGCTGGATGGCGTTGGATAATTTGTTTTAGGGCAGATCGCTCCGTACAAATGTCCTCCAATGCGACAAAAATAGCTTGCTTGATTTAGCCAACTTGTGGGATTATTATTGACTGAAACTTTTCTTCAATGATAGTCATGGTTCGGCTTACCAACAACTTTGGAAAGGAAGAGACAAAGGCTTGCTTTAGGTTGATGTCTTCGCCAATCTCAAAGTATATCTTTGCCATTTTTTGAAAATGCTTGTCAATGTCATTTCTATCAAATGACACACACTTCATTTTGAAGTGTTGCCTTCGTATTTTTTCTTGTTTTTGGCCAGTATCTCCACAGAAAACTTCATATAGGATTCTGATGTTGAAAGCAAAATCCAGGGAAGTAAGAAAAGTATTTTTGTCTTGAATCCCAAGTGAGTTCCACCAATCTCTGAAGATTCCTGAGAACCGTGAAGTGAGTTCTGATAGGATGATATACTTTTCTCATTCCACCAAGTTTTTGGTTACCATCCAAGTATAGAAGTCTTGGATCCTTTGAGGCCATTTTGAAACCTTGACGTCATCTAAAGTGAAAGTGTGGAAGCCAGTTCCAACTGGTTTCGATGCCATGGGCTCATATCTTTTTTCTGGGATTGGTTCTTCTATCATGCCTTCTTGATCCTCATCTACATCAGATATTTCTGGGTCTCTTGGTTGGTTCACAAATATTGGGGGAAAGTCTTCTTCAGAAGTGTTTGTTCTGGATTTATTGCTTGATTGAGAGCTATCTTCCATCGTATCATTATCTGATGAATTTAGAGATTCCGACCATGTGTTATCTTCTTATGACATGCTTCTTGGCTGGGAGACATAGAGGTTTGGAGCCTTCTGATCAGAAATCATCAAATTTTCTGGGTTGGACCCTTTTGAACTATCTCTGTGATCTCTCTTTTTCTTGGGTTGTTTCTGGGCTGCAAAAGCATCTTTATTTTTTCCAAACCATTTTAGCAATATCAAATTCATGTTCCTCTTTTAAGGGTTGGGTGAAAGAAATGGGATTTTGTGAGGTAGTAGGAAAAGTGGAAAAGGTATAGTCCAATTTAGGTGGGGAGTATGCTTGTGGCAACATAGGGAAGATGATAGATTTTGAAGGAACAACAGGGGTCTTTTGTGATTCAAAGCGGTCATTTATCTTAAGTTAAATTTGTTCCCTGATGGAAATCGTCTCTTTTTGTTGTTGTTGGAAGAATTTGAAAAGAGAAGTTCATGGCGGACAAACCTCATATTGTAAATTTTCCAACCGTTCCAGGGCTTTAATTAACCCTGTCTGGTGAGATGATGTTTGCTCCATCTTTTTTCTCAATTGTTTTCACTTTGTTCATCATCTTGTTTTGTGTATGGGCTGCATTTTAATGGTGTTGCCAATATTATTCAGCACTTTGTTTTGACAGATGAAATTTTCTGATTGCTAGTTCATTGTTGGTTCGATATCACTTGTTGGGGATTTTTCTCCAGTAGGTAGAACTATATTTTTCTTGGGGATTTTTGGACCATGGCTGCTACCCTCATTTTCGAAAGGTTGAAGTGAAGGAAAATCTTGGGTATGACTAGAACTTGAAGGGCTTAACATGAATATTTGTGGTTGTATGGACTTTGGGGTATTTTGAGTTGATAGAATTTTAAGTTTTGGTGGCCTTTTGGACTCTAGGACATTATGATTTGATGGCGGTTTGGGTTTGGGTGTTATTTCACTGTCTCCCCAGCTTGGAGTAAATTTTTCTGGTAATTTTGGCCATTCCTGGGGTTTGTAACTGACAAGAAATTCATATTTACCTGAACGGCTTAATGATCCAATTGAAGGATCTTTATTTTCATATTTGGCTCGAAATTGCTTTTTAGTGGTTTTCCCTTTTTTTTTCTTGGTTTCAGGTTTGGTTTCGTTGAGGCCAAATCTTTCCCAATGACGCAGGTAGTGTTCATCAGGTTCTCCAATTGGGTCTTCCAAACAATTTTGGCAGTCGCAACCAAGATCCCATAGGCAGTGTCCCGTGAAGGGGCATTTGAACCATCAAACTTGTTTACCTTTTTTGTCAAAATATTGGCACCAGTCATGTTCTTCTATGATGCCTTGTATATTCCAGAAGGATTCTCTATCAGGGTCATGGTATGTATCTGCTGTATCTTTAGGTTAAATCATTTGGCAAGAAAAGATAGATTTATTGAATTTTTTAAGATGGGAATGGTCATAGCTTATGGAAACGGTTTTGTCATTTCTTTTGGTAAAAGTTGGCTCACCAGATTGCAGAGATTCTTCTGGTTCCCTTAACTTTTCATAGTTTATGATCCAGGAATCAAGAAGGATTTTGACGAGCTCATCTCTAGAAATTTGTCTAGGTATTTGGGTGCACATGGTGTTTTCTTTGGTAGTATCAATATTTATGAGTAAGGCATTTTCTCCTCCGAGAAGGCCGAGATCCATGGCATGATTTTCGACCTGCCACACCATTTGGTGATGAAGAGTGGCTTGGACAACATCTTTGGCTTGTGGAGATCCCTGGATTTGGACTTAGAATTTTAATGCTTCTATTAAGTATGGGTCATAAAGGGACATGTTGAAATTTGGAAAGATAGTTATGAAGACAGTCCCGGCATTCAAGGTAACTTCTGTAGTACCCAAATTTGCATGTTGGTACTCATAGTATCTTGTATCTAGAAGGAAAAGGCGAGCAACAACAGGTTGACCTTTTCTTCCATGATATGTTAAAGCGATTCAGATAGCACTAAAATGGATATGGGTAAAACTATAATTTCTCCATTGTCTGGAAAAATCATCCGGGATTTCAAGGGTGATAAATTGTTCTTCTCGAGTGGTGAGAATAGGATGCTGGTTAAGTTTTGAGGCAGCAACATATTCTTCGACTCCTTTTGATCTCAGTTGGACTACGGAACGAATTTGAGACCATGGTGCAAATGATTCTTTGGCTAAAGCTGAGTAAGGTTTTATGAGGGGTAATTTAGTGGAGGTTGCTTTCTGCTCGTCGGATAGGATATCTACTTCATATAGGTAATCGTATTTTTTGGACAAGGTTTTATATATAGTAGGGGACATATTCATTTTTGCAAGGGAAGAGAAGGATGGAAATGACGCGGACATATTTAGTAAACTGTTCCTCCCTCCGAAAGTATGGGATGGCTCTGATACCACAGTACAAAGAACAAAGCAAGAGACTCCAAGAAAGCAAACTAAATCATAGATACGAAAGTTTTCCTACAAAGGGGCTAGCTTCAACAACCTATAAGGAACGGCTCGCCAAGCTACAAAAATAGTTTATTTGCTTATAGTCGCAAAAGTTTTCCTACAAAGGGACTGGCTTCAACAACCCATAAGGGACGGCTTGCCAAGCTATACAACTCAGAATACTTTTGTACTATAACCAACTTTAGATGTTACAACTCAGAAAATTTTCGTATTATAATAAGCTTACTTTCTTAGAGTATTCTTACTCTATTTTCATACATGGACCGGCCTCTCCATCCATTCGAAAGAAAGAACAACAGATAAATTTAGAAGGAACTCATATGTAATATATCACAAAGATTTACAAAGGTTACAAGATGATCTTACAACTATTACATTGCCTCCTTTATATAGGGTAAGGAGGTTATTACAAGACAAACTTATAATATATAAAAAACTATCTTACATGGCAAACCTATCTACAAGTCGGTCCCTTTAAACATGTGAAGGACCTTAGGTCAAGTAACTAATACACACTAAAAAGTTCTTGAAAATATGTGAAAGAGGTTAAATGTACATGGCATAGCATGTGGAAGCATGTTGGAGCATGTGAAGGTTGGTTGCTCCATATGACAAAGCATGTGGAAGCATGTAAAAGTGGGGCCCGGATAGTATGGAAATATGTGAAATTTTGTCTTGGTATGTGTAGATGATTTTTTAGGGTTTTTTGGTAGTTAATATGGGAGTAAGCTGAGATTAGCATGGATTTAGATGATTATCTTGTGTTAATTCTCTGGCTTTGTCCTCCAGGCATCTTTTCAATGATCTTGTGTAGTAACTCCCGAAGCTTGACGATTCTACTTCGCTACATTCCATCTCCTTTGGATTGAGAGATGTAATTCGTAACCTTAATCTAGAGATGTCTTGGGTGCTTCTTTCTAGGATGACATCGTATGATGTCTGGTATTCCTTTGCTGCTTCTCGGACTCTTTCCCTGTGAGGATGGGTATTGGTATAATTCCAGCTCGCCTAATCTTTTAGCCATATCTCTTTTGGGATACACCTATTTTACTGGAAGATAATTCCTTATGCTTCACTATATTCTTCTTCCATAGATAAAATGGACACAAAAAATTTCCACCAAAACGATACTTCTGTTTGTGCCTGGATTTTTCCATTAATAATATTCATCAGTCTATGGAACATGAATACCTTTGCTTTGTATAAATCTTTGAAATATTTTATCCAATATCTTCGGGTCTTGAACCATAATAAAAATACTTTAAGAGCAGGTTCAATATTGTCAAAATCTTTGAAGACATTGCACTTGAATTCCATAAAAATATAATACTGATGGCATAAGTACCAGAAAAACCATAAAAGTTCATGTGAAAAATCCTTGGTATGACAAAATGGATATTCTGGATTGACCTCATAAGGCTTAAGAATGGATCCTCCATTTTGCCGGAAAACATAGAGCTCATAATAAGTTCTTCTTTCCATTATAATTGATGGGTCAAAGGGATCCATGAGGTTGAAAAACTCCGGTGGATGATCAGTTGGTTTCAAAGAACTTGTTCCTGGTATATTTGAAAACATGAAGATGTGGCTGATTAGCTTTTGTTTTGACTTCATCTTCGCTGGGAAAAATCTCTTTGAGAATTCTTCCGGTCGAGACAGAAAATCTGCGAGAATATTATCATTTTCTTTCAGGTGCTTGACTTGAAACTTGTATGGAGAGAACCACAGGACCCATCTGAGAATCTGAGGATTAGTAATACTTTTTGCATTTATCTGGATAATCTTTAGGAAGGCCTTCATATCCATTTCTATCAGAAAGTATGTATGAATGAGGAAAAAATTGAATTTCTTGATTCTATTCTTCACTACAAAAATTTTCTTGAGAGTTGAGTGATAATGTTGCTCGGCATCTTTGAACTCTCCGCTGTCATATCCGCATATTTTCCTCTGGCCATCTTTTTCTTCAAATACAACAGCACTCCAATATTCACTGTTGGCATCAGTTTGCAGTATCTTCTTACCTTCTGAAGGGATATAAAGGGACTTGACATCTTTAGATATCTCCTTTATTTTCCTGACTGCTTCATCTTGTTCTTTTCGCCATGATGGAGCATTTTTCTTAAGCATATTTGTGAGCGGAGAAATGTATATAGAGATATTTGGGATGAAATCTCTTACATAATTTACTACACCCAAGAACTGTTCGATCTGCTTTGTTCTGAGGCTGGTATCTGGATAGTTGAGCAGTTCGTGATATATATGTGGTCCTGGACTGTATGCACCTTGGACAAAATGCATTCTAAGAAAATCAATCTCTTTTTGAGCAAGAACCATCTTTTTGCTGAAAGCATGATCCCATATTGTGTTACCAATGCATCAAATTGACGAAGCAAGTTTATATGTTCCTCCAATATGTCATTAAATAATAGGATGTCATTAATGTAAACTAAAGAAGTATGAAGGATAGGCTGGAATATTTTTATCATGGCTTTTTGGAACAAGGAGGGTGCAATTTTTAATCCTTAGGGCATGACTTTCCATTGGAAATGGTGATCGGCGAGGCAAAATCCTATTTTGGCTCTTTCTTCTGGGTGGATTCCTAATTTCCAAAATCCAAACTTTAGATCAAACTTGGAAAAATATTTGGCCTTCGCTAAGTGGGAGAAAAGAGTGAGTTTCTTTGGGATAAGGAATTTATCATCTTGGAGGAAGTGGTTAAGTGGCTGGTAGTTAATAACTAATTGGAGTTTTCCTCTTGTTTGCTCAGCTCTTTTGACATAAAATGCTTCGCATGCCCCTTGTGAATCTGATGGCTCTATCAGATCAAATTCCAATAGTTTTTCGCATTCTTTCTTTGCAAGTTGAAGATGATCTAGGTTCATGTATGAATGACTGGCTTTTGTTGGATTGATGTTTTTATTTTTTTTGAACGGGAGCTTGATAAAAAACTCTTCGTTCTTCCATAACGGGCTTTTTCTATTCTTCATAAAATTCTTGTGAAATTCAACACATGAATGCTCAATGAGATTTTGTTCAATCTCCTTGATTTCTTCATCGTTGGTGATTTAGAATAGCCTTGAAACTTCATAATAAGGTTTGAGTTGATTCTTAAAGGTTATCATGTTAGCCCTGATCTGGAGTTGATCTTTCAATTGTCTGAAAATGTCGAATCCAACAATAAGATCTTTTCCCGGTACATCAGACCCTATCAGCTTGATTCTATATTTCAATCCTTGAAAAAACTCAATTGTGACCGGGTTGTGATGACGGTGGTAGTCAGGATCCCATTTGATGCAGTGTTGAAATCCTTAAAGTGGCAGCACCTATTAATCTTCAGGGGGAACAGCGGGATTTTTGAGCCAACAATAGCTCCAGTGACAATGAAAGCAATAACTCGAGTTGGTTTATCCCATTTGGATGGATAAACGTTGAGTTTCACATGAGGGATGACTACGAGAGCGTTGATATCCTCTCGAGCTTTAGCCACTGGTTCTGAAATTTGGTAGTGGTCATCACCATGATCATATTTTGTGTGTCTCCTAGACCTCAATTTCCCATATAGAATTCTTGGCCATCTGAACCTCCCGAATCCTTTTCGTCGCCTGGATGTGTGGCAGGAACATCCTGATCTAGTGATCAGATAGGATCTGCGGCATGCTTTGTCAAGTGCTGGATTATGTTGGATAATTTGTTTTAGGGTAGAGAGCTTCGTACAAATGTCTTCCAATGTGACAAAAATAGCTCGCCTGATGTAGCCGACTTGTAGGATTGTTATTGACTGAAACTTTTCTTCAATGATAGTCATGATTCGGCTTGCCAACAACTTTGGAAGGGTAGAGACAAAGTCTTGATTTAGGTTGATGTCTCTGCCAATCTCAAAGTATATCTTTGCCATTTTTTTGAAAATGCTTGTCAATATTGTTTCTATCAAATGACACACACTTCATTTCGAAGAGTTGTCTTCGCAACTTTTCTTGTCTTTGGCCAGTATCTCCACAGAAAACTTCATGTAGGATTCTGATGTTAAAGGAAAAATCCTGGGAATTAAGAAAAGTATTTTCGTCTTGAATCCCAAGTGAGTTCCACCAATCTCTGAGGATTCCTGAGAACCGTGAAGTGAGTTCTGACAGGATGATATACTTTTCTCGTTCCACTAAGATTGGATCCTTTGAAGCCATTTTAAAACCTTGACGTCATCTAAGGTGAAAGTGTGGAAGCCAGTTCTATCTAGTTTCGATGCCATGGGCTCATATCTTCTTTCTGGGATTGGTTCATCTATCATGCCTTCTTAATCCTTATCTACCTCAGATATTTCTGGGTCTCTTGGCTGGTTCACAAATATTGGGGGATAGTCTTCTTCGGAAGAGTTTGCTTTGGATTCATTGCTTTATTGTGAGCTAACTTCCATTGTATCATTGTCTGATGTATTTAGAGATTCCGATCATGTGGTATCTCTTTCTGACATGCTTCTTGGCTGGGAGACATCGAGGTCTGGAGCTTTCTGATCAGAAATCATCAAATTTTCTAGGTTGGACCCTTTAGAATTCTGTTAGTGATCTCGCTCTTTCTTGGATTGTTTCTAGGCTGCAAAAGCATCTTTCTTTTCCCAAACTATTTTTGCAATATCAAATTCATATTCCTCTTTTAAGGGTTGGGTGAAAGAAATGGGATTTTGTCAGATAGTAGGAAAAGTGAAAAAGGTGTAGTCCAATTTAGGTGGGGAGTATGCTTGTGGTGACATAGGGAAGAAGGTAGATTTTGAAGGAAAACTGGGGGTTTTTGTGATTTAAAGCGGTCATTTTGCAAAAGTTGAATTTGTTCCCTGATGGAAATTGTCTCTTTTTATTGTTGTTGGAAGAATTTGAAAAGGGAAGTTCCTGGCGGACAAATCTCATATTGTAAATTTGCCAACCTTAGTTCCAGGGCTTTATGTAGTCCTGCATAGTGAGACGATGTCTGCTCCACCTTTTTCTCAATTGTTTCCACTTTGCTCATTATCTTGTTTTCTGTATGGGGCACGTTTTTAATGGTGTAGCCAATAATGTTCAGCACTTTGTTTTAACATATAGAATTTTCTGATTGCCAGTTCATTGTTGCTTTGATATCACTTGTTGGGGATTTTTCTCCAGTAGGTAGAACTATATTTTTCTTGGGGATTTTTGGAGCATGGCTGCTACCCTCATTTTCGAAAGGTTGAAGTGAAGGAAAATCTTGGGTATGACTAGAACTTGAAGGGCTTAACATGAATATTTGTGGTTGTATGGACTTTGGGGTATTTTGAGTTGATGGAATTTTAAGTTTTGGTGGCCTTTTGGACTCTAGGGCATTATGAGTTGATGGAGGTTTGGGTTTGGGTGTTATTTCACTGTCTCCCCAGCTTGGAGTAAATATTTCTGATAATTTTGGCCATTCATGGGGTTTGTAACTGACAAGAAATGCGCTGGTGCTTTATTTTGATTTGCGCACCTGCCTTCTCCTTATTTTCTTTTTCTCTGAACTCGGGGAACTCAGAGCCCTCTTTCATTCCTTCTTTGTGGCCTGTCTTGGAGCAGGGAACTCGGTAGGTAAGTATTCTCCACCGGCTGGAGGCCTCAACTTGACATCCTTAGATAAAGCTGCAAAAAAGAAGTAAAGGGAGTAATGGCTTAATGTTAAAAGAGGAACCCTAATACTACCTACTCGAGAAAGAAGTCTCACCATGGGAACAAGCCTCCCAACGGACCTTCGAGAGCTTGCGCCATGAGCGCTCGGAATACGGCATCTGTGATACGATATCCTCGACCCACTTCTTGAGTCGAGGGACAACCTTCGGGACCCGAGCGGTGGCTTCACCACCACAAAGCACTAATGATAAAAAGAGAAGTAAGTGTAAAATCGACGTTTGAAAATAAATCGTACTTACGTGAGGTATTCCACTTCTCGGGGAATGTCCTACACTCGGCTGGGATTAAGGTTGAAGTCCTCACTCGGACAAAAATGGCCTTACCAGCCTCGATCTCAGTCCTCGTCAATACTTGAGAATGGGGCTTTACTACCCGACGCACAAGCTTTTTTACCCCCCCCCAGAAGATTCGAGGACGATATAAGCGTAGAAGATGGTCAATGGTGAACGGGCACCCATCGAATTTGTTCACAAAGAATCAGAGCGAAGGATGAATCTGACCAAGGCATACTTTGTACTTCTTGCAGAAATCAATAATGACGGGGTCCACCCGGCCCAATGTAAAGGGATACTTGTAAACACTTAGGTATCCCTCGACATGGGTGGTAATGGCTTCATCGGGGTCGGGGATCACTACGTCCTTATCGGCCCAGTTGCAGTCCTTTCGGACCATAGGGAGGACTTCTTTAGTGATCGAGCAGATCTATCTCAAGACCTCCTCACAACGGCCTTCAGGTGCTAGTTCGTCGACGGCAGCATGCAAAACAGTCTCGTCGGCCTTAGTATCTGGCCGCAAAGTAGAAGGGGTTTCTTTCCGGGGAACGGTTTTATCACGACCCAAAATCCGTTAAAGGTCGTGATGGCGCCGGACACCACTGTCAGGCAAGACAACAGTAAATAGTTACTTAAATTGTCATTTTTATATTTTTGAAATCGTAAATTTACTTCAATTTATCTAGTAAAAGACGAATTTATAGAATAAATAACAATGTTTTCCAATTTCAATACTGAACATCCCATAATCATCCCAGAATTCGGTGTCACAAGTGCATGAGCATTTTCTAGGAATTTAAAATAAAATGCAATAACTGTCCGGGATACAAATTTGGACAGGAAAGAAAATACAATACTCCGAAGGAGACTATGCTGGTTGCGGGTCGTACATAAGATGCAGCTCACCAAAATCCCCATAATAACCGCGCCTCCGTGCCCACAAGGTCACTAGTCATATATGTACCAGCACAAAGCGTGCAACAAGTGTAGTATATGTATGTAAATCAACGCGTACCCAGTAAGTGTCCTGCCTAACCTCGAAGAAGTAGTGACGAGAGGTCGACTCCGACACTTACTGTGGCCATCAATAATATAAGGTACAGTAAAGGAATGAATGAATATGAGACAGAGTAAATATATGAAACAACAAGTATAAAATACGTGGTACAATTTCCCTCTTTACAATTTACTCAAGCTCTCAACTAGCGAGTTCCCTCCATAATCGGAGCACATATATATAGATGTAGTGGATCTCATCAAAGAGGTGGTTGTCATAATTCTAATCAGGGAAAAACCCTCAGATACAATGGCTTCTTGCCAAATATTACGCACGATTCCACGAGGATAATATATATATAGGAAATGCCAAGGCGTACGGCCAGATCCAACATAAAGGTAAACTTTGCACTGCCGAGGGTCGAACGACGCGAACCATAGATGCATCTATTAACCTGCCGAGGCGAACTGCCTGCTCCCATGAGAGTGGTAGAAGGAATTTCCCCTCACGCGGATCATACTTGCGACGCGGTCAAATATAAATTTAACATTTAAAATCATATCTCTTTCTTGATTCTTTTCAAAATAAGGGAAATTTCAGCTTGTAGCTTTTTAAGGAAATTACCCCGCTCGCGAAACATACATGGGACACGGTTACACATAGATTTCTTAAGTTATTATGGTGTTCCTCAATTCTTTTCAAAAATACGAAGTTCAAATGAAAACATTTAAGTTCCCAACTTTTCCTCAATTTCAACTCCTTTCGAAACGTTTAATAAGCTAAATCAATCTCGCTTCCTTTCAAGGCAAGAAATAAACATAAATTCAACAACAACAGCAACAAGGCATGATGTAAGCCTAAAACTACCCGGACATAGGCATAGTTAGTAGCTACGTATGGACTCTCGTCACCTCGTGCGTACATAGCCCTCACAAATAGAATCGCATAATAATTTAGTTCACCTATGGGGTTAATTTCCTCTTACAAGGTTAAAAAGGAGACTTACCTTGCTCCGAAATTCCATAACCGGCTCCAAGCCGCTCCGACAAATCAAACTGATGCCCGTCGCTCCAAAACTAGTCAAATATGATGCAACCGAATTAAAATGTACTCTAATACTCACAATTAATCATTTTATAACAATTTCCAACTCCGTTCGAAAAGTTGATAAAATCACCCTCAGGCCCACGTGCCCGGATTCCGAAAATTTTTGATGATAAACTTTACCCATAACCCCACGAACTCAAATATATAATTTATTCTCCATTCATGCCCAATTTCGTGATCAAAATCCAAGAATACAAATTTTTAGGTTTCCTACCAAAATCCCACACTTTCTACGAATTTCCATGTCTAAATCTATATATAAACCATGTATTTAACTCACAATGTGCGGGAATTACTTACCTCATAATAGATGATGAAATCTCCTCTTCAAAAGCTCCAAAAATCGCCCAACCAAAATGAAATGTGGAGGGAAATGGCCAAATCCCGTATATAAAACTTCACTGCCCAGGTCCGCCCTTCTTCGCGATCGCGAAAAGACCAACGTGATCATGAAGGCCAAAGACACACTGCCCCCCAATTTCCTCTTCGCGTTCGTTTTCCTCACGACGCATTCGCGAAGCTGTCCGCCCTCACTACTTCGCGTTCGCATACCCAGCCTCGCATTCGCATAGGCCAAACATCCTCAGGCCCAGTCCTCATTTCCTTCTACACGTTCACGACTCCCCACTCGCGTTCACGTAGGTTCCTTAAGTTCTTCACCGCGTTCGCGTCTTAACCTTCACGTTCGCGAAGGCCAAATCCAGCAGCCTTAAAGTTCCTCTTCGCGAACGCGAGACTCCCTTCGCGTTTGCGAAGAAGGAAACCAAATACCAGATATAGAAACAATAAATCATTCCATTTTGGTCCGAAACCACCCCGAAACACACCCGAGGCCCCCGTCCAATCATACCAACCAGTCCCATAACATCACACAAACTTGCTCGAGACCTCAAATCAAATAAAACAACATCGAAATCATGAATCACACCCAAATTCAAACTTAATGAACTTTGAAACTACAACTTCTACAATCGATGCCGAAACCTATCGAATCACGTCCGATTGTCCTCAAATTTTGCACACAATTCATATTTGGCATTACGGACCTACTCCAACTTTCGTAATCAGATTCCAACCCCGATATCAAAAAGTCCACCTCCGGTCAAACTTCTCAAAAACCTTCAAATTTGTAGCCTTAGCCAAATGACTCCAAAATGACTTACGGACCTCTGAATTCACTTCCGAACGCACTCCCAATACCAGAATCACCATACGGAACTATTCCTAGACTCGGAATCCCAAACGGACATCGATAATATTGAAATTCACTTCAACCCAAATTTATGAAATTCTTCCAAAATGCCAACTTCCACGATAGGTGCCGAAACGCTCCTGGATCATCCAAAACCAGATCCGGTCATACGCCCAAGTCCGAATTCCTCATACGAACTTGTTGGAACCTTCAAATCCCGATTCCGAGATCGTTTACTCAAAATTTTAACCTTAGTCAATTCTTCCAACTTAAAGCTTCTGAAATGGGAATTTGTTTTTTTTCTCAAATTAACTCTGAACTTCCGAAATTTCAATTCCGACCACGCGTACCAATCATAATACCTAAAGTGAAGTTGCTCATGGCCTCAAATTGCTGAACGATGCGCTAGAGCTCAAACGACCGGTCGGGTCGTTACATTCTCTCCCATTTAAAGATATGTTTGTTCTCGAAGGTGTTAAGAAATGCTCAGGGGTTGTCGGAAATCACTGTTTAATACCTCGTGCACTTACCCGTGCTGCCACAACTCAGTTGAACACACTAGCTTGAGCCAGTCTGAAGATTCTCCCTTTTTACTTAGCTAAATAAGCCTTAGAGTCCAATTCCAACATCCAGAATTCTCTGCCAGGCCTGTTACCATCATACGAACACCGTATCAATCAATACATGATGCACGATACATGATTGCATACCTTTGCTGAATTCACACTATGCTCTGCATAACTCACATGACCATAATAACATTCTCTGATAACAATAGCCAAAATTTCACGAATCTGATGCTCGCAATGCACCTCATGACATATATAAGTTTTGTTCCAACTCTTGCAATACCGCCACGACGGAAGAGATGTGTAGAAATTCATAACCAACTGCAAAGTCAACAAATCACTGAATCTCTCCCTTTGACTAGAATCAATACCCCGTTATGAACCAAATAATGGTATTTTCTCTTTAATATACTTCATATAATCCGATCGCACTGATCCCAGATCCCAAAAATCTCGTCTCACCCAGTATAAGCTGCTCAGGCAACAAGCCACCCCAGACATGACCAAAAGTCTCATATGATGCTGTAATGTGCCAATAAGCTACGAACTCGAACGTGATACATAAGGAAAATGAATCTCTGGAAGGGACTACTCAACCCACACAACTAATTAGACAACCAAAAAGGTGTTATGAACCTTCCCTAGAAAATGGAAAACAAAACCCACGAAAATAGATATAGGGGACTGTAATCAACATCCCACTGTTGCGGCGTGCAACCCGATCCAAACAACATACCCAAATATCGGCCATAAGCCCGCTAAGTGCATAATATCATCCCCGGGGAAACAATTAGCGCCATACGCTACAAAACTCAAGCACAACTAAGGTGTGGTATATGATTTGAATCTCGAGAGCCATCCTGCTCACATAACACCATCGCTATGCGGAACCCCCAACACATAAGAAATTTACCAAGCCGTTTCACAACTCACACGGCACAATATAGTATTACATGAAATAGCCGACGACAAAATGACATCCAACGTCCGAATACTCCTCCACAAGGAGCGCTATGCTGCAATGAACACATACGACCTGATATAGAGCCCATATTCGTATTTAAATCTATCCACAAACCTCAAGTCGATTCTGATCGCGCCGTACTAGGCTAATAACCTTTCAAGGGTCCATAATAACCCTTTTTCCGATAACTCACAAGAACAACCATCATAACCGGAAAAAACTTCCACCGTCCACAATCAAGTGAACCGAGCGCCCTCCAGGCATAAATTCTCACAAGAACAATAGTACCGCAATCTCCATACTTGGTTCCAATCTTCGATCAATCCAGTGACTACATGTCACACTTATACAATCTCCCCGTGGGACGTGCTCCCACGACCTTCCGCATCAGATAACAAGTCTGCACATCCATACCATCGGCCGCACAAATGCTGAAAAGCAAATCAAAAATCCGAAATCACTACTCAAAGCCTCTTACATAGGACACCGATCTCAGGTGAGGCTAAAAACAATGTCAGCTGGCTCTAACGATCTGAGTTCTTTCTCGCTCATCCGAGCTCGTGACATTCTTGCCAACACCGAACCGCAACCTTGATCCTGAACTTCCAAATCCCATGTTGATCACTGCACTTAATCATGCCAATGCGCAAGAGCACAAAAAATTTCGTCTGAATTTCCGAACTACTAATAGGGTAAACACTTCATCACATAGAAACCTTTTACTTAACTCATTCCAAGAGAACCATTGCAACACGCGACTGAATCCTCATATCCGCAGAAAATACCAACCTCAAGTAGTTGTCTAAACCACCATAACCCTTTCGGGATCCATCTGCATATAACATGCCATAATACTCAAAATCCTCCAAATAAGATCAGTTACGTCGACCGTCAAACCTCGCACGTACCGTCACCAATCACATGAATAACCCAACACACTGAAGGAGCTGATCATTGCCATCACTATGTCAATTTAACCATTGCTAACCGAACCCGACTTCTCCTAATTTACTCTGGATCTTCCTTAGAAATAACAACAGCTCCTTTATTAATATAACAAACTCAATCCGCACTCATCCTGAGTGACCCCATCTCACGAGACCACATTGTCCCCAAAACCCACGAACCATCTCACACCCTCCTTGTGCGCACATCCGCATCTTCAACTGGTACACCCATTCTGATATTTCCTTTACGATTTCAAAGTTATTTTCTCTCATTCTTCCATTGCTACACCGCATACCGAAGATAACATAGAACACTCCAAGCCACTTTTATAATCCGCTGCAACAGCTCAATACTTAACCATACTACGGACTTGAAATCCTTAGGTACCACACTTTAACTTTTGAATCCACTAAGACCGTTGTTGAGAGTCACCCACTCTGACTTGGTCCCGAATATAATCAAACTCCAGGGCTCCACTAGGACATGAACGCCCTTTTCAAGAAGCACCCAGCTGAATCACTTTCCTTGTAAATCACCTTTACACGAAGCATAAATCCTGAATCTTCCCAAAACCTGAATATGAGTCAATAAGGCCTACTATAGAACACATTCCTCAATCCTTTGCTCAAATTATCATTGTTGTTTTCTCTTCCTTAGTCATAATATCACACCAATATGTCGATAACCAGAAATCTCACAATTAGCCGACCATGCAATCCAACCGTAGGCGGTGGAACTCTCCCACTTAGCTTGAAGGTACCATTGCATAACTCTAGAACCCGCCAAGATTCTTTCTTCATCGTTGAACTGATCTTGCACAACCAACTCACCAAATTCCTCGAAATCCTTCCATTTGACCTTTCATGAACACTCTGAATCACTAACCACATTCACATATTCGACCTTTTGCCGGATAACTAGTAGAATTCTTTCGTGACAGCCCCATCAACACCACACAACCTCTAACCTGCTCACATGAGATAACTCACCTGCGAAAATTCCATGCCGACATCATCCAATGCCGCTGCACTAGGTACAATAACTACGAAATCAGTAACCCATACTGAGCTCGTGCTCATTCACCCGTTGTATAGGTCCATTCACTCCTCATGGACATCAACTAAAGGTGCGATAATAGATTCCAATCCAAAGTCATGTTGTATCCTTCTTCATATCAAGCAACTCCCTCCTGTCACACCCAATCTTCTTCAATATAGCAGCCAATACTCCAATTTCAGTCCGTATACCTACTCACGGTCCACCATGAATCCCAAATCACTCTAATCTTTCTTAAGGCGTGTAGTGATCCTACCACAGAACCCATATGCTGCCCTTCCCTGAAGGCGAATCGAAGAAAATAATAACACCGGCGAACTTAACACATTCAATCAAGGATGAAGACACCACACCTCAGATGTCTATTCCATCATACTAGAAATAGCAAGCCTCGTTACTCCATCAACCCAAATCTGGACATTCATAGGCCAATTTCTTTTTCTCTTCCGAAATAAGATACTGAATCTCGGAACCATGCACTAAGTAAACCTCCTTCCAAGTCATTCACTGCCCCGACACATAGGCAAGCATCCTACCATCACATCAATACTGTGCGATAACAACTGCTGAGCATCATAGCAACCTGTGCATAGCCTCAAAGCTCTCAAAAGTACAGTTACTGGGCTGAAATGACAGAATATCCTTCCATAAGGTGACGACAATAGTCCAATCAACTATGTAAGGAGAAACATCCCGCACCACATCTATAGTACCATTACAATTCCTCAATTTCTGATTTACAACCAGCGCTTCTTGTCGCATAAGAGTGAATGGGAAAGAAATGAAGGCATAAGCCTCAAAGGAATCAAATCGCACGATGAGGAATCAAGAAGGAAAGTGCTCCTAATAGCCCTGTAGCCTCTCGAAGATAAGTACAGACGTCTCCGTACCGATCCGCAAGACTCTACTAGACTCACTCATGACTCGTGAGACCTAAGTGAACCTAGTGCTCTGATACCATATTGTCACGACCCAAAATTCGTTAAAGGTCGTGATGGCGCCGGACACCACTGCCAGGAAAGCCAACACTAAATAGTTACTTAAATTCTCATTTTTATATTTTTGAAATCATAAATTTACATCAATTTATCTAGTAAAAGATGAATTTATAGAATAAATAACAATGTTTTCCAATTTCAATACTGAACATCCCATAATCATCCTAGAACTTGGTGTCACAAGTGCACGAGCATTTTCTAGGAATTTAAAATAAAATGCAATAACTGTCCGGGATACAAATTTGGACAGGAAAGAAAATACAATACTCCGAAGGAGACTCCGCTGGCTGCGCGTCGTACATACGATGCAGCTCACCTAGATTCCCATAATAACCACGCCTCCGCGCCCACAAGGTCACTAGTCATATATGTACTTGCACAAAATGTGCAGCAAGTGTAGTATGAGTACGTAAATCAACGCGTACCCAGTAAGTGTCCCGCCTAACCTCGAAGAAGTAGTGACGAGAGGTCGACTCCGACACTTACTGTGGCCATCAATAATATAAGATACAATAAAGAAGTGAATGAATATGAGACAGAGTAAATATATGAAACAACAAGTATAAAATACGTGGTACAATTTCCCTCTTTACAATTTACTCAAGCTCTCAACTAGCTAGTTCCCTCCGTAACCGGAGCATATATATATATATAGATGTAGTAGATCTCATTAAAGAGAAGGTTGTCATAATTCAAATAAGGGAAAAACCCTCACATACACTGGCTTCTTGCCAAATTTTACGCACGATTCCACGAGGATAATATATATATAGGAAATGCCGAGGGGTACGGCCCGATCAAACATTAAAGTAACATGTGCACTGCCGAGGGTCGAACGGCGTGAACCATAGATGCATCTATTAACCTGCCGAGGCGAACGGCCCGCTCCCATGAGAGTGGTAAAAGGAATTTCCTCGCTCGTGGATCATACTTGCGACGCGGCCAAATATAAGTTTAACATTTAAAATCATGTCTCTTTCTTGATTCTTTTCAAAATAAGGGAAATTTAGCTTGTAGCTTTATAAGGAAATTAAACCGCTCACGAAATATACAGGCGACGCGGTTACACATAGATTTATTAAGTTATTATGGTGTTCCTCAATTTTTTTAAAAAATACGAAGTTCAAATGAAAACCTTTAAGTTCCCAACTTTTCCTCAATTTCAACTCCTTCCGAAACATTTAATAAGCTAACTCAATCTCGCTTCCTTTCAAGGCAAGAAGTAAACATAAATTCAACAAGAATAGCAACAAGGCATGATGTAAGCCTAAAACTACCCGGACATAGGCATAGTTAGTTGCTACGTACGGTCTCTCGTCACCTCGTGTGTTTGTATCCCCCACAAATAGAATCACATAATAATTTAGTTCACCTATGGGGTTAATTCCCTTTTACAAGGTTAGAAAGGGGACTTACCTTGCTCCGAAATTCCATAACCGGCTCCAACGCCGCTCCGACATTTCAAACTGATGCCCGTCGCTCCAAAACTAATCAAATATGACGCAACCGAATCAAAATGTACTCTAATACTCACAATTAATCATTCTATAACAATTTCCAACTCCGTTTAAAAAGTTGATAAAATCACCCTCGGGCCCACGTGCCCGGATTCCGAAATATTTTGAAGATAAACTTTACCCATAACCCCACGAACTCAAATATATTATTTATTCTCTATTTCATGCCCAATTTCGTGATCAAAATCCAAGAATGCAAATTTCTAAGTTTCCTACCAAAAACTCACAATTTCTACAAATTTCCATGTCTAAATCCATATATAAACCATGTATTTAACTCACAATGTGAGGGAATTACTTACCTCATAATAGATGATGAAATCTCCTCTTCAAAAGCTCCAAATATCGCCCAACCAAAATGAAATGTGAAGGGAAATGGCCAAATTCCGTATATAAAACTTCACTGCCGAGGTCTGCCCTTCTTCGCGATCGCGAAGGCCAAAGACACACTGCCCCCCAATTTCCTCTTCGCGTTCGTTTTCTTCACGACGCGTTCACGAAGCTTTCTGCCCTCACTGCTTCGCGTTCGCATACCCAGCCTCGCATTCGCGTAGGCCAAACATCCTCAGGCCCAGTCCTCATTTCCTTCTACACGTTCGCGACTCCCCACTCGCGTTTGCGTAGGTTCCTTAAGTTCTTCACCGCGTTCGCATCTCAACCTTCGTGTTTGCGAAGGCCAAATCCCAGCAACCTCAAAGTTCCTCTTCGCGAATGCAGGACTCCCTTCGCGTTCGCGAAGAAGGAAACCAGATACCAGATACAGCAGCAGCAAATCATTCTGTTTTGGTCCGAAACTACCTCAAAACACACCCGAGGCCCCCGGGACCCCATCCAATCATACCAACTAGTCCCATAACATAACACAAACTTACTCGAGACCTCAAATCACATCAAACAACATCGAAATCATGAATCACGCCCAATTCAAAGTTAATGAACTTTGAAACTTTAACTTCTACAATCGATGCCGAAACCATTCGAATCACGTCCGATTGTCCTCAAATTTTGCAAACAAGTCACATTTGACATTACGGACCTACTCCAACTTCCGGAATCAGATTCCGACCTCGATATTAAAAAGTCCACTTCCGGTCAAACTTCTCAAAAACCTTCAAATTTCTAGGCTTAGCCAAATGACTCCAAAATGACTTACGGACCTCCGAATCCACTTTCGGACGCGCTCCCAATACCAGAATCACCATACGGAACTATTTCCAGCGAAATCCCAAAGGAATATCGATTACATTGACATGCACTTCAACCCAAATTTATAAAATTCTTCCAAAATGCCAACTTCCACATACGAACCTATTGGAACCTTTAAATCCCGATTCCGAGATCGTTTACTCAAAAATCCAACCTTAGTCAATTCTTCCAACTTAAAGCTTTCGAAATGCAAATTGTTTTTTCAAATCAACTCTGAACTTCCGAAATTTCAATTCTGACCATGGGTACCAGTCATAATACCTGAAGTGAAGTTGCTCATGGCCTCAAACTGTTGAACGACGCGCTAGAGCTCAAAATGACAGGTCGGGTCATTACAGGTTTTGGAAGTCTTTGCCATTTCTTTAAACAATTGAGAAAGGTAGAGAAAGAAAGGAAGTTGAAGGATTGGACCTGTTGGCTTGAAATGGAGATGGGTAAAAATTCTTGCAAAGGACATCGAATAACCGGAGTAAAAGTGCTAAAAAGTATTGAAATCTTAAAGGTATGAGGGTAAGATTTGGATGTAAAGTTAAATTGAACAAAGGAGGGGGTATTTATAGTATTCCAGCGGTGTTTCTCATCCAGGGATGGTCGGCCGGCGGCTGACATACATTTAATGCCATTAAGACTTGACCGACGAGACGTTTCGGTTGTTTTGTCGTTTCTATCACGATATATCGAAGTAAGAATCGGAAGCTCATGCCATTTTTCGTCGTTTACTCTCTTAAAAACTAGGGGACTATCTATATACGGGTTAAATCGAGCTCATGGTATACCCTAGCCTTCGACAAGATAAGCCTGGCTCGAGATATGGCAGTAAGGGACCAAAATCGAGTCAAAGTCCCACCGGGCTAGAACCCGGGGGCATGACGCCTGTCTTTGAGGATATCGGGGCCATGATCCCGGAATCGGTCCTAGCCTCGAACGACTTCGATGAACATCGTCAGACAATCCAGCATAGCCAACAGAAGGCCGAAATATCCGTGACCAGCTAAATGTTACGGTAGGAATCTCGGCACGTATTGATAAGGAGCCGACAATTAGCGAATCAGAAGATTTTTTACCTTTTGTAGAGTTGTACCTAAAATAGGACTCCCATACTATATAAAGGGAGTCCAATAATTCATATGACACATTGTAACACGCACTAAAAAGCAATACATTATTATTTTCTCTGCCTTTAATTTCTTGTTCTTTTTTGATCGACATCGGTCGTGGTGAGCCCGGCTCGAGAGCGATTATTTCATCAAAGCTGAAACTATCCAATTCGTATAATTTGAATTTATTTTATCTTTATTTATTCAATAGCAACTTAATTTATCGCTTTGTATCAAGTTAATCCGCATATCCTTAAAACAACTTACAAATTTAATTGTTAATCGGTTTTGAGGGTAAACAAATTTCATAATTTTCCTTCATCATTTTATACCAAAAACCAGTTGTGTAAGCACAAAAATAGAAAAACAGCAGTCTAGCTCCAAACATCACCTAAAAACGACCTCTGAAACTCCATTAAAACGAGCCCCCAAATTCGTCCAAAACATCATCATTTTCAGCCCAAAAATGTCACCCAAAACCCGCCCAAAAACGCAGCAAAAAACAGCCCCCCAAACCCACGAAAATTAGCTAGAAAACAACCACAAATCCACCAAAATTAGCTCCAAAAAATGCTGCCAAAATGCAGCTGAAACAGCCTCCAAAACCGGCCAAAACCAGCCCCAAAAATGCCCAAAAACAGTGCCAAAAAATCAGATCTAAGACACCTCGAAATCCAGCTCTGTTCCACCATAAAAAATGCAGCAGCTTCCATCTTCATTCACTGCCGATTCTCTCTTGAGTTGATAAAATCCGGTGAGGCCGTTCGAGGTTGCCAGCGAGGTTCCGTTCAAGGTCGATGGCATTGGTGTCGCATTCCATTCACTTCATGGACGATTTGCTGTACAAGTTCCCTTATCAATATATTGAAACGTTTTGAGGTTCATTTTTAGCCTTATCTCTCTCTCTTTTTTTTGTTATAATTTCAAATGTCTTTAATATTTGCTTTAATTGTACGTTAATGGTTTTGGTTTGAGCACAAAGGATCTTAAATAGCTCACCTTGCTTTATTCTGTCTGTGTCATTTGGTTTCCTAATACATTGGAGGCTGGTTATTTGCGTGACATGACTTTTGCAACATTCGAATCTAGTTACTTTGTTTGATACAGTTAATATTTTTTTGTTAGTAAATGTACTGTTCTCGTTTCTTGCTTTGGGATTAGTATGAGAAGTTGGTTGGTTTAACTTTGATGCTTAGTATTAGAAGTGTACATAGGTCGGGTTGGTTCGGATTTTCAATTATCAAACCAAACTAATGGTGTCGGTTTTTTAAATTTATAAACCAAATCAAACCAACAAAGTCTGGTATTTCAATCTCGATGTTTCTCGGATTTTTCGGGTTTTCGGGGTTTTTTCCGGTAATGTCTTCATAGCATAAATTATGTAACTTGTGCTCCATATATTTCTTAAGTTCCAATAAAATACAACTATATATAATGTATTTTCCAAGAAACTAACACAATAATATGAGATAAGTCATAGCATTATACTAAATTATTCAATAACAAAGATAAAATAATAAAATTACATAAAACAAATATTGCTAATTAATAAGCCATAATAAAAATTAACATAATCTAAAAATACTATATAGGTTATGCTAAAATAAGTATAGCTAATAAGTACTAATATTAATTACATAACTAAGCACTAAAGAAAAAGATAAACCAAGTTATGCATTTTCATTATAAACCAATGTAAAACTAAAATAATTATCCAACGCTATCGTCCTTCCTAGTATTGAACTGAATTTTTTTTGTTAGCATTAGTATTGATTTGAACTTTATTTGAGTTACTATATTTATGGGCTATAAAATTTATTTACCATTCAAGAATGTGCAGTCGATACTTGAAATAATACGTTAAAAGATAAAATTGTGAAAAAGTTTAAGAAATATTTATAAATTACATTACAATAAATATTTATATGTATAAAATATTTTTAAAAATTATATAAGTATACTATCGGGTTGGTTTGGTTTCGGTTTGACTTTTTTTAAGTTAAACCCAAACCAAACCAATTATAGTCGGGTTTTATTTTTCAATACAAAACCAAATCA
Organism: Nicotiana tomentosiformis; assembly: GCF_000390325.3. NCBI lineage: Eukaryota > Viridiplantae > Streptophyta > Magnoliopsida > Solanales > Solanaceae > Nicotiana > Nicotiana tomentosiformis. Next base: position 23,517,242 of record NC_090821.1, on the reverse strand, counting down.
AACCAAATCACATCGGTTTTTTTTTGATTTGACTCGGATGACAGGTTTGGTGCGGTTTATCGGTTTTCTTTGTACACCCCTACTTAGTATGAGTTAGTAATGAATGTGAATATGGAGTTTAGCATGATTTACTTTCTAAATGGATTGAAACTGGAATCGGGTCATAGATGAAGATTAGCAGACCATAGGGTAGTGATTCAAAAATCAAAAAGTGTTGGACTTTTAAACCTAGGTTTTGATTTTAAGTAGTATGGGCCAATAATAAATTCTATCAAGCCTATTAACATCATAATCATACATCCTTTTCCACAAATTCTTTGCATAAACTATTGTCCTTACAATAATCACTAATTTAAGAAATAATCTTTGAACATCGTAGTTTGCTTTAAGCACGCTTAATAATGAATTATCGTGATTGTGGGTACGGTTCCCGTGGCATAGTCATGATACATAATTCCAAATTCAAGTGCACGTTCACGTGACTTGACTTCAACTTTAAAGTAATAATATAAAAAAATATGTTGTAGATTGCGGGTGCATTTGACGTGGCGCGATTTGCGATGTGTATAAACAACGAGTGTACGACATCGTAACTCATTTCAAATTAATTCCATAAATGCCTAAAATGGAGTAAATTAATTTCAATAAAAATAGTAAGAAGTTAAAAACACACATAGGTTTCAAATACGTGATAATTGGATAATTATGCTAGGAGTAATTGTAAAGTGATCATGCTAAAATCACGGAATCCGGTAGTGCTTCATACCTTCTTCCGGGTTAACAGAATTCCTTATCCGGTCTTCTGTATTTCACAGACCGTAATTTAGAGTCAAAATTTCCTTGATTTGGGATTCGAAATAAATGGCGACTCCGAACGCCGTAAATAATTATTCCAAGTGGCGACTCTATAAAAAGAAATAAATTAATCCCTTTTCAAATAATGTCACTTAAATTGAAAAAACTCATTTCCCCATAAAAAGGAGGTGTGACAACTCTAGCAACTCTTCTGGGGTCTAGAACCCAGAACTTCTGGCTCAGGGTTCAGAATTCGAGCTTAGATGACTTTTATACTTGGCTTTCTTGTGATTGTCTGATATTATGTGTTTGGGCCTAATGTGCTAATTACCGCTCTTTACCGCTTTGATATTGCCGTGAACTGTATATAAAACTGTTACGACACCCCTCTTCTCTCTAAGTCTTCTAAATCTTATTGGAAGCGTGGGCTTCGCCTGGCTTCTTTTCTGTTAGAGTCATACCCCTAATTTTGGAACGAGGATCGGACAAGTTGCAAAGTCAGTGAAGCTTCTGTATTCCCGGTACGCTGCCCCCCCCTCCCCCGGCTCTAGTTGTCCGCTCAGGTAAGCCAGGTCTAGAACAACACACCCCAAAATTTAAGCCTAGAATAATATAGCCTCATGCCGGATCCTTAGTATGAACGTTTGTTTGCATCACGTGCATTTGACTTAAGGGACTCAATATAGGGGTTGGGTCTGTCTAGGACAGCTGTACCTAATATAAAAGACTATCCTGATACATTTTTACGTGCTACTTGTGCATATGTTTGTTTCAGCTTGCATATTGACCGATTTCTAGAATAGGGAAAGAAAACCAAGAAAAATCAAGAGTGAGGCAGGAAAGAGAAAATTTACACGGTTTCTGAAAAATCCAGGTATTTGAAAATACCGAAACTCTGCTAAAATTTGGAAAAAAAGAAGAGAAAAAGAAAAAGTCATTTCAAAATGAGACAATATTTTCAAAAAGTCATATTTTTCCTGTTGTGTCAAAACTAACCGAACTACGCCGGTCTGATTCTCACCGGATGTGAGATGCGTAGGCAACCTTCATCGGATCCGGCCCCCAATTTTTAAAAATTGAAAAATATGTTCTGTTAATTTCTACTCAAAATTCAAAAAAATAAATCGTTATTCCTTAGAAGTTTTTCTTTCGAAAATTAAAAAGAAAATTCAAAATTCAAAACTATTTTTTTTTCTCTAGAAGTCTTTTCTTTCATAAATTCAAAATAGAAGTTCAAAATTAAAAAATATGTTCTTTCTTCTTTACTATGTTTTTTTTTCTTTAGAAGTCTTTCTTTCGAAAATTCCCAAAAAACTACAAAACATTTAGAAATCAAAAAAATATTTTCCTTGTTAAGAGCTTTCATGGTCTGAATTGTATAAACGTAAGAGTTAGTTTATTTGTTAGTTTATTTACTCTATTCCTGATCTTCCTGAACTACGTAATGATCTGATTTATGTTCAACATGATATGTAGGCAACCTCCAACGGGTTCGATAAAAATTAGTTTAAAACCACAAAAGAGTAAAAATAAATAAAAAAGAAAGCGAGGAAAATGATTGAAAAAGAGGAGGAAAGTAAAGAATAAGAAAGAGAGTGTTAAAGTCAAGATAAAATAAACCAATAAGCCGGGCTGAAGCATGAAGCCTTCCAACCTCATTTTAGAAATGAAAATGGCATTAGGTACATGACATATAATGTGTGATTAATATCTGCAAAATGCCTAACTCTAACACGTTTGTTGTTTGTTATTTAAGATAAAGTTAAACAAAGGTGGTTGGTTTGTGGTTTAAACTCGCGACTCACCTTCACAACACTAGATCAAAAGGAAAAAGTAGAATGGCAAACAACCGTGAGAATGAGTCAGATAATGATGATGTCTATGGACAATTGCTCGAACAAGGTTCGAGATTGGTTGAAGAAGTAAGAGTGCTGAAGCAACAATTGGCAGAGATGTACCAAGCCTGGGTGAATGGACAGGCACCGCCCCCACTACCTATAGGGCCATCGGATAATCTTCATAATGTGTCAGTTTCAACTCAAGTGCCCATCTCCATAACAAGTAACCCATTTTACCAACCTGGATTTAGTCCAAACATTAACCTTCCCACTATCCCCAGTACCTCCATTCCATGTCCTCCAACCGCACTCCTCAGAAATGACCCACCTACTGTACCCATTGTCCATACTTTTACTGTCCCTCAACCGGCTCTTGCTCAAAAGTTCAACAATGATCCACAACTCAATGCTCATGATGCCCAAAATTACTCTCAGGAACTGACTTTCAAGGTTCCAGATTCGTACAAGCATACTCCTCAGAACGTGTTTCCAGTTAAGAATGAAAAGCCCAAAAAAAATATGGAACAAAAGGAGATGACTAGAATAATGAAGAGCTTGGAACAAATAATGAGAAACATACACGGTTTGGGAGGCCACAAGAGTGTTTCGTTCTATGATCTATGCATCTTCCCCCATGTTCATTTGCCACCCGGTTTCAAGTCCCCCAAGTTTGATAAGTATGATGGGCATGGTGATCCCATGGCCCATCTGAAGAGGTATTGTAACAAATTAAGCGGAGCAGGCGGCAAAGAAGAATTGCTCATGGCCTATTTTGGGGAAAGTTTGACAAGAATTGCTTCAGAGTGGTGCATAGATCAAGACATATCTCACTGGCATGTTTGGAATGACATGGCTCAAGATTTTGTCCTACAGTTTCAGTAGAATATTGATATAGTGTCAAACCGCTCCTCTCTTGTCAACATCAAGAAGAAACCAATAGAAAGCTAGAGAATATGCAATCAAGTGGAGGGAGAAGGCTGCTAGGGTCAAACCACCAATGAAGAGGAAAAAATAATTGACTATTTTCTCCATGCTCAGGTTCCTGATTACCTCAATTATATGTTGGCCTCCATTGGCAAAGCTTTTGCTGAGGCGATTAATATAGGAGAAATAGTTGAGAATGGCATGAAGTCGGGAAAATTGTAGTCAGGCAGCCCTTAAGGCGACTACGCAATCAATTCAAAGCGGGTCCGGTAGTTTCGGAAACAGAAACAGGAGAGAAGAGGGAGCCATGATGGCTTCAAGCTCAAGGGAGGCCCGCATGTCATTCAACCAATCATATATGCCACCCAGAACTTTGCAACATTACAACCTGCATCATGATGCTGCATATGTCGTGGCACTACCTCACGATGTGATGATGAACACACAACCTTACACGCAGCCACAAAATCATACTCAAAGCCGAGCTCCGCCTCCCAGAAATGTTCGTCCCTACCAAGCTCCATATAATCCCCAACATAATGTTCTCCAAAACAATTCCTCACCCAAGAGTGCCTTCTAGAAGGAATCCGTTCACCCCTATTGGTGAATCATACTCGATATTGTTCCAAAGGCTAATCAGGCTAGGTCTGGTTTAGCCAGTGGCCCAAAACCGGCCGAACCCAGAGTCCCCCTTGCACCGAGCGGGTGCTAGATGTGAATACTACTTTAGAGTAGTGGGAGATGATACAGAGGACTGTTGGACCCTCAAAAGGGAAGTTGAATACTTGATTGAATCTAAAAGAATCATTCTTAGGGATGGAGAGGCTCCTAATGTAACAAACAATCCTTCGCCTAATCACAACAACGTTCTAGTCTTTGGAATGATCTATGATGATGGTGAATTTTATCCAGCATTAAAAGCCACAGTAGCCATTGCCGCAACAGAAGAGAAATCAAAAAACGGGCACCAAACCTGAAAAGTTCCCTGTAAGAAAGGAATCTCAGTAGCCGGTCTTGCTGTCTTTTCTGCTTTCAGATTATTTTAGGTGTAATCCGGATGTTTTACTTTAATGTCTTACTTTCTGATGTAAACCCTTCTATCTTTAAAAATTAAAAAAAATCAAATAAAATTAATATTGCTTTGTCCAAGAATGTCTCTTTTCTTAATCTTGTCACTTTTCTTATTCTTTTTTTCAGTTCTGTTAAATGCAGATTTTAATAACATGACATGCTTGCGGACTTCATGCCCAGATCCGAAAATGTTGTCAGACTTCGAAATAATGAATCAAAAAGAAGAATGTGTTGAAGATAAGGCTTGTAAGAAAATAAATAAAGAATTGAAACGAAGTTGAAATTTCCTCCCTTTGGACCATTGTTGAAGCCGAGATCGAGGATGACGATTGGGTCAAGACCTAATTGAAACGTCGACTTTGATTGATGAAAAGAGATTGGCCGCATTTTGCCATGGGCAATTGTACCAAAAAACAATGGCCCATGCATACAACAAGAAAGTGCGGCCCAAGAAATTTGAAGTTGGGCAACTCGAAGAAGGTAAGTGAAAATTTGCTCCAAATTGGAAAGGTCTGTACATTGTAACAAGAGTATTGCCAAAGGGAGCATTGTAATTGGGAGACATCTAAGGAAATGTCCCCGAGACAACAGTCAACGCAAATGTAGTCAAAAGGTACTATGTTTGACTCACTACTCGGTGTTAATATTCTCTGATTGGGATCACGAAGGCTTTCATTCTCGCTACCCAAACACTATCAATCCATTACAAACCCTTTGAGATGGATATTTATTCCTTGATCACCCTCTTTGGAAACTTGTATGTAAAAAGAAAGAAAAAAGAAAAAAAAGGAAAAGAGAGAGGAGAAGAAAAATAGAAAAAAAAAAGAAAAAAAACAATAATCAAAACAAGTTCATGTTAATTGAACTACGTCCGACCTGATTCCGAAAGGATAATTAGGCAATCTCATGCTAGGGTTCGGTCACACCAAAACAAAAATCCACATTCCCCCAAAAGGGAAAACTGGGGCAGATGTTACAATGGTTCGATGATGGTTTCGACCGAAAGGTTCCAAAGTTATAATTCAATCCAAATTCTTTTTACCCAAATCCTTTCATGTCTTTTTGATCAATCGGCGAGAATGTTCAAGAATTAGAGGATACAGTTACTTGGATCGGATGTAACCAAATGAGAGAAATAAAATGAGAGAGTCCTACTGGTGAAAACCCTCATGGGCACTTTGGGCTATTATTAGTAGAGAAAATAAAATGAGAGAGTTTTGTTAGTGAAAACCCGCAATGGGCACTATAAGGTGATGGCAAGAAGAGAAATGAGAGAGGTCAGCTAGTGAAAGCCCGCAAAGAGCACTATTGATCAAAAAGAGGATCCTCGCAGCCATGACATCAACACAGTCCTCAGCAAGGCATCTGAGTTTCAAGTCAAAAGTTGAGATGAGTTTCTGAGAGTCAGACGATTTATATAGATCAATTATCACGTCCAAAAGGCATGTCACGTTCATTGAAGTCCGCATGTAGTCCCAGATAAGTCCGTCTTTCTGTACCCCAAAGGGGACACCTCTTGTTTTAAACTCATTCTCTATTCCATTGTTTTTTTTCTTTGAATCCCTTTCAGTCTAACTTTGTTCTTGAAATAAGGCAAAGAAAAGACGGTAAGACCGATTTACAAGGTTCTCGTTTAAAGCGAGCTGATATATTCAAAAGGCGCCCAGCCTTGGCAAGGGCATCAAGTCGACCTCGACTGGCTATGATTGGCCGATGCTTTGAATTTGAAAACTTTGGAAGAACAAAATCAAATTGAAGCGCCAACAAAGGAAAAATAAAGTTGAAAGGTTATGTGCCCCACGTGACTAATAGCCATTGGCAAAGTTTGAAATGCCAAAAGTTCCCCAATGCTCCAAAATTAAAAACTTTGGAAGAAAGAAGTCAAAAGTGAAATGCCCACAAAGGCAAAATAAAGTTGAAAAAGGTTAAGTCCCACGCGACCAACCGTCATGGCAAAGTTTGGAAATGCCAAATGTTCTCCGGGGTCAGAAATGCAATTGGTATTCGGGAAATAACCGGTTGCAGTTGAAATCATAAAAGAAGATGACCCAAGATCAAGAGACTGAAATAATCAAGGCCATAAACCGACCACCATTTTTAAACTAATGAATCTTCCTTTGTTCCGAAAAGGAACAAAATAGTTTTAGGAAATAGTTCGTGAAAAGATGAACACCACTAAGTGAAGTTCTCAAATCCTTGATTTTCTCCCAATATACATGTAATCGTGTTATTTTTAGTTTCATTATAGGGAATCAATACCCTATCTCCAATATAGGGTACTACATTCCCTAGTTGTATTTTATTGCTAATATAGGGTACAACATTCCATGGTAGCATCTCAGAGTGCCTCAAGCCTCATATTCTACCATCATAGGGTACAACATTCCCTAGTAGCATCTAAGAGTGCCTCAAGCCTCATGTTCTACTAACATAGGGTACGACATTCCCTAGTAGCATCTTAGAGTGACTAAAGCCTCATGTTCTACCAACATAGGGTACGACATTCCCTAATAGCATCTCAGAGCACCACAATGCCTCCTCTTATTGTCAACACAAGGTACTACATCCCCTGGCTACATTACTTTCTTCCTACATAGGGTACGTCATTCCCTAGTAGAATCTTAGAGAGCCTAGAGCCTCACCTTGTTGCCAACACAGGGAACTACATCCTCTGGTTGTATTTCTTATTGCTAACATAGGGTACGACATTCCCTAGTAGCATCTCAGAGTGCCTCGAGCCTCATATTATTTCCAACTTACGGTGCGATATTCCCTAGTAGCATCCCACAGTGCCACGAGACTCATCTTATCGCCAACACAGGGTACTACATTACTTTCTACAAACATAGGGTACGACATTCCTTAGTAGCATCCTAGAGTTCCACGAGCCCCATCTTATTATCAACACAGGGTAGTACATCCTCTTGTTTTATTTCTTGCTTTCAACATAGGGTACATCATTCCCTAGTAGCATCCTAGAGTTCGACGAGCCCCATCTTATTTTCAACACAGGGTAGTACATCCCCTGGTTGCCGTCCTTCTTGTTAACACAAGGTACGGCATCCCATATTATAAAAGAAATGATGTCTTTTTCAATTCTTTATTCTGCAATAACAAAGTTAGTTTTTTGTGTTTTCAATAACTCACAAAAATTTCATAGTGCAAACTGGGACAGAAAATTTTTGTTCGTGTTGTTTGTTTGTGATGGCTTGTAGGTTTTTTGCAAAGTACAAATTAGATGTGCAAAAATAAGATTCTAGCTCTTATAAGAGAAAGAGGAACATTTGATCTCAATACCAGCTGCAACCAACTTTGACAAAATGCATGCGGAGACATAGGGTCTCAAGAATCCATATTCTCATTATCTGACCAAGAAAAAAGCCTGTGAGAATATTTCATAGTCTGTTACATCGAGAGAATCAAGTTTCAGTCTAAAGTCAATGGGGGAAGCAAGTCAAGAATCAAAACAAGACTCCAGATGAAATTTAGATAGGAATTTTGTAACTCTAAGATTTCAAGGGTATGTAATTTTCTTTTCATTTAATGTAACAGTAGGAACTGCGGATTGGAACCTCGACGGAACTTCGCTCGGCTCTACATCTAAGCATGCTCTATCAGTTATTTTCTACTTGAACTACACGTGACCTGATTCCTTTATAAATCGGGATATATAGGCTTCCTAAAACCAAGGCTCGGTCACATCTTTTTCATTTATCTTCTTTTCCTTTTTAAATAATAGTGAGGTCCTGAAAACTCTTCATGTTTCCAAATAAAGAGGGGCATGCTGTGAACAACTAATTTTTGACCGCACCCGAATTCTATACTATTTTAGTATAAATATGTTTTTTGGTCTAATCTTAATATTCTAAACTTTTATCTTACTCTTAATAGGTTTTATTTAAAAAAAATTAAAAATTACAAAAAATATTCACATTCTTAGAGTACAAGTTTTATTTCCATTTTTAAAAAAAGTTTACAAAAATATATGGTTTCTCTTAATTAGAATTATAATAAATAATTTAGCTTTAATATATTTTTTGTGTCATTTAAATTATAGTGTAAATATTTAGTTTGCCTATATATTTCTTAGCCTAAAAATTAGATAGTTGATTTTTTTAATCTTTATATTTTATCTTTTAAAGAAAAACAAAAAGAAAAAGAAGAAGAAGAAAAAAACTAAAAACTAAAATAAACCAAAAGATTAACTCGTATCTAATCTCACTAATCACTACCTACACACACAGCAGTCCTCACGTCTCAACCCCCATATCCCCATTTCCTTCACGTACTGACGTACGCATACACGCTCTCACACTTCAAAATCCTCACGATCTTACACCACTTCACAAATATTTTTTCTTAGCACTATACATAGTTCAGACACTTCACAAAAAAAAAATAGAGGGATAGCAATAAACAGAGAGATGAGAGAACAAAAAAAAGGGGCTTGAGAGAACAAAAATATATCTGAGAGATAGAGAGAGCATTGGCTTAACTGCTTTTCTTCGTCAATCATTCCTATCTTCTTTCTCCTCCACTAAACCACAATGAAATTACCTTGAATCTCATAATTTTCCTTCATCATTTTATACCAAAAACCAGCTGTGTAACTGCATAAAAAAAATAGCAGTCTAGCTCCAAACTTCACCTTAAAAACGACCTCTGAAACTCCATTAAAATGAGCCCCCAAATTCGTCCAAAACATCATCATTTTCAGCCCAAAAACGTCACCCAAAACCCACCCAAATATGCAGTAAAAAACAACCCTCCCCCTCCCCCCCAACCCACAAAAATTGGCTGGAAAAACAACCACAAATCCACCTAAATCAGCTCCAAGAAACGCTGCCAAAACCCATCTAAAACAACCTCCAAAACAGGCCCAAAAACAGTCCCGAAAAATTAGATCTAGGACACCTCAAAATCCAGCTCTTTTCCACCATAAAGAACGCAGCAGCTTCCATCTTCATTCACTGCCGATTCTCTCTTGAGTTGAGAAAATCCGGTGAGACCGTTCGAGGTTGCCGGCGAGGTTCTCTTCGAGGTCGACGACATTGGTTTCGCATTCCATTCACTTCATGGATGATTTGCTGTACAAGTTCCCTTATCAATATATTGAAAAGTTTTGAGGTTCATTTTTAGCCTTATCTCTCTCACTTTTTAAAATAATTTCAAATGTCTATAATATTTGCTTTAATTGTACGTTAATGGTTTTGGTCTGAGCACAAAAGATCTTAAATAGCTCACCTTGCTTCATTCTGTTTTGTGTCATTTGGTTGCCTAACATGTTGGAGGGTGGTTATTTGCGTGACATGACTTTTGCAGCATTCAAATCTAGCTAGTTTGTTTGATGCAGTGAATATATTAGTGTTGGTAAATCTACTGTCCTCATTTCTTGCTTTGGGATTAGTATGAGAAGTTGGTTGGTTTAACTTTGATGCTTAGTATGAGTTAGTAATGAATGTGAATATGGAGTTTAGCAAGATTTAGTTTCTAAATGGATTGAAACTGGAATCGGGTCATAGATGAAGATTAGCAGACCATAGGGTAGTGATTCAAAAATCGGAAAGTGTTGGACTTTTAAACTTAAGATTTGATTTAAAGTAGTGTGGGCCAATAATAAATTCTGCCAAGCCCATTAACATCACAATCCTACATCCTTTTTCATAAGTTCATTCTATAAACTATTGTCCTTACAATAATCACTAACTTAGGAAATAATCTTTGAAGATCGTAGTTTGCTTTAGGTACGCATAATAATGAATTGTCGTGACTACGGGTACGGTTCTCGTAGCATAGTCATGATACGTAATTCCAAATTCAAGTACATGTTTGCGTGACTTGACTTCAACTTCAAAGTTATAATAAGAAAAAAAGTTGTAGATTGCGGGTGCATTTCATGTGGCGCGATTTGCGATGTGTATAAACAACGAGTGTACGACATCATAACTCGTTTCAAATTAATTCCATAAACGCCTAAAATGGAGTAAATTAATTTCAATAAAAGTGGTAAGAAGGTAAAAACGCACATAGGTTTCAAATACGTGATAATTGGATAATTAAGCCAGGAGTAAATGTAAATTGACCGTGCTAAAATCACGAAATTCGGGAGTTCCTCACACCTTCTCCCAAGTTAACCGAATTCCTTGTCCGGTCTTATATGTTTTGCAGACCGTAATTCAGAGTCAAAACTTCCTTGATTTGGGATTTAAAATAAATGGCGACTTGGAATGCCGTAAATAATTATTTTAAGTGGCGACTCTCTAAAAAGAAATAAATTAATCCCTTTTCAAATAATGTCACTTAAATTGGAAAAACTTATTTTTCCATAAAAAGTAGGTGTGGCAGAGTTGACAAAGGTTTGACCTTTGAGTAAACGATATCAGAATTGGGATTTGAAGGTTCTTATAGGTTTCTGAGGTGATTTAGGACTTACGCGTATGTTCCGGTTGAGTATCGGATGGTCAGGGAGCGATTCGACCCTTATTATCGGAAGTTTGCATTATTGAAGGCGTGAAATTTGCTAAGTTTGACTTGGAGTGTACTTTGGTGTTATCGAACTCCAGGCGGTATTTCGGGACCTTGGATAGGTTCATTTTATTGATTGGAACTTGTGCGTGAAGTTTTTTCGTGATCCGGAATGTCTGAGTGGGATTCAGACGCATTCGACGAAGCATGAAGTTTTGAAAGTTAAGAGAGTTTAAGAAATTGAGTTTTGATCTTTAATTCTTATTTTCAATGTTGTAATTCGTGTTCGGAGCCTTTGAACAAGTTTATATAGGGTATATAAACTTGATAGAATGATTAGAATGATTCGGAGCCTCGGTTGAGTTTTGGGGTGGTTTCGGACCACTTTTAGGCCTTTTTGAACTGCTGATAACTGATGTCAGAAGTGTGAATCGCGATCGTGGAGGTCTGGGCCGCAATCACGAAAAGCAAAGTGCTTTCCAGGCCTTGTGAATCACGATCGCGGAAGGTAGGGTTGTGATCGCATAGAAGGAATTTCTACTGTCAGTGGTTTAATTTCGGAAGCTTATATTATGCAATATAAAATGAATTTGGGGATGATCCAAAAATGAAATTTGTAGTCCTTTGAATCTAGTTGTCAGAAAATCAAATCGTTTGTCATTTTGAATTTTATACAAAATATTATAGAAATAATACTGGAGCGTGTCTTTGAAGAGGAAAGAACAATTTGTACATCGCGTTTGAAGAGTTTTGGCCACGATTACGATGAAGAAAATGATGCTGGAGCACTTACTAACAGTCATCGCGTGGCTAATTACCGCGATCGTGAAGAAAGAGGCCTCCTAAGTGTATTAAACATCCAATTTTGGGATTTTGAGTTCACTTCTTTACTTTGAAGTTCTTGGAGCACATGAAGGGCGATTTGGGGTGATTCTTGAAGAGCATTTTTGCCATATATAAGAAGGTAAGTTATTCCTACTCGTTGTAAGTTAAATATATCGATAATGTATGGATTTTAACATGAACATTTGTGAAACTTGTGGGTTTTTTGAAGAAAAACCTAGAAATGGTAATCTTTGATTTTGACCGTGAAATTGGACATGAAATTAGAAATGAATTATATATTTGAGTTTGCGGTATTATGTGTAATGTTTATCTTCAAAAAGTTTCAGAATCCGGGTGCGTGGGCTCGAGAATTGACTTTGTTGACTTTTTGAGTGGAGTTGGAAATTGTTATGAATTGTTAAATTACCAGTCATTGAGTATATTTTGATTATTTTGCACGTTGTTTGACTAGTTTCGGATTGTTCGGCAATGGTTTGAAGAGTTAGAGAGGCGTTGAAGCTGGTTATCTGATTTCGGAGCGAGGTATGTCTCCTGTCTAATCTTGTGAGCGTCAATTACACCGTAGGTGTTATATTTGCTATGTGTTACATGTTGTGGGAGCTACGCACATATGAGGTGATAAGTGTCCGTACGTATGCTAGAATTCCTGATTAGGTCCGGGTAGACTTAGACTCACACCATGCTTTAATTGCAATATTGAGTTATCCTTACTTGTTTAATTGCTTTAATTTTTATTTTTCCCTGAGAATAGACTTGTGTAAATGATCGAACTTGCAATTTTAGATATTTCGCGAGCTACTTGTTTAGCAGTTGAGATTCCACTCCCTTTTATAGATTTCTCCCGTGTTGTACATATTTGTGCGAAAGTTTCTTTAATTTCACAACACACACATATATTCGTGAGTAGGACCAGTGACCCTTCAAGTCTTCACTATTCCTATGGGATTGGGTTGAACGCCTCACCAGTATCATTATGGGATCAGTACGTTTGCCTCGGCAGTATTTAAGATACATCTACGGTTCATATCGGTTGACCCTTGGCAGTGTACACGATTATGGGATCGGGTTGAATTCCTCAGCTGGGATCGGGCCATACGGCCTGGCAGGAAATCGTGCCATTACTCTTATGGGATCAGGCCGCTCGCCTCGACAGAATCATGCGTAATATTTGATAAGGAATCAATGTACTGATGAGTTTTCCTAATTTGAGATGTGACATTTTAGCTGGTGTTTATCACTATGTATTCCATTCAAGGTAGTATTCAGTTATTAAGGACCTCATATTTATTTCTCTATTGAGGATCATGTTATGTACATATACTTGTTCTCACTATTTTACTTCCCACACTTCATACCTGTCTACTTTTATTATATTTGATTTATTGGACTACTAGTAAGTGTCAATGTTGATCCCTCATCGCTACTTCTTCGGGGTTAAGCTAGTTATTTACAGGGTACGCGTTGATTTACGTACTCATGCTATACTTTTGCAATGATTGTGCACGTACTGATACATATATATTTTGTGGTCATTAGGGCGCATTAGCACAGTTGATGAGGAGACTTTGTGGTAAGCTGCTCCTTATGTTACGATGAGTCCCCGTCTTATCCATTTATTGTATTATGTTTATTTTCTATTTCAGACAATTGTGTAACAGTACAATATATTCTAGTAGATGCTCATGGACTTGTGACACCGGGCTTTGGGGATTTAGATTTTGCTCGTGGTTGTATTCTGTATTATTTCGAGTTTATATTTTGACCACATTCGAACATTTAAAATAATAATATTTATACATTTTGTGAAAACAAACAAACTTTCACTCTTTAATTCTTTCATTATTTTGAAATGTATTTTGGATTTAATATTGACGTATTGGTTTAGTTATTGGCATGCCTAACGACAGCGTTGGGCACCATCACGGCCTATAGTGGGATTTAGGTCGTGAAAGTTTGGTATCAGAACCCCAGGTTCACGTAGGTCTCACGAGTCATGAGCAAGTTTAGTAGAGTCTTGCGCATCAGTACAGAAACGTCTGCACTTATCTTCAAGAGGCTATAAGACTGTTAGGAGAACTTTCCTTTCTTGATTCCTTGTCGTGCGATTTGATTTCGTTTAAGCTTATGTCTTCAGTTCGTTCCTACTCATTCGTACACGATGTCAACCATTTGATATCAGTAGGCACCGACTAGTTGTGGAGATGCTACGGATGTGGTGCATGATGTTTTTCCCTGCGTATGCAAGCGGGTTGCTATTGTTACCTTGTGGATGGATGTTCGATTGATTTCAGCCAGTGTTACTGTTTCCCATGGTTTCGAGGCATTACACAGAGCATTGTGATGTTTCTCGCATTGTTATTGCGCAATGCTGGTCAAAATGGTAGGGTTCTTACTTATGCGTCGCAGCAGTGGATGATTCGGGAGGGGGATTTTTGGTTCATGATTGGGAGATTTGGCATTTAATTCTAGTGGAGGAGAGGCAATAGGACTATGGATTTTCAGGCATTGGTTGACGGAGTTGTGAGATTGGGTATTTCCAAACATAGTAGAATTCTTATTTATGTTGCAGTGTTGTCATCCTTGTATACACGCATTAACACTTGTTGGTATGAGGAGCTTCATTTGTTGCCCTTGGGGGTACAGTGTGGTGAAGTGGTACTTAAGAAGCGGTTATTTTAGATGATGGTGTATTGCGACTTCAGGTTCGGATTGGTATTTCTAGAGTCGATGGATCGAGGGAGATGATCCTCAAGGAGGCTTAACGCTGGCGGCAATCTAATTGTTCGGGTGGTATAGAGATGGATCATGATTCGAGGCAGCATTTTAGCAGTGGAGGATGAGAAATAACATGGTGGGATGTGTCCATCGGTGGTTGAATTGTTAGCTGGTCTAGTATGTCAGCAGAGATTGAGTAGTTCTCTTCGACGGTTGGCTAAATCGAAGTGGGAATGGGAGCGTATCGTATGGATTTGGTGGTAGGATAGCCACATGCTTTGAGAGAGCGTAGAGAAATTTGGGTCATGGTTTTTGTATTTCGGTTAAGATTGTGGCTTCTATACTAGGGAAGTTCTAATGTGAAGAAAAGAGTTTGCTTGGAAATGTAGAGGAATGGGAACATTTGATTGTCGTTTTGTGATGCAACATATCTTCGAGTGTTGAACGCATTGTTGGACCTTCAGTTGATGTAAATGGAAATAAACGAACTCTTACTGCTCGTGGATGAGTATGGACTCAGGAGGATTGACCGATTTCATAGTAGCTGTAACTATGGCAAAGTTGTTGGGGAATGTCAATATGGGGTTACACAGGTGGGCTATCTCATGTGAGCATGTTAGGGGTTGCATGATTTCTGATGAAGTTCCAATGAAGAGTTTTACTTTCTATCCAACGGGGAGCATGTACTACGATGTGAGCTTGTATCATTTGGGAAAATGACGTGACTATCATGAAGTTGAGTGTGCATTAGGACTGCAAATTCGGGATGTGCGATGATTAGTGCAACAAGAGCTTTTGAGAAATTTGGCGGAGTAATGGTGTGCAATCATGGTAACTAGAAAGAGAAGACATTGTGTGCTCTTGATTTATGTGATTGTGGATTAAAGCTAAGTGGGAGAGCCTACCATCTATGTTTGGGTCGCATAGTTATGTTCCTTTGCATTTTCTGCTTGTCGGTACATTAGTGGATTAGTTATGACTAAGGGAAGAAAATATCGGGGGTAATTCGAGCAAGGAATTTGATGGATGTGAATTAACTTTCACCTTGTTGATATGTGAAGGTTGTGGAATGACTCAGATTTTATACTTCTTGTGGATGTGATGTACAAGGGAATGAGTTCATTCGGTTGCTTCTTTGGAGTATTCGTGTGCTAACGGAGCACTAGTTGTCTGGTTTTATATATTCGGGACTAGCTGAGTAGGTGACTTTCAATAATTGTTCTAGTGGATTTGAGATTTAAGGTGTGGTGCTTTAGGAAGCCATGAAAAGGTTGAGGAAAGAGTAATAGAGGCACCAAAACCTCTAGCACCGATTCCTAGACCCCCCCACCCCCTCCATTTGCTCAAAGACTAGTTAAAAGGGTTGATGATAGCAAACTCGAGAAGTTCTATGACATCTTAAAGCAATTATTGGTGAACATTCCGTTTGTGGAAGCGCTTCAAGAAATGCCCAGTTTTGCTAATTACTTGAAGGACTTGATTACTAAAAAGAAGACCATCAAGAATGAAGTGGCGAATGTCAGCCACCGGGTTAGCTTAATAACTGCAACAACCGCTGCCCAAAAGAAGAAGAGTCGGGGCTTTAACAATTTCATGCACTATTGTATTGCGTAACTTTGCACGAGCTCTTTGTGATAATGGGACTAGCATCAACTTAATGCCTCTTACTATCTACAAGCAAGCAGGATTGGGAATGCCTAGGCCTACAAGTATGAGGCTGCAAATGGTCGACCATTCAATTAAGCGACCGGTGGGGATAGTGGGTGATGTGCTTGTGAAAGTGGGGAAGTGTCTCCTCCCTACATACTTTGTCATTCTTGATTGTGATATTGATAATGAGATCCCTATCATCTTAGGGAGACCATTCCTTGCAACCGGCTGAGCACTCATGGACTCGGAAAATAAATGCGATTAAATTCTGGGTTACTATTGAAGACGTTACATTTCAAGCAAGTAAGGGCATGAAATTGCCAAATGCATACGAGACTATATTTGTACTTGATGATGTTGATGTGGTACAAGATGCCGTTGAGGTAAAGATGGAAGAGGAATGCCTTGGTGAGGCATTAGCGGGGAATTTGATGAATTTTGATGGCGAGGACATAAAAGGATATGTGGAAAAATGGAAGGGCTTGGTTCCTACACTTATGCAACGAAGAAGCTTTCTCTTTCCTCGGAGAATAGAGCCACTCCTCCCGCTAAGCCTTCAATCGTCGAGCCGCCAACTCTTGAGCTCAAGCCACTTCCACCGCACTTAAGGTATAAATTTCTTGGCTCTAATGAAACTCTACCCGTAATTGTTTCCTCTTTGTTAAACGATGTGCAGGTTGAACAATTATTGGAGACCTTGAGGGAGCATATACGGGCCATTGGTTGGACAATAGAGGATATTCGATGGATTTTCGCCGGTATATGTGAGCACAAAATCCAACTAGAGGAAGATAGCAAACCTTGTGTGGAGCATCAGAAGAGGTTAAATCCCTCCATGCAAGAAGTGATGAAGAAAGAAATTATAAAATAGTTGGATGCTAGGGTTGTCTACCCAATTACTGATAGTTCTTGGGTGAGTCCGGTGCAATGTGTGCCAAAGAAGGGAGGCATGACCATGATTCAAAATGACAAAAATGAACTCATTCCAATGAGGACGGTGACCGGATGGAGAGTTTGTATGGAATACCAGAAGCTCAATAGTGCTACGTGCAAAGACCATTTCCTTATGCCTTTTATTGATCAAATTCTTGATCGGCTAGCAGGGAGGTCATTTTATTGTTTCTTGGATGGATACTCCAGCTAAAACCAAATCAATATAGCCTTAGAGGACCAAGATCAAACGACATTCACATGTCTGTATGTGACCTTTGTTTTTATCTGGATGCCATTTGGGCTATGCAATGCCCTGGCTACATTTCAACGGTGCATGATGTCGATTTTCTCGAGCATGGTAGAGAATTTCCTGGAAGTATTCATGGATGGCTTATCTGTAGCGGGTGATTCCTTCAAGAATTGCCTTGATAATCTTAGGCAAGTACCCAAAAGATGCAAGGAGACAAACCTTATGCTCAATTGGGAAAAATGTCACTTCATGGTAGATGAGGGTATTTTTCTTTGCCACAAAATCTCCAATCAAGGTATTGAGGTTGATCGAGAAACATTTGAAGTAATTTCCATGATTCCTCCTCCCACTTCGGTCAAGGTGTTCAGAGCTTTTTGGGGCATGCCAATTTCTATCAGCGATTTATCAAAGACTTCTCAAAGATTGCAAGACTCGTGTGCAAGCTCCTTGAAAAGGATGCTAAATTTGTGTTTGATGAAAAGTGCCTCAAGGCTTTTGAAGAAATGAAGGCAAGGCTCACCACGACACCCATTATTGTCACAGCCGATTGGTGTCTTCCATTTGAACTTATGTGTGACGCCAATGGTGTGGTTATTGGGGAAGTGCTTGGTCAAAGGAACAACTAGATTCTTCACCCTGTCTACTATGCAAGCAAGACACTCAATGGAGCATAAATGAACTACACTGTGAGTCAGTAAGAATTGCTTACTATTGTCTACGCTTCTGAGAAATTCCAGGCCTATTTGTTGTGATCCAAGGAGATAGTCTTTACTGATCATGCTTCTCTCCGCTACCATATGGTGAAGAAGGATGCTAAACTGAGATTGATTAGGTGGGTCCTGTTGCTACAAGAATTTGACTTTGAAGTCAAAGATCAGAAAGGTACAAAAAATCAAGTTGTGGATCACTTATCTAGGCTTGAAGAGACAGAGAAAACAAAGGAAGATCTTGAAATTAATGACGCCTTCCAAGATGAACACCTTTTGGAAATATCTAGCACTTCAACTCCTTGGTATGCCGATATAGCCAACTTCTTAGTTAGTGGCCTTATCCCTGAAGAATTGGAAGCTTATCAAAAGAAATATTTCTTGAGGGAATCT
Organism: Nicotiana tomentosiformis; assembly: GCF_000390325.3. Lineage (NCBI taxonomy): Eukaryota > Viridiplantae > Streptophyta > Magnoliopsida > Solanales > Solanaceae > Nicotiana > Nicotiana tomentosiformis. The sequence goes on along the minus strand of NC_090821.1, from coordinate 23,498,655 downwards.
AGGAAATACTATTGGGAGTAACCCTTTTTATTCCGGATATTGGCGACAACATCATTCGGCGCTGTGGTCCGGAAGATGAGGTGACGCCGATTCTCAAAGCATGTCATGACTCTCCAGTTGGGGGGTCTCCATAATGGAAACCGTATGTCGGCGAAAGTGCTTGAATGTGGCTACTATTGGTCATCGCTCTACCGAGATGCAAATATAATGGTCAAGGCATGTGATCAATGTCAAAAGAAAGGGTCATTTCTAGAAGGCATGAGATGCCTATAAATTGTGTGATGGAGGTAGAGATCTTTGATGTTTGGGGGATCCATTTCATTGGTCCCTTCGTGAGCTCATAAGGCATGACATACATTCTGGTAGCAGTGGACTATGTTTCAAAATGGGACGAAGAAGTTGCCTTGCGAAATAATTAGGCAAGGAGTGTAACCACCTTCTTGAAGAAGAACACATTTACTTAGTTTGGAACCCCAAAGGCCATATTTAGTGATGGTAGTTCTCACTTTTGCAACAAATCCTTTGAGGGGTTACTCGAGAATTATGGAGTGAAGCACAAGGTGGCCACCCTTTATCATCCTTAATCAAGCGGTCAAGTTGAAGTCTCCAACCATGAGATCAAGAACATTATAGCAAAAACAGTTAATGCAAATAGGACCGACTAGTCAATAAAGCTAGATGATGCTCTATGGGCTTATCGAACTGCATTCAAAACACTCATTGGCATCTTGCCTTACTAGTTGGTTTTTGGTAAGGCATGTCAACTGCCAGTGGAGCTAGAACAAAAAGCCATGTGGGCATTAGAAAAGTTAAATCTTGACTAGGCAGAAGTTTCTAACCTAAGTATAACACAACACAACGAGATGGATGAGTTCTATTTCCAAGCCAATGAGAGTGCAGCTATGTATAAAGAAATGATGAATTATGTTCATGATAAGAAGATCTTGAAGCGACAATACAAATCCGCCGACTTTGTCTAACTCATCAACTCAAGGTTTAAGTTCTTTCCTGGCAAGCTCAAGTCCAAGTGGTCTGGTCCATTCAAAGTTGATAGTGTGTCTCCTTATGGTGCCATTGAATTAGAGTCATAGGATGGGACTCAAACCTTCAAGGTAAATGGCCAAAGAGTGAAACACTACCTCGGAACCATTGGAGAAAGGCAACTGGTGGAACAATTCAAACTCAAATATGGTCATATACCAACCTCCACAACTGATTAGCTAAAAAAAGGAAACATCTTCGTGCCGCGACGTTAAATCAAGCACTTCTTGGGAGGCAACCCATGTGTAAGAATGTTTGTTGTTAGATTTTCATTTAGTAGGCTTATTTGATTTGGTTGAAATTTTTGACATGTATTTTAGAGTGCAGGGTATTCACAACGCATCTAAGTGGGATGAAAAAAGTGAAGGAAAAATTGTGAGCTTCTGTTAAAATTTCTGCGACCACATAAGGTACCACAGAATGGCTCTGCATATAGCATTATCGTCACAGACATGAACAAAACTTTTTGGAAATAAGTTACTCAACATTGCATGGACAACCAATTTCATGGACCGCAAAATAATTTTGCGACCACATAGTGGACGCATACTACCTAGGTACTAGATCATCGCATAACACTTTTGCCACCGCATATGCTGTTTTGCGATGAGAACTACACCGCAGAATGCCCAGGTATTAAACCTACATTACTTTGCCACATTTTCATTTTCGTTCCCCTCTACCCTAATTCAAACAAAAGAATACAAAAATAAAACAAGAGAAAAACAAAAAACAAAAGAAAAACTTAAACCATTCAACTCACCTTGCTCGGAAAATCTACTTCCAAGTGGTTTGCTCAATCTCCTCACTAATCTGGTATGGATTCCTCCCCTCTTCTTGCTTCAGTGATTTGATATTTACTCGCATCAGTCTTCCTCCATGATACCCGTTCTCTCTACCTTTTTGCGTGTTTCATGTATTGGGTGATCAATTTGGAGGGCAAATGGTTAGTTAAAATCAAAATTGTGGGGCTAGGGCTAGGGTTGCTGATTTGAAAGTGGTTGTCATAATTTTTTGACAATGCAAAGTGGGAGTTAGTAGGTTGACATTGGAATCGATAAATTGGTGGTTTTGGTGTGTTAGAAATGTGAAATCATGTTATGTTCCAGGAAGTATAGAATAAAATCGAAGTCCCAAAGTTGTCTTTGTGTCGTTTCTGCCGAGAAGATGAGCCCACAATCAAAGCGACCCCGACGCAAAAGGACTGGCACATCTAGAAATTCATCTGAACCTGTCTCCCAGTTTGAAGAGGATGAGGCACAACTTGAACTATTTCCACGAGTTGACCCACGGGCCGAAGCACGTAGAAAGAATGTTGAGGATCTAAGGTTTAGTATCACCGGCTCTTGGCCTATATACAAAGAGGGATTGGATAAAAGGAAGATCATCGAAGAGAAGATGTTAAGTGAGAACGGACTTAAAGAACACTATCTGCATGTGCTAGACAACATCCAAAAGCGGGGACGTGAGTTCTTCACTGAATTACCGGGGGAATACAACGAGACACTTGTTAGGGAATTCTATGGTGCATATGCTGCTTCAAAAATGAAAAATCAAGCAAAGCACCATTCTTACTTGACCTCCATAACAGTCAGAGGAGTTGCAGTATCTTGTGGCCCCAAATCGACAAATGAATTCTATTTCGGTACATGGGAGCATGGCGCGATAGAATATAATGCAAAGATGGCAAATAAGAAAGATGGGTGTGCTTGGGTAGCCTCTATCGTAGCTCAGGGGACTTCAGCCTGGATTGTTCCACACCAGAAGACCCACAAGAGAGATTTCACCCAAGAGAGTTAGTATTGGCTAAGTTTTGTCTGTTCTCGCACACAGCCAATGAGGAATGACACCGACATCAGTCTAGAGAAGGCAATCCTCATTGCTTCAATCATGTCAGGTCTCCGGATTGATTTGGGGCAGCATATATTCCCTGAGATTGGGGTCCGGGCAAACCAGAAGGAAACTTCGCTTCCCTTTCCATGCCTCGTCACTACTTTGTGCAAAGCTGCAGAGGTTCCTCCACTTCCCAAATATGACCACATGATAGAAGCCACTCAAGATATTGAAAGCACTAGGCACAACAATGCTTTAGAGAATGTGCCCGCAGAGCACCAAGAGCAACCAGTCATCCTCCCACCGGCCTCATCCACTTCAGCAGCACCCACCACCTCTTCAGCACCAGCCACCTCTTCATCACTTGCTACCTCCACATCCACTCCCAAACTGGCTAATGCTACACCGCATGTTTCACTGACTGCCATCTCCAAGCTTAGTCTACTGGCACAACACACAAATGGCAAAGTAGAAAAATTTGCAAAAGACCATCCACTGCTCATCAAACAAGCATTGGCATCGCTCCAAGTCTCTGTAAGTGATCTTCAAAAGAAACATATTTCCTATGAAGATCGACTCCAAAAATTTGAAGCTCGCCTTAAGAAGATTGAGCGAGGTGGTGATTGGGATGTGCCTCAACTCAAAATGGATGTTGCCAAGCTCAAGTTGGAGATGCATAAGATGCAGACATTGGAGTTTGACTTGACAACCCTTCTCCCGATGGAGGGGGAGCATGGTACTGGTACCTCCCAAGTACCGCACCTTGATTTAGATTTCACAAACCTCCTCTCAGTAGAGAAGGAACATGGTACTGGCATCTCACAAGCGCCAAGACCAGCTACACACACTAATGACTAGTCAGATGAGGAATCTGTAGAGTCTCATGAGGAAACGGATGAAAAGCAAGCTTTTGAGGAGGTTGATGATCAGAGGGAAAACATAGGTAAATAGGTTGCTATTTCTACAGAGGAACAAGGTGATGAGGAGGCGGATGTGCAGACAACCATCACACATTCCCTTGAGGATATGGCTTCCATGGCTACCACCACGACCACAAAGCCATCATCGGATGAGGCAAGCATCTCCCAGGTCTAAGACCCTGCTCCGCATCTTGCAGAGCCTCCTACTTTGGTCCCGGACACCACTGTCCCGTCGGAGGATCCACCCACTGCCTGCCCAGTGTCGGCTTTCGGCCCCACGGCCACATTAATTAGTGCATCTCCTCCAAGCGCTTAGTGTGCCAGGAATCCCCTAAATATTGCTCTTACTTTTTTAATGCATTAGGGACAATGAATGCTTCTATATTGGGGTGGGGTAGAAAGAAAACTTTTGCAACTTGTATATAAGTAGTAGTCTTGACAGTGTATATGTGTATATAGTAATGAATTTCCCTTGGTTTTTCTTTGCCGGGTTCTTTTCCAAGGGTGTAATAGTAGACCCACGGCCATAGAATGAAACATTTTGACTTGTTTGGTGCTTTTGTTCTAGATTCAATTATGTGATAAGTTTTTGTGAAATAAATTATACCCTTCAAATTTTGTGAATAAATAGTCATTTTTATAAAATCGAGGTTCGTTCTTTGACATTGTGCCTATTTAGAATCTCAGTATCATATGATGAAGCTTTGAATTGCCTTATATTCATTTGATGGCTGAAAATATGCCGATTCGAGCAGTTCATGCGCTTTGAGTGGTGAGAATTTGTATGAATAATACATGTGCTCAACTTGTAATCTCTAGAACTTACCCGGTTGGTTTCTCAATACAAATCTTAGGCTGATGATTGGTTGTTGAAATGATCTTAGGCCTTCTTTGTGATTGATAACTAATTTTTAGCCAAATTGACCTCCCTCATGTATTTATTACCCTAGTCCTCCCCGTTGAGCCTTTAACCTTTCCTTTGGCTATCACACTACAAATCGTTACCCCTTTTTGTGAAATTACTCCCTCTTTTGAACCCGTCCCTCCTTGAATGTTATGAATGAGGCTTTAAGCCTAAGTTGGGGGTGTTGGTATCAATTGGAAAATGGTAGAGGAATGTATTGTGTGTAAAAGCTAATCTTTAGAAGTTCTATCTTGTGAAGCGAGAGGCTAAGTCAAGAGCCAACGTACCTTAAACAAAAAGCTTCACGTCATTCTAAACCATGAAATACTCACTCTTTCAAAAAATAAAAGGAAAATGGAGTGTTGAGAAAACATGGTAAGGCAACCAACTAGAGATTGCTCATGAACTACAAGGTGTGTTGATAGTAGTAATTATATATCAACAAGGGCAATGTGTGCTATTCGAGAAAGAATTTGTGTAGCGTTCAAGGAGGGTATAGTCACTATTTTTCCAAATATTTATCCAACCCGTCCCAAGTCTACACTACCACCCATGAAAAGTCCTTTTTGATCTACAACCAATTATTCCTGAGCTAGCAATGAGTTAAAATAAGGTCAAGTATATGGACTAATACTTGTAGCATTTAGCTTTCTTTCTGAGTGTAAGAGTGTTTGCTTATATCCCATTTACATATTTGTATTTGTTGAGTTGGGGATTTTCTTTGTTATGAGACGCATGAATTGCAAGAGTTAGCAGAAGTTAGGTTTCTTGAAGTAGGAAAAAGTGCATATCTAGCTATTAGTAGCACTCTGTCATTGCTTTTGAGGCTCGAAGCTCACAAACTGATTATTTGAACAAGTAAGAGATCTATGTCTTTGTTGAAGGGTAAATAAAGGAAGTTACATGCTTGTTAGCTAACAGTCAGCACCATCCATAGACATTGATGTTTCTTTAATTAGTCGGAAGTAAAGTAGTTTCCTTGTAGGGTGGCTTTTTAGTTGCTTGAGGACAAGCAAGAGTTTAAGTTGGGGGTGTTGATACGCCGTAGAATAGCGGCACTTTCGATACTAATTTCATAGGCTTTATCTCATCTTTTAAAGAATTATAAGTCATTCTTATGTAGTTTTGGTGTTTTACAGGAAACCGAACTTGAAGAGCCAAGAATATGAAAAAGATAGACAAAAACTGTGGACAGGGCAGATATGTGACTGTAAAAGTGGTATGCAAACCGCAGACCTATCACAGACCTAACCAGGCCATGGCAGTTTCAACAGTCAAATATGCAGTACAATATGCGGTCGCATAACTCATTTGCGTACCGCAGAATTGCCGCACAAATGCAAGAAGACCTCAGTGAAGATGAATCTTTGGTACTCTATGCGGCCATGAAATCATTATGCCGACCGCATAGTCATTATGCGAGAAAAATACGGGAATCTTGGAGATTAAATCTGCAGCGGTCGCTAATGATGTGCAGTCCGCAGATCAGTTCTACGATCTATTCTGCGGTTGTAAAATCAATCTGAAGGATTTTTTTATCACATTTGACCGCGAATTTTTGATCATTATAAATAGAATAACTAGGATTTTGTGGGGTATCTTGTCTGAAAAAGAGGCTACACTTTGAGCATTGAATACATCTTGTTTTGGAGCTTTTTGAGAGAGATTCTAAGACTTCGTCATCTTTGTAAGCTTATATGACTATAATTATTTCTTTGTTCTTGTATTTTAGTATGAGTAGCTAACTTTAAATACTAAGGTTGTGGACCCTATGTGGGTATAATGTTAATGGTGTTTACTATTGAATATGCATACAATGGGTGGTTGATTTCTATTAATTTCTTATGCTTCATTTTATGATTGATGGTTGTAAACATTAACTAGTACCGATTTACTTTATGTTAGACTAGCAAGAACTCAAGACTTTAAACTGTAACACTCCGTAAATCCGGATTAGTTGTGGATGCGTTAAATGAGTATTAATGTGACCTTTTATACATGTGAAGTCCTGTCAGGATTAGTATGTATGGAAATAGTTGTTTTGGAATCAAGACAAAGAGTGAGGTGTATAAAATTTGATAGAATACTAAGTTTACGGGAGGTCCGTCTTACAACCTTAGACAGTGCAAGGCGATGAAAACTCACAGCCTTGGACAGTGCAAGGCCATGAAATCTCACAGCCTTAGATAGTGCAAGGTACTGTCTAGGGAATTAACCTTAGCACCCCTAATAGTGCAAGGCAATGTAGTTTTGGCACCTCTGATGGCGCCTTGCGCTGTTATTTTGGCATCTCTGATGATGCCCTGTGGCGACGATGTTTACCCGAGAAACTTATATTTCCTCCTCAATTTTGGGACGTGTACACTTATTTAAAAGCCCTACCTCGTCCCCCATACTCCAAACCACAAAAGCTTACTCTAGAAAGGAAAGCTCTCACGAACCTAACTTTCCAACGTCGTTCCATCATCCAAGATAAGTTCTAACGATGATTCTAAGTTAATTTTAATTTTCCAACACCTTATTAACATAGGTATATACTTCAAATTATTAGATATTCGATCGAGACACCATAGTTGAGAAAAGAAACCCTAGAACTCAAATTCAAGAGAATTGAACTTCAAAAAGATAATGCTTCTACTCCCTAATCTTTTATAACTATGAATTGATGATTTTTTGGGAGAATAGTAGATGGCTTTGATAAAGGAAATCATATGAACTATGCTAGGGTTTTGTGTTGTTATCTTATGATTGTTATAATCAATTGCGTGATGAGAAATGGTGTTAGTTAAATTTATTTGGGATTGTAGAATCTCCTAGAAGTAGTAGAATGAGAATTGAGTGAAGAAAACACCATTAATGAGGGCTATGAGGATTTACAATCAAAAGGTATTTGATAAAATTTCTAGGTTACCAAAACATGAGCCTTAGCGCTAATATTGGTTCCTCTTAATATATATTGCCATAGATTATCATGAAAGAGAAGAAAAATATTGTGATACTCATAAAAAGGGCCAGAGTTAAGGTATGTGAGGCTAACTCTCTTTACGTTTGGGAATGTTTATGATTCTCCCCACGTCCCATTCTTTATGACTATTACGAGTTTCCTCAAAAAGTAATTATGCCTTAGTTCCATGAATAGTTGTAGAACATCTATTCTCTAGATGGCATAGTTTCATAATCTTTTAATATCCTATGAGTTTAAGTTATGATAAATCAATTTATCATGAATACATGTCTCAGTCTAGTTATATTCAGCATTTCAGTATGATGCATCTCAGTATGATTCAGTATTTCAGTATCATGTATTGCAATATGATTCTCAGTTCCTGATTCAAAATTCCTGAATGTTGAACACCTGTATTTGGGCCTGAGGCCATAGCTCATGCTTTATGCATATTTGTGCCTGAGGCCGTAGTTTATACGTTATGCATCTTTGGGCCTGCGATCGTAGTTATGTATACGTGTACTTGGGCCCGAGGCCATAGCTTGTGCACATATATATTTGTCCTAAGGCCGTAGTTTATTTATTCAGATAAACAGGTAGTTCATCATTCAGAAAAAGGAGTATATATATTCTTACTTCCTATGTTTAGTTAAGTTATTAGTTCAGTTTCAGTTTCAGTATTTACAGTTCTTTATTTCAGTTGTTTTACATACTAGTGCAATTCAAATGTACTGACGTCCCTTTATGCCCGGGGCTTGCATCTCGCAATGCAGGTAATGATTTACAAGTTGATGATTTTGCTTGCTAGGACATCTCGCATCAGCTATTTGTGAGACCCAGTCTTTCAGGGAATTATCCCTTTTTCAGTGTTTATAGTATTTCAGTTAGTAAGGTATGCTGGGGATCATGTCCCAGTACATAGTTAGCATTTCAGTATTCTTAGAGGCTTCGTAGACTATAGTCCAGTCAGTCAGATGTTAGCAGGCTTTTGTATGTTAGCCTCATCGGCTATTCATTTACACTTGTAGTCTTTTCAGTAAATTCTACATTTATGATATTTTGGTCAGACTCTTTAGTATATCATCATGTTGCATGTTTATATTCAGCTTACAGTTATACCACATGTTGATCTAGCCATCCAGTTAGTTCGCCTGGTCACATGCAGTCAGGCACCGAGTGCCGTATTACACCCAAGCCATAGTTCGGGGCATGACAAGTGTTGTGTTACGCACAGGGAGTTGCATCAGGCTTAGTGCCTAGTGCTTCAAACATGGACGTCAGGGGAGATATCCAGTTGCTCACCTAAATTGTTGCTACTCAGGCTCAAAGACAAGGAACACGTGTTGTTGATGAAACCTTCAGTTTTCACAGGGTCCAAAATGGATGAGCATCTGCAAAACATCATTGATGATGTTTAGAAGTTATTTTGAGTGATGCATGCTACAGACATCGAGGGAGAAGATCTTGTTGTGCACTAGTTGAAGGATGTTGCTAACACTTGGTATGAAACATGGGAAGAGTCACGAGGGGAGAATGCAGCTCCGACGACTTGGAAGGAGTTTGCAGACGCATTTCTTGAGCATTTTCTACCCATTGAGGTATTGGAAGCTAAGGTTTTAGAGTTTGAGAGACTCAAACAGAATGAGATGAATATGAACGAGTACTACCTCAAGTTTGTCTCTCTAGTCAAGTATGCTCCAGAAATGGTACGTGATATGAGAGCTAGAGTTAGGCGGTTTGTGTTGGGGCTTTCAGATGACATGTTTGTTGATGCTAATATAGCTGCTTGGAACAATGACATGACCATTACTAAGATGGTGGCCTTTGTTCAAGGGAACAAAGATAGGCTAAAGGAAGAAGAGCGGCTACATAAAGAGAAGGACAGGGAATTCAGGAAGAGGGCTAAGTCCGCATGAAGTTTCAACCATGGGTGATCTCAAGGAGGTGTTAATCACCAATTATTTAGGAAATAAAAATCGAGACATGCTCCATCTTTAGCTAGTGCTCCAGTTCAGAGGTCCAAGTTTAACAAGTAAAGCAAGAATTTCAAATCAGCAGGATCACAATCACATGCTAGTGTGGGATACAAAGGCCTTGAGTACCCTACTTGCAACACGTGTGGTAAGAAGCACCTAGGGGTGTGTCGTTCGCGCACAAATGGTTGCTTTGGGTGCGGTCAATAGGGCCACTTCTTGAGGGATTGTCCATCAGTAAAGCCGAACAATGAAGGCAATGTAGCTCAGTCCACTAATTCAGCAGCCCCTCATAACTCTCAAGCCCAACAAGGGCGTGGTGCAGGAAAGTCTGGTAATGTAGGCGGTGGTTAGAACTGCTTGTATGCACTGGTAGACTGTCAGGATACAGAGGCTTGTGGAGATGTTTTCACAGGTATGCTAATAGTTTTCACCTTCGATGTTTACGCTCTTATGGATCCGGGATCCACCCTATCTTATGTAACTCCATATATTGCTAAGAAATTAGGGATAGAACCAGAAAGGTTATGTGAACCCTTTGAAGTGTCTACTCCAGTTGGAGAATCAGTTACAGCTAGATGTGTCTATAGGGGATGTCTAGTCAAAGTGTATTATCGCCTTACTGTAGCATACATAGTAGAATTGGAGATAGTAGACTTCGATGTAATCATGGGCATGGATTGGTTAGAGTCCTCTTATGCCACAGTGGGTTGTAGAACCAAAATAGTAAGATTTAAATTTTTTAGTGAACACCAGTCCTAGAATGGAAGGGTGATGCAGTAGCACCTAGGGGTAGGTTTATTTCCTATCTTAAAGCTAGAAAGATGATCTCTAAAGGGTATATCTATCATCTGGTTCGAGTTAGAGATGCAAATGCTCAGATTCCCACTCTCCAGTCAGTACCAATTGTAAATGAGTTCCCAGAAGTGTTTTCTGAAGATCTTCCCGGAGTCCCTCTCGATAGAGAGATTGACTTTGGAATTGATCTACTCCCCAGCACTAAGCCATAATCTATTCCGCCTTATAGAATGGCTCCAGCATAGTTGAAAGAAATAAAAGTCCAGTTGAAAGATCTTCTAGATAAGGGGTTTATAAGGCCAAGTGTCTCACCTTGGGGAGCACCGGTCTTGTTTGCCCGAAAGAAGGATGGGTCTTTGTGCAGCATGTGTATTGACTATCGCAAGTTGAAAAAAGTCACCATCAAGAACAAGTAACCTCTTCCTAGAATAGATGATTTATTCGATCAACTTCAGGGTGCCCAGTGTTATTCCAAGATTGACCTTAGATCCGGGTACCATCAATTGAAAGTTAAGGAAGTAGATATTCCTAAAACAGCTTTCAGGGCCCGTTATGGACATTTCAAATTTTTGGTTATGTCGTTTGGTTTAACGAATGCACCGATAGCTTTTATGGAAATTATAAATAGAGTCTTCAAGCCTTATAATGATTTGTTTGTTATTGTGTTTATTGACGATATCTTGATTTATTCCCGTAGCGAGATGGACCATGCAGAACATCTAAGAATCTTATTGCAGACACCGTAAGGTCACAAGTTATATGTTAAATTATCTAAGTGTGAATTCTGGTTGAAATCAGTAGCATTTTTAGGCCATGTCATCTCAAGCGAAGGCGTGGAGGTGGATTTTTAGAAAATAGTGGCAGTGAAGAATTTGCCTAGACCCACCTCAGTATCCTATATAAGAAGTTTCTAGGGTTTAGCAGGCTATTACATGCATTTCGTAGAGGGATTTTCCTCAATCTTGTCCTCTTTGACAAGACTGACTCAAAAGAAGGTCAAGTTTCAGTGGTCAGATGCTTGAGAGAAAAGTTTTGAGGAGTTGAAGAAGAGGTTGACTTCAGCTCCAGTCTTGACGCTACCGGAAGGAACCGAAGGGTTTGTTGTTTATTGTGATGCTTCAGTGGTTGGTATTGGGTGCGTGTTAAAGCAGCATGGTAAAGTCATAGCCTACGCATCAAGACAGCTCACGAGAAGAATTATCTGACTCATGATCTTGAGTTAGCTGTCGTGGTATTTGTGCTAAAGATCTGGCGCCATTATTTGTATAGAGTGCATGTTGATATTTCATAGATCACAAGAGTCTCCAGTACATCTTTAAGCAAAGAGAATTGAATCTTCGTCAGAGAAGGTGGCTCGAATTGCTCAAGGATTATAATGTTGATATCCTTTATTAACATCATAATGGTGGCATTTTTTTCAGAACAGGGCTGAATCCTCTTTAGTAGCCGAAGTGAAGGAAAAACAGTTCAGTGCACCCTACTTATTGCAGCTGAAGAAGGGGATTCACAAACACAAGACTATGATTTTTGAACAAGGGGGAGATGATGGTACTTTGAGGTATAGAGGCGGACTATGCATTCCAGACGTAGATGGGCTCAAAGAGCGGATTATGCCTCAAGCCCGCAATTCCGGGTATTCTATTCACCCAGGTTCCACAAAGATGTATCGCCATATTAAGGAGATTTATTAGTGGAACGACATGAAAAAGAATATAGCAGATTTTGTGGCAAAGTGTCCAAATTGTCATAAGATGAAAGTCGAACACCATCGGCCTGGTGGTTTGCCTCCGAGTATGGAAATTCCTGTTTGGAAATGAGAGATGATAAAAATGGACTTCATAACAGGTTTACCTCGCTCGTTTCGGAAGCATGATTCAATTTGGATTGTAGACCGACTTACCTAGTCAGCTCACTTCTTGCCAGTGAAGACTACAGATTCAACAGAGAATTATGCCAAGTTGTATATCCAGAAAATTGTCCGATTTCATGAGACTCCTTTGTCCATTATCTCTGATCGTGGTGTTTAGTTCACAACGAACTTTTGGAAATCCTTTCAGAAAGGATTGGGCATAAGGGTGAACCTCAGCACGTCAGATAGATGGCCAGGCAGAGCGCACTATTCAGAATCTTGAGGATATGTTGAAGGCATGTGTTATCGATTTTAAAGGTAATTGGGCTGATCATCTACCCCTCATTGAGTTTGCTTATAATAACAGCTACCACTCTAGTATCAAGATGGCACCGTATGAAGCTCTGTATGGGAAAAGGTGTAGATCACCAATTGGTTGGTTCGAAGTTGGCGAAGCGGAGTTGTAGGGACCTGGTTTGGTCTATCAGTCTATAGAGAAATTCAAGTTCATTCAAGAGCATTTGAAGACGGCTCAGAGTCACCAGAAGTCATAATCGGACGTGCGGTGCAGAGACTTAGAGTTCCAAGTTGATGATTGGGTGTTTTTGAAAGTTTCGCCTATGCAAGGCGATATGAGATTTGGGAAGAAGGGGAAGCTTAGTCCCCGTTATATTGGTCCACATAGAATCCTGCGAAGGATCGGGTAGGTGGCTTATGAGTTAGAATTGCCACAAGAATTAGCTGTTGTACACCAGTGTTTCATGTGTCTATATTTAAGAAATTCATAGGAGACTCATGTCTTGTGGTTCTTATAGAGATTATAGGGGTTAGAGATAGCCTAACTTACAAAGAAATTCCAGTGGCTATCCTTGATCGTCAAATCTGCAAGCTCAGAACTAAGGAAATTTCTTTAGTGAAAGTGCTTTGGAGGAATCAAAAGGTTGAAGAGGCTACGTGGGAAGCCAAAGAGGACATGTCCAGATATCCCCATCTCTTTGAAAAGCAAGAAAAAAATGTAGAAAGTAACTAAACTTCTAATTCAGACCTTATGTTATGATCTTCATGTCTTTCAATATTCAATCAGTTCAATAACCATTCAGTTTAGTACCTATTCATTTCAGTATCGCAACAGTTCAGTAATCATGTAATCATTTAGTTTAGTATGCATATGTTCATCATATTTCGGTGTTCACATGTTTCTATCAGTCCTGTTTAAGGCCCAGAGTTAGCCATAGTTAGTATCAGGACAATCAATCGAGGACGGATGATCCCAAGGGGGAGATAATGTAACACTCCATAAATCCGGATTAGTTGTGGACGCATTAAATGAGTACTAATATGACCATTTAGACATGTGAAGTGCTATCGGGATGAGTATGGGTGGAAACAGTTGTTTTGGAATCAAGACGGAGAGATGCATAAAATTCGATAGAATTGGCTATGTTTATGGGAGGTCCGTGTTATAGCCTTATACAGTACAAGGCCATGAAAACTTACAGCCTTAGACAGTGCAAGGCCATGAAAACTCACAGCCTTGTCCAGGGCATTAACCTTAATGCCCCTGACAGTGCAAGGCAATGTAGTTTTGGCGCATCTGATGACGCCTTACGCTTTTATTTTGGTGCCTCTGATGATGCCCCATGCCGACGATGTTTATCCGAGTTACTTTTATTTCCTCCTTAATTTTGGGCATGTACACTTATTTAAAAGCCCTACCTCGCCCCCACACCCCAAACCACGAAAACTTACTCTAGAAAGGGAAGCTCTCAAGAACCTAACTTTCCCAAGGTCCCTCCATCTTCCATGGTAAGTTCTAACGATGATTTTAAGTTAATTTCAATTCTCCAACACCTTATTAACATGGATAAATCCTTCAAATCATTAGATATTTGATCGAGACACCATTGTTGAGAAAAGAAACCCTATAACTCGAATTCAAGAGGATTGAACTTCAAAAAGGTAATGCTTCTACTCCCTAATCATTTATAACTATGAATTGATGAGTTTTTGGGAGAATAGTAGATGGGTTTTATAAAAGGAATCAAATGAACTATGCTAGGGTTTTGTGTTGTTAACTTAAGATTGTTATCAACATTTGCGTGATGAGAAATGATGTTAGTTGAATCTGTTTGGGATTGTAGAATCACCTAGAAGTAGTATAATGAGAATTGGATGAAGAAAACACCATTAATGAGGGCTTGAGGCTTTACGCCCAAAAGGTGTTTGATAAAATTCCTAAATTCCCAAAACATGAGCCTTAGCATTAATATTGGTTCCTCTTGATCTATATTGCCATAGATTATCGTGAAAGAGACGAAAAATATTGTGATACTCTTAAAAAGGGCAAGAGTTAAGGTCTGTGAGGCTAACTCTCATTTGTTTGGGGAATGTCTATGATTCTCCCTACGTCCCATTCTTTATGACTATTACAAGTTTCCTCAGAAAGTAATTATGCCTTCGTTCCATGAATAGGTGTAAAACTTCTACTCTGTAGATGACATTGTTTCATAATCGATCAATATCCTATGAGTTTCAATTATGACAAATAAATTTATTATGAATACATGTCTCAGTCTAGTTCTATGCAGTATTCCAGTATCATGTAACTCAGTATGGTTCAGTATTTCAGTATCATGTATTGCATTGCGATTCTCAGTTCCTGATTCTAAATTCCTGAATGTTGAACACCTGTATTTGGGCATGAGGCCGTAGTTTATGTTTTATGCATCTTTGGGTCTGAGGCCGTAGTTTATGCTTTATGCATCTTTGGGCATGGGGCTGTAGTTATGTATACGTATACTTGGGCACGAGGCCATAGCTTGTGCACATAGATATTGATCCCGAGGCCGTAGTTTATTTATTCAGATAAACAAGTAGTTCATCATTCAGAAAAGGGACTATACATATTCTTACTTCCTATGTTTAGTTCAGTTATCAATTATCAGTTTAGTTTCAGTTTCAGTATTTTTACAGTTCTTTGTTTCAGTTGTTTTTCATACCAGTGCAATTCAAATGTACTGACGTCCCTTTTTGCTTGAGACCTGCATCTCGCGATGCAGGTAACAATTTACAGGTTGACGATTCTGTTTGCAATGACATCTCGCATTAGCTATTGGCGAGCCCCAGTCTTTCGGGGCATTTTCCTTTTTTTCAGTCTTTATAGTATTTCAGTTAGTAAGGTATGCCGGGGACCTTGTCCCGATAAATAGTTAGCATTTCAGTATTCTTAGAGGCTTCGTAGACTATAGTCTAGTTAGTCAGATGTTAGTAGGATTTTATGTGTTAGCCTTGTCGGCTACTCATTTACACTTGCAGACTTTTCAGTACTTTCCGCATTTATGATATTTCAGTCAGACTCTTTAGTAGATCAGCATGTTGTATGTTTATATTTCGCATACAGTTATACCACATGTTGATCCAGCCATCCGGTTGGTTCGCTCGGTCACATGCAGTTTGGCACCGAGTCTCGTGTTACGCCGAGGCCATGGTTCAGGGCGTGACATAAACCTTGTTTGATATAATCACTTAGGAATAAATGGGGTTCTACTTTTTATAAATTGGTTGTTCTTAATTGTAACTCTTTTATATTTGGGAAAATCATAAAGAGGAAATACTACCTAACTATTGGAAAATATTGGGTAGTCATTTAGGAACAATTTTCATATCAAAGGACCTCAAATTATAAATATATCATATTAACACCGATAGCATTACATTCCATAAAAAGGTACACAACCTTGGTTTCTTAATCCAATTAATCAATTCTCTTAACAAAATAGCTTCTCTTAACAATTCACAATTACCAAACTCTTTCCAAACTAACGGAGTAGAATTATGGCTTATGTCAAGTGACACACTATTCAAGTAACCTTTTCACACCTATTCCCTGTGGGATTCGACCCCAATCTGGTTGGGTTATAATATTTGAAACCGACTGCCTTACACTATTTATATAGGTGTAATTTGAGCGTATCATTGAGGTACACCCCTTCTGAGTCTGGGGCAGTCCCTCACTATATGTCTGGCATCACCACACTTAGAACAAGCTCTCGGTGGGCGTGGCTACTGAAATTGACTCTGGCCTGGTCGGCTAGAGTTTGCACGACCCAAACTGATGGGCCGCAATGGGCACCCGGTACCTTACTCAAACGAGTACCAACATAACGTATATTTCGTATCATACTATCATAGGTAAATGAGCCGGAAAGGCTGTCGTGAGATAACTAGAATAAAATATGAGGAAATACTTGACATAGGATGATGCAACATGATGTACCGACTTATACATATGACATACGGGCCTATAAGGCCGGCACGATCCTTTATGTGCTCAAAATATAGGTTGACAAGGCCATACAAGTATCCATATACATGACATATGTCTACAAGCCTCTAAGAGTTGATAAATACCATAAATGTCGGGACAGGGCCCCGCCATATCAATCAATACATGCCCAAATAATAATGACCAAATAAGCAACTCCGGAGCAAATGGAGCGCACCAACACCTTCTGCTGAGCTGATAGCCTACTTGGAAGACTCTCAACCTGTCTATCGGGACTTGCGTGCATGAACGCAGCATCCCCAGGCAAAAGGGACATCAGTACAAATAATGTACCGAGTATGTAAGGAATGAAAATTAGTAAATAAAAGACACGGGAGAAACATGGAGTAAAAGACTCAACTTGTAAGTCTGAATAGCTTTGTGAATCGTTTAATATTTATAATGTCGTGAATATGCGTATAAATGTCATATTATGCATAGGTATATGCGTACATAACATCGTCAAGCTTCTGAGGGCATCCTATCATATCATCTCGGCCACCGTGGGCAAAATCATCAACATATACCAGTTGATCAGGTAGTGTTGCGTATATAACGCCGTAACCTTTTTCCATATCCCATATACATATAATATACACGTATATAACGCCATCTGGTCATGGGTCAATTAACATATATAATTGAATGAAATGCATAAGAAGTACATTAATAAGATTTTTCGGAATGTCATAAGATCAATATGCCTACGGATAAACTTTATCAACTACGTATTTTTCTGAGACCCATGAACAGAAGATAAAATAATAAGACACATGGTGAATCAAGAACATAGG
Source organism: Nicotiana tomentosiformis (assembly GCF_000390325.3). Taxonomy (NCBI): domain Eukaryota; kingdom Viridiplantae; phylum Streptophyta; class Magnoliopsida; order Solanales; family Solanaceae; genus Nicotiana; species Nicotiana tomentosiformis. The sequence continues at coordinate 23,481,275 of NC_090821.1, read as the reverse complement.
CACCCCTAACACTTCTATGAATAGAGTCATTTATGAAAGTTGCACATTTCCTCATTTTGTTTGCATCATATAGATCATGCTAAAAGGAAAGAAGGGATAGCCTTAACATACCTGAGCCGATTCTCTTAACAATCCCTCTAACCCACGTCTTTTGCGAAAAACATGAAACGACAGATTGATGTAGGGAAATATCCGTATGATATTCTTGATAAAGACTGTACCGTACTCCCTTAGAATTGCAATTTCACACTGCTATAGTATTAAGCAGTTTCATATGTATTGTTGAAGCAAATCACGTTGTTATTGCAAAATTTGTGTGATACTTGCTGAAGAGGATCCATTACATCGTAGATTAGATATAAGCATCTCTCTTTGTGAATTAAAAAGATTTTTTTATCTTAGTTGGTCTGAGCCCCACTTTGTATGATGACTCGGCCAACAATTTCCTCTAAATATGCCACCTAATCTCATAAATCAAAGAGTCATTGTTTGATTTTTGAGTCCTCTTTCACTTGCTGCCACGTTGGGAGGGGGGGGGGATCCATTAAGCTTATCCACAATTCTAATTAATTAACCAATTATCCACATAATTAAAAATTATCTCAAATTACTCAAAATACTAATCGCTTTTAACACATTTTATATACCTTACTATCATGGTCATGCGGTACCTTGTATGTCACTAGTCGATAAATATGGGGTATTATAGCTTGAACCGTATTTTACCTTAAAATGTCAAACTTTGACGAAAATCATTTTCTTCCACTCATTTACCCTCTGAACTTCACGGCTTTATTTATCATTTGTTATAAATAGCATAATACTTATAACCGCAAAATAATCTTGTCCTTGAATGGATGTCAATTATTTTACGACAAATCCAGCGTACAATACTACGGGGTGTAACATCATTCCCCTCTTTGGAATAGTCGTCGTCGAATGTTGGATGATGCACTTATCTGTCTTATAACCGTATAGCTCTTACGAATGGTTTTAATGCTGTCCTTTCCATCTAGGAAACTGTTTTGTGAATAAATCCAATGGCCAGGGCATTCCCCCCTTTTGGCCTCTTTCTCACACCACTACTTGTGGTCGGAATTCTTCCAATCTCGTAACTGTTGCTACCTTCTATCATGCAATCTGTACGACTTTGTCCTTGTATGTGCGCTTATGAGACTCTTTTCTCCTTTTTCCTCCAGCCTTTAGCCAATCTCTAGGCCTTACTTTGTGAACATATATAGAATTATGGCAAGCTATCCCTCTGGGTGTCTATGGCTTTACTATAGGTAGGTCATACTATACCATAACTATTACTTCAGTTTATTATTACTGAGGCCTGCTACCAAACTCTAGGTTACTCTCGTTGCTTATCCTATATGTATAAATCTAAGTCTTTTAATGCTTCTTCATTATTATTCATCTTAAGAATGATGGCCTAATCTCATCTCATACTTTGTAACTTTTATCCATCCATTGCTGATTCACCTCAATGTTGATCTACAATCTACTACTGATAACTTGAAACCTCTTACATAATACATTATCACTAGGGCTTACGTCTCATCGGGGAATATCTGAAGTGACTTGCCTAATCCACCTAGGGGCGATACTATACTTCAATAACCATTTTTTATAGCACTCCAACGTGATTTATCTTATGAGGGGTTTTTTCTTCAAATGGGTACTCAATCAAAGGCCCAAACGTCATCCTTTATCTATCGCAATTACACCCTTATTCTACTACCAAGGCAGCATTCCATCTATTCTAAATGCTATTAGTCTTAGACTCTTTTGAGTTCATTCAGGCTATACTTAGCTTTCTATAACTTAGAGAAACCATTAGCTCTTTTGTTTTCCTGGGCTTAACCGCGAGGACTTATCCATTCTCGTCACCTTCTCACTCGCCTTTCCTTATCCTTACTACTGTCTTCCTAAAACCTTGTCGCTCTACCATACTTTAGCTTGCGATCTACACATATCTATTTATACTACTCGTAACCTTCCTTCAACTTGCTTGCACCATAGATTTCCTTATGTCATTCTGGAACATCAAGCGAGACATCACATCGTCACTAACTCTTCTTTACTCTCTTAACTAGACCTCTCGATACCTAGAAACCATAGGTTGGAAGATATGCCACTAATGACACCGCTATCATTCCTAGATACTGAATCCCAACGCTTCTAGCCCTCTATCTGAATTATAGATTATTCATAACCTTCCGCACCTGAGTATCTCGTACGTTGCTCACATTTACCTTACTTACCTTGAAATCTCGCATCATATCTTCTATCTCTTTCATGACCTCCCTTTAACATAGGTATAATTCACATCCACAACTTAAAGCTCTATTATAATACTTGCACCTCTGGTGCATACACAATCCGGTGGGAGCTTCATACTAACTTTTTATGAGGCTGGTACTCTTTTCACTGGCTTTATCGCATAGTCGTTATAGAATATGGTTGTTGTACTATCTCTCTTGTACCTCTGATATTAAGAGTGATTTTGCAATGTTCTTAATCACATTTTCTATAATTTTCTGGGTCCAATAATCAGACTCATGATTTACTTAGTTGATGTAACTCTTTAGTTTCCTCTTCCCTCTAACCAGCATTTATGTAGGCTTAAGCTATCTTCCGATCTGCGGCTCATGGTATTAGTTATTACTATAGCCTTTCATGGACGCTATGGAATATCCATGATACAATCTTCTACCAATTCAATCCTTTGTATATGATCTGGACTCAATTCTTTCTTTTAACTTATACCGGAGTCTTCTACAGCTGTATGATTGTCAACACATAACATCAATAGTACTTCGAAATCTTAAGTGCGTTCATAACGTAACTAACTTTGGATCATTACTCGAATAATTCATTTCGTTGCTTCTCAGCTTTCTTTAAATGTAAGCAATTACTTTTCCTGGTCGTTCTGCCACTTGCTGCATGGATACTTGGCTCATCTTAATGCCCACACATATTGGAATTCCATATAACCCATATAATCTTGAATATCACCTTTTGATTTTTTTTTATTCTTCTTCCCGTTCATTAGCCACTATAGGTGCCACTTTCTTATGGAGTGCATACAATGTTGTTGTGAGACTGTTGTTACAAGACCATTTCCTCTGTAGGTCATTGTGCTTAGATTGAAGCCTTCTTCCATATTTCCTCAGCTAGTCTTTCGTTGTAGTACTTAGGGAGGACCCTCTGACTCTTGTAAAGCTGCGAGCTTATCACATCATATACTTAATTTTATTTTTGATGTTCTTCCTTGCCTATAATTTCCCGTAGTTACTATCTCCATGCCCTTGTGCTTGTAGGGTTGATTCTGAGCTGATATTTTGATTGTCTTCCCAGTGGCACTCTCTTTTATTTCCGTAAGACCCATACGGTACCATTAACTACCTCAACTCCTATCTAAATATTTCTCATGGGTCACGATGTCATATCTGCAAGACTGAATTCCCTATGTTAGGATTCACTACGTTTATCTTGCATGATCTGTTGAGTTATCTGTATCCTCCTATCTAGCCATAACTAGACTCTTCTTGAATCAACTACTAACTGCTCGTTGGTCCATTCTCATATCTATATTCCGCGTAATATCTATTGGGTTATTTTCTTTGTCTTAACTTACCTTTCGCACTATCTCCTTATGCATCAAAGGTTCATTCACACTTATTTATAAATAACATCCTTGGGAAAACCCTTACTGCCTTTCCCCGGCATTGTACTTGCATAATGTGCTAGAGTCGTAACATATCTAGAAGATTTGAATAAGTGCAATCTCATCCCTTTCTCATTTTTATCACAATCTTCCTTTACCATTCCATAGTTACTAGAACCACTTAACTCTGACTTAATGCCACATCACTCCATATTCCCCCATTTGGGGAGTACTAAGATTTAGTGCTACGACGATCTACCTATAAATGTTTTACCTCTTCATCTTTGGCTTCTTTTCACATCATCGATGACCCTTACTCGCCTTGCGGTAATCCTTCTGTACCAAGGATAACAAAATTCCTTACTCATGATGGTGACACCTAGTGTAACTGGCACACATAGTCCCTTAAGCTTAACTTTGCTCACATTGCTTTCTTTAGGGAAGCGTCTTCCTGAATGACCTTTAAAGGTTATTCTTCTGTCGTCCATTCTATTATCACCGGAACGCAATCTCTGAAATTCTCATGATGCCGACTATTATCAAATCACTCAGTCTTTAATTCATGTTTAGTATATCTTGTTCACCAGCACATACTGATTTCTATTATTCTTGTTACACTCCATGTTTGCATACGTGAAAGTACGCCATAAGTAAATTGATGAAAGCTCAAAAATGAGATGTTACATCCCGTATTTTCGTACGTTAACGTTTCGTCGTAAGATTAATCGACGTAGGCTCAGGAATGAGATTATTTTGAGATTATGAGTATTACGCTATTTCAAACAAGTAATAAGTAAATTCGTGAAGGTGAGAGGGTAAGCGAATCGAAGAAAGTGAATTTTATCGAAGTTTGACATTTTGAGATAAAATACGGTCCTAGCTACAATACCCCATATTTATGGACTAGTGCCATACAAGGTAACACATGACCATGATAGTGAGAAGTATAAGGTGTGTTAAAAATGAGTAGTATTTTAAATAATTTGATATAATTCTTAATTATGTAGATAATTAGGTAATTATGGATTTTTAAGTGGGAGATTAACTTGTAATTGAATTTTGTGTGTAATTATTTAAGTAAAGGTTTGGATAATTGTTGGGGGGACAATAATCCACGTGGGATCATGAAGGTTTGGCAGCAAATTTCCAATAATATCATGCCTAAGGAGGTGGTGGCACTACTTACATCTATATCTCATTTTTGGGTGGAAAATGCTTTTAAGGAAGCTTTTCTAAATTCACAAAGTGAAAGAGTCTTCTGACTTCGTGAAATTTCAGCTAACATACGGATGAAGCATCAACAAAAAGGCATACACAAGATTATGATCAAATTTACTAAATGAGATAGATTGGCAACGTGATTTTGCTTCAACAAAATTTCATATGAAGTTATATTGCGTAATAGCGATGAGATTTTCAATTCTAAGAGAACACGGTGCAATCTTTCTCAAGAATATCATATGGATTTTTCCCTACTTCGATCCCCCGTTACATATTTCGCCACAATTAACGTGTGTTAGAGGAATTGTCAAGAGAATCGATTTAGGTATGTTAAGGCTAAGACCTTCCTTCATTTTGGCATGATCTCGTAATTACATGTGTTTGATAACGAGGCATATAGAGAAGTTCATACTCCCAAATTTATATACATTATCCTAGTCTCATAAATTACAGTATTCTCCTTATCAGGACTTCATATTTAATTGAGTATTGTCTTTTTCCAGTCAAGAGAGCAGAGAGCCTATATATACAGTATTACAGTATTTTCATTACCATCGAGCTATAATCGATGGGCAGGCCCCTATTGGGCAACCTCTGATTAGATGGTAAGTTATATACCGAGCCTACTGTGGTCGAGCGCCTATGAGCGAGCCCAGCATGGCCGATATACAAAGCCTAGTATAGCTTAGCGCCTATGAGCGAGCCTACTATGGCAGGGAATTTATATATATCAAGCTTTATAAGGCCAGACAACTATTTTACTTACTATATTGAGAGAGTTGAGTCAATATCAGCAGGTGAGCATATCTTCAGATTATCTTTGACTCCCAGTTACTTTCAGTTATTATATTATCAGTTCAGTTTCAGCTTTTAGTATTGCCTTACATACTCGGTACATTATTTCATACTGACGTCCCTTTTCTGGGGGCTCTGCATTTCATGCATATAGGTTCATACAGAAAGACGGGTAGACTTCCTCATTAGATGTTTCCCGAGTTCAGCTTGATCGGTAAGCTCTATGCCCTTCGGAGTTGCCGGGTCTAGAGCTTTATCTACATCTTGTGTATATATGTATATATGATATGAGTAGGTCGGGGCCCTGTTTCGATCATAGTATATCCATTAGTAGAGGCTTGTGTATATCCTGTCAGTTAGTGCAGTATGTTAGGCTTGTAGGCCTTTTATGTATATTTTTTTGGTTTGCCAGCTATAGTAGTTATGGCGGCCTTATCAGCCCAGAATTATATTGATGTTTAGTCAGCATTCGCAATTGTCTTGAAATATGTCCCATGGCCAAAGTATGATATTATATGTTCACAAGTTGGTATGCAAGGATAGGTGAGGCACCGGGTGCCGGTCTCGCCCCCCAGGTTCGGGGCGTGACAATTCTGGGGTCTAACTTTTCCTTCTGGTAGTCGCACTGGAATCACGAACTTATTTCTCGAAATAAGGATATGACTTTATGGCCTATACTCTTTTGCTGTCTCAAGACTTGTCACCTCTCGTCTTTTCCTTCCCTTGATTATAGACTCTGTAATACTGTCTTTTTTTTTAATTTACCATTGTCATCCATGTATCACATCTTACTCATAATGCTTCATTAACTCTCTTCTTATTTCCCTGCTAACATTTCTGTCTATCACTTTATTTTGAAAACTTCAACAAGACATTCTTTTTCTTTTAGCCCCCCTTGCCCCATCCCCTGGCTCTTTGGATTGCCTAACATTCACGCTCTACTAGGGACGGGAGCCACACTAAGGTAATATTTTTTCCTTTCCAGGCTTCCAGTGCCTATCTTTGTAATAATTTTTTTTTGAACCTTCTAGTATTCATATCTAGTTTTACTATTCTAGAGTGCACCATCTGGGTATCTCACAAGGAGATCCATTACCACGTTTGCACTATCCTTCAGAAATGCCAACTAACACTAACAATCCATCCACCATTTTGGATTACTCTAACCCCAGCCGGATCCTGATATCCCGTCCTTCTCTTAAGCCATATTTGTTAGCTCCTATAGGGAATAACTGAGATCGGTGTGGCCTATTGTACATACATCTGTTACTGTTGAAGGTAACCCAAAAAGCTTATATTTCTTTGCCTGAATTGTAATACTAATAATCTTCATTAACTGGGTACGAGTTCATTAACTAGGTACCTCGTACCCTTCTTTACCTTACTTCTTTTACTTGTTGAAACTGTATCTATCTTCAGATTCTCTTATTGCTTAACACCATATGGGTGGATAGATATTCCTGCCTTAAGGCTCCTTATCAAGAAGCTTACACGTCTTAGTACACACATGTTCTGCTGAAAACCTCACATTTATCCATCATAAGAATGATGCAAAATTGAGTTGCTCTAACTCAACTCTTCCAACACCACATGCAATCTCTTACCAACTGTCCTTTAGATGTAGGTATTGTCTTATTACGAATAAAATAGAATTTAGGGGTTTGAATTCTTATAAGTGAGCTCTACCACATGATCTAGAGTAAGAAGAAAGAGTGACAGCCCTAAATGCCATGTAGCCTCCTGCTTATAAGTGTGGTGCACAACACACCCATAAACAAGACTCTACTAGACACGGCTTGTAGACTCCCTAGGACGGAACTGCTCTGATACCACTTTTGTCACGACCCAAACTAATGGGCCGCGACGGGCACCCGGTATCTTACTCAACTGAGTACCAATGTAACGTATATTTCGTATCATACTATCATAGGTAAATGAGCTGGAAAGGCTGTCATTAGATAACTAAAATAAAACATGAGGAAATACTCGACATAATATTACCCAATATGATGTACCGACTTATACATATGACATACATGCCTATAAGGCCGGCACGATCCTTTATGTACTCAAAACATAGGCCGACAAGCCCATACATGTATTCATATACATGATATCAGTCTACAAGCCTCTTAGAGTAGATAAATACCATAAAGGTCGGGACAGGATACCGCTATACCAATCAATACATGCCCAATTCATACTGACCAAATAAGCAACTCCGTAGCAAGTGGAGCGCACCAACACCTTCCGCTGAGCTGATAGCCTACTTGGAGGACTCTCAACCTGTCTATCGGGACCTGCAGGCATGAAACGCAGCGTCCCCAAGCAAAAGGGATGTCAGTACAAATAATGAACCGAGTTTGTAAGGAATGAAAATTAGTAAATAAAAGACATGAGAGAAACATGGAGTAAAAGACTCAATATGTAAGTCTGAATAGCTCTGTGAATCGTTTAATATTTATAATGTCGTGCATATGCTTATAAATGTCATATCATGCATAGGTATATGCGTACATAACATCATCAAGCCTCGGAGGGTATCCCATCATATCATCTCGGCCACTATGGGCAAAATCATCAACATATACCAATTGACCATGTGGTGGTGCATATATAACGCAACCTTTTCCCATATCCCATATACATATAATATACGCATATATAATGCCATCTGGTCATGTGTCAATGCACATGTACAAATGAATGAAATGCATAAGAAGTACATTAATAAGATTTCTCAGAATGCCATAAGATCAATATGCCTTCGGATAAAATTTATCAACTACGTATTTTTCTGAGACCCATGAACAGACAACAACAATAACAACGACCCAGTGAAATCCCACTAGTGGGGTCTGGGGAGGGTAGTGTGTACGCAGACCTTACCCCTATTTCGAGAGAGTAGAGGGTTGTTTCCGAAAGACCATCGGCTCAAGAAGACGAAAACAGACAATATCAGTATCACCAATAGAAACCATAGAAAAAATAACATCATAAAATTGAGAAAGTAGATGCAAAGCAAATGCGATAGACAATACATAGACTTGACACTATGGAAAATAAAAGAGTAGTAAAGACCCATGAACAGAAGATATAATAATAAGACATATGGGGAATCAAGAACATAGGCACCCCTGACACTTCTATGAATAGAGTCATTTATGAAAGTTGCGCATTTACTCATTTCGTTTGTATCATATGGATCATGCCAAAAGTAAAGAAGGGATAGCCTTAACATACCTGAGCTGATTCTCTTAACAATCCCTCTAACCCATGTCTTTTGCAAAAAACACGTAACAGCGGATCGATGTAGGGAAGAATCTGTAAGATATTCTTGAGAAACATTGTACCGTACTTTTCATGTTGCTATAGTATTAAGCAGTTTCATATGAATTGTTGAAGAAAATCACGTTGCTATTGCAAAATTTATATGATACTTGCTGAAGAGGATCCATTACATTGTAGATTGGATATAAGCATCTCTCTTTGTGAATTAAAGAAATTTTTTATCTTAATTGGTGTGGGCCCCACTTTTTATGATGACTTGGCCAACAATTTCATCTAAATACGCCACCTAATCTCATAAATCAAAGAGTCATTATTTGATTTTTGAGTCCTCTTTCACTTGCTGCCACATTGGGGGAGGGGGGGAGGGATATATTAAGCTTATCCACAATTCTAGTTAATTAACCAATTACCGATATAATTAAGAATTATCTCAAATTACTTAAAATACTAATCACTTTTAACATACTTTATATACCTTACTATCATGTTCATGTGATACCTTGGATGGCACTAGTCCATAAATACGGGGTATTATAGCTTGGACCGTATTTTACCTCAAAATGTCAAACTTTGACGAAACTCATTTTCTTCCACTCGTTTACCCCATGACCTTCACGGCTTTACTTATCACTTGTTATAAATATCATAATACTTATAACCTCAAAATAATCTTGTCCTTGAACTGATGTCAATTATTTTACGACAAATCCAACGTACAATACTACAGAATGTAACAAGACTGACTGCTGGTGGCACCCCGTGCAAGAGGTGCACTAGACAGTAGCTGAGCAAAATGGGCAACCTGAGACCTCGGAGTATCTAGAGAACTGCTAGAAGCAGGAAGTGTTAAATGATTTGGCCGACTCATATATCCCCTTCCATGTCGGGCTGAAATTGTAGCGTGGCCACCACTAAATCCTCCAGTACCTCGAGGCCTCTTGGCCTCCCTATCCTCTCTCTCGGCCTCGCATACCCTCCAACCTCCGAGCCATCTCTACCACCTACGAAAACAAAGTATGTGTCTCCAACTCCCGGGCCATACTGAACCTAAGACCATAACTAAGCCCCTCGATGAATTTGCGGACTCGCTCTCCGACTGTAGAAACAAGGCAGGTTCATGTAAGGACAACTTGATGAATCTGATAGCATACTCTGACACTGACATAGTACCATAAAGCAGCTGCTCAAACTATATGCGCCATGCATCCTGAAGGGTCTGGGGAACAAACTCTCTCAAGAACATCGCTCAAAATTGAGCCCAAGTGAGTGGTGTTGCATCAGATGGGATAAGTCACGCCCAACATCGGGAAGCGCGACCGGCGCTCAACCGAGTGGACCTGGTCGAGGAAGCCTGTAGATACTTTCTATCCAACTCACCCATGATCAAGAGAAGACATGATTTCACTAATCAAACAGTAGGAAGTTCATATATACAATACTAAATCGTCTCATTGGTTATATCATTTTAAAGTCCACAAATACACACATTCTTATGATTCGAGAAAAATAAGAGATCAAAACACAACATAATCTGTTTGACTTTTCTAGCACCCATGTATAACCCACATAGTGTCTACGGAGCCTCTAAAAGATACAAAAGGGTGTTATAATAGTGCCGACAATAAGGCCCCGACTATACCTCGAGACGTGATAATAATATAAACGAAAGATAAAATACGTGACCCCGGGATGAAGTGGAGCTCACCAAGTCTGTTGGGAAGAGGATGTACCATTATCTCTGATCAACACTGCCTACTATGGAACCATCTACATCCATTTAAAGATGCAGCGCCCCCGGCAAAAGGGACGTTAGTACTGTCAAATAGTACTAGTATGTAAAACTAAACACTATCTCAATAGAATGAATAATAATACAATAGGAAACAACCAAGAATTCAATAAGAGCTTCAAATAATACTAAAACATCAAGTTAAGGATCACATAAGTTATCAAGTCAAATTCCAGGTTATTAGGTTGGGCGATCTTTAGTGGCGATATACCATAATTCACAATACTACCATATTCTTACACGGAGTCCGATCACGACCCGATCGGCTAGGTCATCTCATTTGAGACATCAACAATAACCACAATTTCAATTATCATTTCCAGCACAATCACCACTATGTGTGAGAAATGGCGTCTGATCACGGCCCGATCGGCTAGGCCATCTCACCCAAGACATTACCCTTTTCAGTCAATCATCTCACATCATACTTCTTTCATATCTATTCAATTCATCGGCACTTATGGCCACAATTATAATATCGTTCTTGGCATTTGGCCGAATTTCATATTTCATGCTCCCCTTTTCATTTTCACACACCATTACCATTATCGACCACCAGACTCTTCAATTCAAGGATTTTAGGTACACATGAGAGCAATTAAGAGTCTTAGACATATATATAGTGATTTTATTCACATAATTTGGCATGATAACCTTCACTCAAGCATAACTTGAAATCGTAACAATTATAACACACACAGCCACACTTTGAATATATATACTCAAATGATAACATAGCATGAATAAATGCACTTGAAACACATATTGAACATGTATCTCTCAACACAAGATTAGTCGGGATAACCTATTTCACAATGATCAACTAGGGTCTTTCATAACTTACATGAACACCATGGAATTCGATTCTAAGAGAGGGGTTTAGCCAACATACCTCAATTGAGCTTCCTTAAACCTTTAAAACGTTCCGGAATTCTTAGCAACTTCAATCTATTTTAGAAATATAACAAGTTGAACCAAAATTAGGAAGATGATCATGATTCAAGCTCATTTGAGCATATTATCAAGCACTAGGTGTGCATTGAGGTTTTTAAGGCCCTTTTACTTAAGATTCCATCGTCCCTCAACCCATTCTCTATCATTTTTAGCTCACAACCTTCCTACATTATTTGATAACACATGCATGCAAGATAAAAACTCCCACACCCAAATATTGTCTTGCTAATTACTCCCCTTTTTAATAGATTTTCAAAATTAAGAGCTAGGGCATAGATTCATAACTTTAGGGTGAAGACTTCTTTGTTAATCCTCAATAATTGAGCAAGAATTGATGGATAATAGGTTGAAGGTTACTCCCCGACTCTAAGAACTCTTTCTCACTCTAAGAATATCAGGAATATGCTCAAAAATGGACTATGGCATGTGTTTTAACGTGGTAGGGTCGGGTTTAGAAAACCCAAAAATAAAGCCCCGAGATAGGATCTGCGGTCGCATGTGCGACCACAGAATGGATATGCCGTCCGCATATCGGCCGCACAATTTGGTGCCAAAAAAACTGGAAAAATCTATCTGGGTCTACGGTCGTTATGCGGCCCGCAGACCTGTTCTACGGTCGCATAAAGCACTGCAACACCTCCCTCCGCAAAAATCTCAAAGCTGGATATGCGATCAGAGTGCGGCCCGTGAAATGGTTTTACGGTAGCATAATGGGCCGCGAAATTGACATAAAACATGGCCCAGAAGACTGTGTCACTATGCGGCCATTCTGCGGCCCACAGAGTGATTATGTGGCCGCTTAATGGGCCGCAAAAAAGCCTATTTCTGCCAAATATTTCCTTCTATGCCTACCCCGGCATCACGGAACCCCATTTTTAGAAAATAAATTTCACAGGGCCTTACATCCTCCCCTACTTAAGATCATTCATCCTCGAATAAGGATCAAGGTTCACTATTAGCATCTTATGCAACTCCGTTTTCATACCACACACCATCATCCCCAAATTTGACTAACTCCCTAAATTCCCAAATGTTTCGCCAGAGTTCCCCTATAACTAGGTCTATCAACCTGCTAGAGAGCCCCAAAACACATCCTTAAAACATATACATAAACCAATGACGTAACATAACCATAACAACACCAACTGTGGCCTCACAAGCAATATATTACCAGGAAAGGAATACCTTTAACATCAACTGTACAAATGATACATAATTCATAGAAAGAAACTCTTAGAATTTTCATAAATTACAACTTTATAAATACATGGCTATTCAAACAAATAAGGATACTTTTTCTTCATTTCTTCCTCGCCTTCCCAAGTAGCCTCTTCAACCTGTTGGTTTCGCCATAGCACTTTCACAGATGCAATTTATTTATTTCTCAACTTTCGGACTTGCCGATCAATAAAAGAAACTGGAATCTCTTCATACGTCAATTCCTCATTAACCTCAATAGCCTCAACCGGAACAATGAGTGTCGGATCTCCAACTACTTTCTTCAACATAGACACGTGAAATACCGGGTGCACTAATGACATCTCAGGTGGTAGCTCAAGCTTGTACGCCACCTCATATCCTCTGAATGATTATGTACGGTCCGACATACCTCGAACTCAATTTCCCTTACTTACCAAATCGCATTACACCTCAAGAATACACAATCATCTTCTTTGAACTCCAAATCCCTACGACGAACATCCGAATAGGACTTCTGACGACTCTGAGTAGTCTTCAACCGCTCCTTAATGATCTGAACTTTTTCCATAGCCTGATGCATGAGGTCTGGTCCTATCAACTCAGCTTGTCCAATTTCGAACCACCCAATGGGAGATCTATATCTCCTACCATACAATGCCTCAAATGGTGCCATTTGGATACCAGCATGAAAGCTGTTGTTATAAGAAAACTCTATGAGTGTCAAATGATCATCCCAGTTACCCTTGAAGTCAATAACACAAGCACGCAACATATCCTCAAGCGTTTGAATAGTCTGCTCTGCCTGCCCATCAGTCTGTGGATGGAAGGTTGTACTATGATTCACATGAGTACCCAAACCTTGTTGAAACTTCTTCCAAAATTTTTCTGTGAACTGATCCCCTCGATCGGAAATGATAGAAACTGGAGTGCCATGCAGCCTGAGTATTTCCTTGATATACAACTGAGCATACTGTTCCGCTGTGTCGGTAGATTTAACTGGCAAGAGATGTGCTGATTTCGTGAGTCGATCCATAATCACCCAAATTGAGTCAAACTTGCGCGGAGTGCATGGTAATCCTACCACAAAGACCATATTAATCATTTCCCACTCCCACATTAGAATTTTTATGTTCTGTGCCAACCCACCAGGACGTTGGTGTTTGGCCTTCACTTGCTGGCAATTCAGACATGTTGCCACAAAGTCCGCCACATTCCTTTTCATGTCATTCCTCCAATAGACTTCCTTGAGATCATGATACATCTTCGTAGAACCTGGGTGCACGGAATACCTTAGTGTACCATCATCCAAGCCAAGAGTAAAAGCCATAGTTTTATGTTTATGAATCCCCTCCTTCAGTTGTACCAACAATGGATCGTCGTATTGCTTCTCTTTGAATTCCACAACGAGTAATGATTCAGCTCTATTCTACACAATTACCGCTCCTTCACTAGAGTCCGCAAGATGAACTTCCAAACTAGCTAACTGGTGAACCTCCCTGGCTAACGGCCTCTGACATACCTCTAAGTAAGCCAAACTACACATAGATTTCCAGCTAAGAGCATCCGCCACTATGTTGGCTTTCCCCGGGTGATATAGGATATCGATGTCGTAATCCTTGAGTAACTCAAGCCATCTTCTCTGCTAGGATTCAACTCCTTTTGTTTGAAAATATATTGAAGGCTCTTGTGGTCTGTGAATACATCCACATGGACGCCATACAAATAGTGACGCCAAACCTTCAATGCAAAAACCACCGCCGCAAGTTCTAAATCGTGTGTTGGATAGTTCTTTACATGATTCACGAGTTACCTAGAAGCATAAGCTATAACCTTGCCGTGTTGCATTAATACACACCCAAGCCCAATCCTTGAAGCATCGCAATATACTACAAACTTATCTGTACTGCCTGGTAGGGTCAACACCGGTGCCGTAGTCAACCTTGATTTCAACTCCTGGAAGCTCCTTTCATAAGCATCGGACCATTAGAACTTAACCGCTTTCTGAGTCAATTTAGTCAACGGAGAGGCAAGACTAGAGAACCCCTCCACAAACTTCATGTAATACCCCGCTAAGCCCAAGAAACTGCGAATCTCGGTTGGCATTATAGGTCTAGGCCAATTCTTCACCGCTGCAATCTTTTGAGGGTCAACCTTAATTCCTTCTCTGGAGACAACATCACCCAAGAATGTGACAGAATCGAGCCAAAATTCACATTTTGAAAATTTCGCGTATAATTGGTGCTGGTGAAGAGTCTGCAAAACTGTCCTGAGATGATCGGCATTGTCCTCTCGACCCCGTGAATACACAAGAATATCGTCAATGAATGTTATGCCAAAGGAATCAAGAAAAGGGTAGAAAACCCAATTCATAAGATCCATGAAAGCCACCGGGGCATTTGTTTGCCCAAAAGACATTACCAGAAATTCAAAGTGCCCATACTGGGTCCTGAAAGCTATTTTCGGAATATCCTGCTCCCTGATCTTCAATTGGTGGTACCCGGACCGTAAATCAATTTTGGAGAAGTACCTAGAGCCCTGTTAGTGATCAAACAAATCATCTATTCTTGGTAAATTGTATTTGTTTTTAATTGTGACTTAGTTGAGCTACCGGTAGTCAATACACATCCTCAGTGATCCATCTTTCTTCCCCACAAAGAGAACCGGTGCGCCCCATGGTGACACACTCGGTCGGATGAAACCCTTCTCTAACAAATACTTCAATTGTTCCTTTAGCTCCTTCAATTCTGCTGGTGCCATCCGGTAGGGCAAAATAGATATAGGCTGTGTGCCTGGCATTACATCAATCCCAAAATCAATCTTCTTATCTGGTGGAATCCCAAGGAGCTCATCAGGAAAGACCTCCGAAAATTCATTCATCACTGGCACAGACTCGAGTGTAGGCACCTCAGCATCGATGTCTGTAACCCAGACCAAATGATAGATACACCCCTTATTAATCATCTCCGTGACCTTAGGGTAAGAAATAAACCTACCTTTTGGCATTACATTTCCCCCCTTCTACTCAACAACTGGCTCATTTGGAAATTCAAACCTAATAGTCCTAGTTTGATAATCGAGCTTGGAAAAACATGAATAAAGCCAAAACATTCCCATAATTACATCAAAATCGACCATCCCTAATTCAACGAGATCAGCCACGGTGTCCCGACCACGTACCGTGACAACACAACCCCTATAAACCCGTGTGGCCATAATAGACTCACTAGCCAGAGTAGATATAGAGAACGGCTCATGAAGTTGTTCCGGTTCTATCCCAAATTCCATAGAAACATTAGGGGTAACATAGGACAAGGTGGAACCGTGATCAATAAGAGCATATACATTATGAGATTGGACAGTCAATATACCCATGACAACATCTGGAGAAGCCTCTGTACTCTGGCGAATACTCATAGCATAGAAATGGTTGGGTCCTCCTGAACTCTGCGCACCACCCCTAGTTGCAGCATGCCATGTTGGTGCTGGAGTACCTCGAGTTGGAGGGGGTGCTAGAGATGTAGCAGTTGCAGAACTAGATGGCTATGTTGTGCCCCTGCCCGCACCCTTGCGGGATGAACGACAGTCCCTCTGAATATGACCCCTCAATTCGCACCTGTAACATATAGGTAGGTCCATGTAGCAGATCCCTAAGTGCATCTTCCCACACCTGGGGCATGGGGGCCTCCGTTGTTGCTGGAATCTCCCTCCTGATCGGCCCTGCTGGTGGGGTCCCTTGCTGCCCTGATTGGGCCAGAAATGACTCCCCTGCTGCTGACTAGGCCCTGCTGGCGGTGCACTGGCTGAAGACTGAGCAAAACACTGGGATGACCCTGATGACCCTCCCCTAAAAGCTGATCTTTCCCCACCAAATGACTCCCCAAAGTTGCTTGCGGACCGGGCTTTACTGGTACCCTCTCGCTCCATTCTATTCTTTAACTTACGGTTCTATGTAGCTTGAGCAAATGCTGCTATCTTCCCATAGTTCATATCTGTGTTCAAGGCAGCTGTAGCGGCCTCATTGATAACCAAGGGGCTAAGGCCCTGCACAAACCTGCGCACTCTAGCCTCCATAGTGGACAACATGAGAATGGCATATTTAGATAGACGCATGAACTCCATGTGATACTCCCGCACACTCTTACTTCCTTGCTTAAGCTTCTCAAACTCTATGACACGAGCTACCCTAGTCTTGGCTGGCAAGAAATTGTCCATGAAAGCGTCAGCAAACTCACTCCACCTCGCTGGAGGGCTCCCCTCCTCCCGAGAGTCCTCCCACAACTCAAACCAAGAATAGGCCACCCCTTTCAGGCGGTAGGAGGCCAACTACACTCCCTCTGTCGCAGTAGCGCGCATAACCCAGAGAGTCTTATAAATCTAATCTATGAAGTCCTTTGGGTCCTCCTCGGGATTAGCACCCGTGAACACCGGAGGATCCAACTGAAGAAACTTGTTCACCCTGGAACCACTAGAATCCCCTTGTTAGCTAGAAGAAGTGGGTGTAACATTTGATCTCTGGGCTTGAGAAGCCACTATCTGTGTCAGCATCTGGATAGCTCCCCTAAGATCCCTATCAGAAATACCAGAACTGGAAGCTGGGACTGAAGGCGGAACCAGAATATTAGTTGGAGGAACCGATGCACCCTCAGTAGGTGCAGGAAGTGGTGTGGCCTGGTCAGGTGTAGTGGAATCAGGCAGTGTAGCAGTCGGGGGATTATCCTCACCCTTCGGGTATTCACCCGCGTCACCAAATAAAGGGTCAACTGCCACTCCTGAGGCGGCATTGGCACCTTGTCCAGTTCTTGCTCTCTTCATAGGTGCCATATACAGAAAGTTAAAGGAATGCACGATCTAGAATATCAAAGAACAGTATTATTCCTAAATGCCCAAGTAGCCTCCCACTTATAGATGTGGTCGACAACACACCGATAAGGAAGACTCTACTAGACATGGCTCCGAGACATCCTAGGACACTTTAAAATCTTAGGCTCTGATACCAAGTTTGTCACGCCCCAACCTCGGGAAGCACGACCAGCGCTCAACCGAGTGGACCCGGTCGAGAAAGCCTATAGATACTTTCTACCCAACTCACCCATGATCAAGAAAAGACATGATTTCATTAATCAAATAGGAGGAAGTTCATATATACAATACTAAATCGTCTCATTGGTTACATTATTTTAAAGTCAAAAAAATACACACATTCTTATGATTTGAGTAAAACGAGAGATCAAAACACAACATAATCTGTTTGACTTTTCTAGCACCCATGTACAACCCACATACTGTCTACGGAGCCTCTAAAAGATACAAAAGGGTGTTATGATAGTGTCGGCAACAAGGCCCCGACTATACCTCGAGAAGTGATAATAATATGAACGAAAGATACAATACGTGACCCCGGGATGAAGTGGGGCTCACCAAGTCTGTTGGGAAGAGGATGTACCACTATCGCTGATCAACACTGCCTACTATGGAACCATCTACATCCATTTAAAGAAGTAGCGCCCCCAGCAAAAGGGACGTTAGTACTGTCGAATAGTACTAGTATGTAAAACTAAACACCATCTCAATAGAATGAATAATAATACAAGAGGAAACAATCAAGAATTCAATAAGAGCTTCAAATAATACTAAAACATCAAGTTAAGGATCATATAAGTTTTCAAGTCAATTTCCATGTTATTAGGTTGGGTGATCTTTAGTGGCGATATACCATAATTCACAATACCACCGTATTTTTACACGGAGTCTGATCACGACCCGATAGGCTAGGTCGTCTCATTTGAGACATCAACAATAACCACAATTTCAATTATCATTTCCAGCACAATCACCACTATGTGTGAGAAATGGCGTCTGATCACGGCCCGATCGGCTAGGCCATCTCACCCAAGACATTACCCTTTTCAGTCAATCATCTCACATCATACTTCTTTCATATCTATTCAATTCATCGGCACTTATGGCCACAATTATAATATCGTTCTTGGCATTTGGCCAAATTTCATATTTCATGCTCCCCTTTTCATTTTCACACACCATTACCATTATCGACCACCAGACTCTTCAATTCAAGGATTTTAGGTACACATGAGAGCAATTAAGAGTCTTAGACATATATATAGTGATTTTATTCACATAATTTGGCATGATAACCTTCACTCAAGCATAACTTGAAATCATAAACAATTATAACACACACAGACACACTTTGAATATATATACTCAAATGATAACATAGCATGAATAAATGCACTTGAAACACATATTGAACATGTATCTCTCAACACAAGATTAGTCGGGATAACCTATTTCACAATGATCAACTAGGGTCTTTCATAACTTACATGAACACCATGGAATTCGATTCTAAGAGAGGGGTTTAGCTAACATACCTCAATTGAGCTTCCTTAAACCTTTAAAACGTTCCGGAATTCTTAGCAACTTCAATCTATTTTAGAAATATAACAAGTTGAACCAAAATTAGGAAGATGATCATGATTCAAGCTCATTTGAGTATGTTATCAAGCACTAGGTGTGCATTGAGGTTTTTAAGGCCCTTTTACAAATGATTCCATCATCCCTCAACCTATTCTCTACCATTTATAGCTCACAACCGTCCTACATTATATGATAACACATGAATGAAAGATAACAACTCCTACACCCAAATATTGTCTTGGTAATTACTCCCCTTTTTAGTAGATTTTTGAAATTAAGAGCTAGGGCATAGATTCATACCTTTAGGGTGAATACTTCTTTGTTAATCCATAATAAATGAGCAAGAATTGATGGATAATTGGTTGAAGGTTACTCCCCCACTCTAAGAACTCTTTCTCACTCCATGAATATCAGGAATATGCTAAAAAATGAACTATCGCATGTGTTTTAACAAGGTAGGGTCGGGTTTAAAAACCCCAAAAATAAAGCCCTGAGACGGGATCTACGGTCGCATATGCGAACGCAGAATGGATATGCGGTCCGCATATCGGCCGCACAATTCGGTGCCAAAAAAATTGGAAACATCTGTCTGGGTCTGTGGTCGTTATGCGGCCCGCAGACCTGTTCTGCGGTCACATAATGTGCCACAGAACCTACCTCCACAAAAATCTGAAAGCTGGATATGCGATCAGAGTGTGGCCCTTGAAATGGTTTTACGGTCGCATAATGGGCCGAAAAATTGACATAAAAATGGCCCAGAAGACTGACTCACTCTACGGCCATTCTACGGCCCGCAGAGTGATTATACGGCCGCATAATGGGCCATAGAAATGCCTATTTCTGCCAAATATTTCCTTCAACTCCCCAGCGTACTGTTCAATCCAAAAATACGTTTCTCCTAACTGTTGAAATGTAGTAAAAGAAACTCCGCTCACCTCCATATTACCCATGGTGCGGAGAATGTGGCGGAACTTATCTAGAAAACCTTATGCATTCTCGGTAGTCGGGCTGCTTAAAGTAGGAGGATCATACTTCTTGAACCTCTCAAGTCTACTCTCCTCATCGTCAGATGCCTCCGGTCTGACCCCAAGTTGAACCAGTATAACAAACTGTGTTGGCATGACACACGAGACCTGATCAATGTGGACCCGCTACTCTAGGGTACGGGCCGCGAGAGTCAGAGCTCCTCCCCTAGCCTGAGATGTGGCTGTTCCAAGGGGAATCAATCCTGCCTGAGTTAGGGTGCCGAACATGCTCAAAAACCTTGCTAGGGTCGCCTAACGTCCAGGGGCAATAACAGGCATCTCAGGTGCTTGTCCCTCCTCAGCCTCTGCCCTGGCCTCGCGCGGCTCTAGCTGGGGCGTAGGTGTCTGATCATCGAATCCAACAGTGCGTGTCCTCTCCATCTGTGAGAGAATAGAAAGATAAATATTCAGATTTCGAAGTCAACAAATTCACATGATAAGAAATCAAAGAAGTGGGATTTCCTAACAGTTCTGTAGCCTCTTGAAGATAAGTACAAACGTCTCCGTACCGATCCGCAGGACTCTACTAAACTTGCTTATGTCTTGTAACACCTATGAACCTAGTGCTCTGATACCAACTTATCACGACCCCAATTTCCCACCTTAGGATGTCGTGATGGCACCTAGTCTCTAGGACTAGGTAAGCCTAACATTCATTGATAACTTGATAGAAATAACAAAACTGAGATAATAAAATAAACTGATAAAGCTCATAATAACTCCAAAATGGATCTTCAACAAAATAATCCGCAAAACCGGTAGAACTGAGTCATAAGATCTACATAATGCTCTAAAATCTCTAATACAACACTGTCTGATAATATGATAATTAGTGATGAGAAGATAACAGAAGGTGACTCCTTACTTCTATTACCTCGCCAATGTTAGTTATGATACTTGCTGAGTATGTGGGGTCGGTTGTACTCATACTATACTCTGCACTTAATTATGCAGATTTAGGTGTTGGACCAAGCCACCGGTAGCTTAGGCTTATTGAAGAGTTTGTCATCCGAGAGACAAGGTAGAGTTGCATCTCAACTGTAGTCTTGGTGTCTATTTTCATTTTGCACTATTATTTTCTATTCAGACAATATTGTTTTTTAGCATTTCAGACTTGTATTACCATTTTGGAGCTCATGACTCTTCGTATTGCATGAGAGGATAGTGTTGTTGTTGGCTTTCTTGATGTTGATAGTTATCCTTTCACATTGGTTGCATATCTTCCACAACATTCACTTTCTTTGTTTGGCTTTCAGTGAACATATTTGTCAACACAATGACATTGGTAGCAAGACCGGCAATCAATTGATCTCTTTCTTGATTTTTCTTAACCATTTGGTTGAAGGAGTACCATATGATATTCCACCTGTGGTGTCTTCCGAGTGCCAAGCTTGGTTTTGTTCGGCCATCTTGTCGAGGATTTGAGTAACCCTTGCAAATGTTTGGCTATGGATTGATTCATAGGATCCAAACCCATGTAAAACTTCTCCAACAAAATATTTTTTGGAAACACATGATTTGGTGATCTCACAAAATACAACTTGAATCTAGCCCATGCCTCTTGTAGTTGTTCCCCCGGTAATTGCTTGAAGAAGAAAATTTTGTCCCGAATCTCGGACTTCTTACTTTGTGGGAACCATTTTGCTAGGAAAACTTGCACAAGTTCGGCCCAAGTGTGGATGGAGTTCGGAGTTAGATTTTGGATCCATTGCCTTGCCTCGCCGGCTAAAGAGTATTTGAACACCCTCAACTTTAGAGCATCATCCAAGACATGATTCTGCTTATGCATTTCGCACACACCCAAAATGTTTCTGAGGTGTTGGGTCGTATCATCGTTGGTGGAATTTCGGAAAAACCTCTCTACCTTTAGCATTAGGATGAGACTATGTTCCACTTTGAAGGTAGCTGCATCAACTCTAGGTGGGACAATGGCATTGGTATCTTTAATATACTCATCTATATCCGCAAACACATTCTCAATCTCTGGCTCGCCCATGTTTTCCTAGTGACACCAAGCAAAACAAGCAAAGTGTGATGGAATAGAAAAAGACGTAAAATAAAGCACACACTTGTTAGTAATTTCAAAACTGTATTCCCCGGCAACGGCGCCAAAATTTGATATGCTCAAATTACACCTATATAAATGGTGTAAGGCGGTAGGTGTTAAATATAATAACCCAACTAGGTTGGGGTGGAATCCCACAGGGAATAGGTGTGAAAAGGTTACTTGAATTATGAAGTATTATGAGAAGCTATTTTGTTAAGAGAATTGCCATAATTCTACTCTGTTAGCTCTATAAAGAGTTTGGTAATTATGAACTATTAAGAGAAGCTATTTAGTTAAGAGAATTGATTAATTTGATTAAGAAATCAAGGTTTTGTCCCCTTTTATGGAATGTAATGCTATCGGTGTTAATATGATATGTTTCTAATGGGAGGTCCATTGATATGCAAATGGTTCCTAAATGACTACCCAATATTTTCCAATAGTTAGGTATTATTTGTAACACCCCGGAAAATTTCGAAGTACTTAAGTGGTAAGCCCGGTAAATTTTGCAAAGAAAATAATGTTTCATGGTGTCGGACTAGGTTTACGTGTTTGAGGATTGTAGAAATTCTTTGCGGTGAGCTTGCTCGCCGCGGCTCAAAACTTTTGGGTTGAACAATGCACCGGAAAGTAAAGAAATATTTTTGGCGGAAAAGTGCATTTCTTCGGTCCATTATGCGACCGCAGAATCACTATGCGGACTGCATAATGGCCGTAGAGTGAGGCAATTAATTGGGCTAATTGGAAGCAATTATGCGATCGACTATGGTTGAGACAGTTATCTATATTATTTTATTGCCGCACTGGTTCATCATAATTATCTTGTATTTGTAAATTCTTAAATTGATGTTTAGTTTTCATACTAGTACTATTCGATTGTACTAACGTCCCTTTTGCCGGGGGCGCTGCATCTTTAAATGGATGCAGGTGGTTCCACAGCCGGAGAAATTGATTAGTGATAGCAATATACCTTATTCCTAGCTGACTTGGTGAGCCCCACTTCATCCCGGGGTCATGTATCTTTTGATCTTTATGCATTATGGTTGAGGTATAGTCGGGGCCTTGTTGCCGGCATTATCATTGTACTCTTCTTTATCTATAGAGGCTCAGTAGATATAGTTTGGGTTGTGTATTGGTACTGGGAAATACAAACTATGCTATGTTGTGGTTGTATTACTTGTCCATTTGAGGCTTTAAAAATGGTGAAACTTATGGTAAGAAATTGGTAACTGCAGACACGGCCACTTTATTGTTTAATTAAGAAAAATATATATTCTCTTTATTCATGAATGAGTTTGGGTAGAGGAAATCTAACAGGTTTGCTCGGTCGGGTTCACTCGGTTGAGCGCCGGTCGCGCTCCACGATTTTAGGGCGTGACAGTATTTCATCTTTATGATTTTCCCAAATATAAAAGAGTTACAATTTAAGAACAACCAATTTATGCCAAGTAGAACCCACGTATTCCTAAGCGATTCTATTAAACAAGCTTTAAAGCCTTAAGTTCTTGCTATTCAATTCTACCAAACTCTCCACTTTTCCAAGTGAAACATAAAGTAAATTGGCACTAGTTATTGTTTGTTTCCATCAACCATAAATGAATCATAAGAAATAAATAGAAATCAATGGCCCATCATATATATATATATATATATATATATATATATATATATATATATATATATATTCAATAGTAAACACCCATTAACATTACACCCACTTAGGATCCACAACATTAGTATTTAAAGTTAGCTACTCATACTAAAATAGAAGAACAAAGTAATAAATAATGTCATAAAAGCTTACAAAGAAGACAAAGTCTTGGAATCTCTCCCAAAAATCTTCAAAATAAGTGGTGTATTCAATGCTCTAAGTGTAGCCTTTTTTCCAGACAAGATACCCCACAAAACCCTAGTTATTCTATTTATAATGACCCAAAATTTGCGGAGAAAATGTGACAAAAATAACACTTTAGATTGATTTTGCGACCGCAGAATGGACTGCGGAATTGATCTGTGATCCGCACATCATTAGCGACGCCGCATATTTAATCTCCAAACTTCGCAAATTAATCTCACATAATGACTATGCGGTCTGCATCATGATTTCGAGGCTGCATAGTGTATCGCAAATTCATCTTCACCGGAGGTCTTCTTGCATTTGTGCGGAAATTTTTCGGTCTACAAATGAGTTATGCGACCGCATATTGAACCGCATATTCGACTCTTGAAACTGCCCTGGCCTGGTTACTTCTGTGATAGGTCTCCGATTCGCAGACCACTCCTGCAGTCGCATATCTATCGCACATCTGCCTTCTCTATGGTTTTTGTCTATCATTTTCATGTTCTTGGCACTTCATGTCCGATTTCCTGTAAAACACCTAAACTACATAAGAAATGCCTTATAATGCTTTAAACGATGAGCTAAAGTCTATGAAATTAGTATCGAAAGTGCCACAATTCTATTGCACATCACTCCATAGACTGCACAGGCTCCAACGATTCCAAAGGGTCCACACGGTTCAAATTCCATGGTTGTTGCTCCAGTTGTCGCTCCACCTGCACTGCCTGCTAGGGTGGAGGTCAGGTGGGTAGAGGTCACCCTAAAGGGGAAGGACATGCTCGTTTCTATGCTTTTCCTGGTAGGACGAAGGCAGTTTCATCGATTGCGGTCATCACATGTATGGTTCCGGTCTGTCATAGGGATGCATCGTGCTTATTTTATCTGGGATCCACTTATTCATATGTATCATCTTACTTTGCTCCGTATTTGGATATATCTCACGATTCTTTGAGTGCTACTGTATATGTGTCCTCGCTTGTGGGAGATTCTATTGTTGTTGATCATATTTATCGGTCATGTTTGGTCGTTATTGGTGGTTACGAGACCAGAGTTGATCCACTATTGCTTATTATGGTAGACTTTGATGTGATCTTGGGTATGATTGGTTGTCACCCTATCACGCTATACTGGATTGTCATGCCAAGACTGTGACATTGGCTATGCTAGGGTTGCTGCGGTTGGAGTGGAGGGGTAGATTGGATTATATTCCAAGCAGAGTTATGTACTTTCATAAGGCACAACGGATGGTTGAGAAGGAGTTTGAAACATATATAGCCTTTATGAGAGATGTCAGTGCTGATACTTCTACCGTTGAGTTAGTTCCATTAGTGGGAGGCTTCCCATATATGTTTCCAGCAGACCTTCCGAGCATGCTGCCCGATAGAGATATCAATTTTGGTATTGACCTGGTGCCGGGTACTTAGCCCATTTCCGTTCCACCATATCGTATGCCACCAGTGGAGTTGAAGGAGTTAAAGGAAAAGATGTAGGATTTTCTTGATAAGGGCTTCATCTGGCCGAGTGTTTCACCTTGGGGTGCTCCGGTTCTGTTTGTGCAGAAGAAAGATGGTTCTATGCGGATGTGTATTGATTATAAGCAGTTGAACAAGGTTATAGTAAAGAATAGGTACCCATTACCGCACATTGATGACCTATTTGACCAGATTCAGGGTGCTAGAGTGTTTTCGGAGATTGATTTGAGGTCAAGGTATAATTAGCTGAAGATTCGGGATTCAGATATTTCGAAGACTGCTTTCAGGACTCGGTATGGCCACTACGAGTTTTTAGTGATGTCATTTGGGCTAACCAATGCCCCAATAATATTTATGCACTTGATGAGCAATGTATTCTAACCATATCTTGACTCATTCATCTTCGTATTTATTGATGAAATCTTGGTATATTCTTGCAGTCGGGAGGATCATGAGTAGTATTTGAGGATCGTGCTCCAGTCCTTGAAGGAGAAGAAGTTATATGCAAAATTCTCCAAGTGTGAGTTCTGGCTTAATTTGATGGCGTTTTTGGGTCATGTGCTGTCAAGTTAGGGGATCATGGTAGATCCAAAGAAGATTGAGGTAGTTCAGAGTTGGCCCAGACCGTCTTCAGCTACTAAGATTCAGAGTTTCCTTGGGTTGGTCGAATATTATCGTCGTTTCGTAGATGGTTTCTCATCCATTACTACACCTTTGATTAGATTGACCTAGAAGGATGCTCCTTTCAGATAGTCTGAGGAGTGTGAGACAAGCTTTCAAAAGCTCAAGACTGCATTGACTACAGCCCTAGTGTTGGTGTTGCCGATGGGTTCGGGGTCTTACACTTTGTATTGTGATGTATTGCGTATTAGGCTTGGCATGGTGTTGATTCAAGATGGTAGGGTGACTGCCTACGCATCTCGGCAGTTGAAGGTTCATGAGAAGAACTACCTAGTTCACGACTTGAAATTGGTAGCTATTGTTCATGCATTGAAGATTTGGCGGCACTATTTGTACGGTGTTCCATGTGACGTCTATAGTAACCATCGGAGTCTCCAGCATCTGTTCAAGCAGAATGACCTTAATTTGCAATAACAGAGGTTGTTAGAGTTGCTGAAAGAGTATGATATCACTATTATGTATCATCCCGGGAAGTCCAATGTGGTGGTCGATGCCTTGAGTAGAAAGGCAGAGAGTATGGGCAGTTTGGCATATTTACCGGCAGCAGAGAGGCCACTAGCCATGGATGTTCAGGCTTTGGCTAATAAGTTTGTGAGACTGGATGTTTCGGAGCCCAACCGGGTATTTGCTTGCATGGTTTCTCGGTCTTCCTTGTATGAGCGCATCGGGGAGCATTAGTTTGACGACCCCTATTTGCTTATCCTTAAGGACACAGTACAGCACGACGATTCCAATGAGGTTTGACGGGGTGTTGCGGATGCAGGGCCAGATATATATGACCAATATGGATGGGTTGCGTGAGTTGATCCTTGAGGAGGCCCACAGTTCGCGGTATTCCATTCATCCAAGTGCCGCTAAGATGTATCAGGATTTGAGGCAACACTATCGGTGGAGAAGAATAAAGAAAGATATAGTAGAGTATGTGAGTCAGTGCTTGAAATATCAACAGGTGAAGTACGAGCATCAGACGCCGGGCGGTTTACTTCAGAGACTTGAGATTCTCGAGCAGAAGTGGGAGCGTATTACCATGAATTTCGTTGTCGGGCTTCCATGGACCTTGAAGAAATTTGATGCAGTGTGGGTTATTGTAGATAGGTTGACCAAATCGGCACATTTTATTCCGGTGGTAACTACTTATTCTTCGGAGCAGTTGGCTCAGATCTATATCCGTGAGATTTTTCGTCTCCATGGTGTGCCAATGTCCATTATCTCTAATCGAGGTACGCAGTTTACATCGCTTCTGGAGAGCCGTGCATCATGATTTAGGTACACAAGTTGAATTG
The DNA here is from genome assembly GCF_000390325.3 of Nicotiana tomentosiformis. Classification (NCBI taxonomy): domain Eukaryota; kingdom Viridiplantae; phylum Streptophyta; class Magnoliopsida; order Solanales; family Solanaceae; genus Nicotiana; species Nicotiana tomentosiformis. The sequence continues at coordinate 23,453,563 of NC_090821.1, read as the reverse complement.
AGTACAATATTTCACCCCTAGACGGACAGTCAATCCCAACGCACCATTCAAATCTTGGAGGATATGCTATGCTCCAGTGTTATGGATTTCAGGGGTTCATGGGATCAGTTCCTACCGCTTGCAGAGTTCGCCTACAACAACAACTACCAATCGAGTATCCAGATGGCTCCTTATGAGGTCTTATATGGGAGGCGGTGTCGTTCGCCAATTGGTTTGTTTGAGACGAGAGAGGCTAGTTTGTTGGGCACCTATTTAGTTCGGGATGCCTTAGACAAAGTGAAGTTCATTGAGGATCAACTTCGTATAGCTCAGTCTAGATAGAAGAGTTGCAGTGATCGAAGGGCTCGTGATGTAGCATTTATGGTAGGATAGAGGGTTTTGCTGCGGGTTTCACCCATGAAGGGTGTGATAACTTTCGGAAGAAGGGAAAGTTGAGCCTTAGGTATATTGGTCCTTTTAAGATTCTTGAGATAGTTGGTGAGGTGGCCTACAAACTTGCATTGCCACCCAACTTATCGGCAATTCACCCGGTGTTCCATGTCTCCATGATCCGGAAGTATTATGGTGATCCGTCCCATGTATTAGATTTCAGTTCAATCCAATTGGACAAGGATTTAATTTATGTTGAGGAGCTAGTGGCTATCTTGGATAGACAGGTCCGAAAGTCTAGGTCAAATAACATTGCTTCAGTGAAGGTTTAATGGAGGGGTCATCCGGTTGAGGATACGACCTGGAAGACCGAGCATGACATACTGAGTCGTTATCCTTACCTTTTTGTCACTTCAGTTGTATCTATGCACGTTCGAGGATGAACGTTTGTTTTAAGAGGGGGAGAATTTAACGACCCAACCTATCATTTTGTGTATTTGAGCACCGTTTCTCCTTTTTATGATTCACACATGTGTATTTGTTGTTTTATGACTTGCGGGGTTGATTAGTTTCATTCCGAAAGATTTTGGGTTGATTTGGACCATTTGGTCCTGTTTACGTGTCCACACCTGTGAGAGATTCTATTGTTGTTGACTGTATGCATTGGTCGTGTTTAGTTGTTATTGGTGGTTTTAGACCAGAGTTGATCTATTATTGATCAGTATGGTAGACTTTAATGTTATTTTGGGCATGGACTGGTTGTCGCCCTATCATGCTATTCATGATTGTCACGCCAAGATGGTAACATTGGCTATGCCAGGTTTACCGCGGTTGGAGTGGAGGGGTACTTTGGATTATGTTCCTAGCAGGGTTGTGTTATTCCTTAAGTCACATCGGATGGTTAGGAAGGGGTGTGATGCATATATAGACTTTGTGAGATATGTTACTGTTGATATTCCTACCGTCGAGTCAGTTCCTGTAGTGAGAGACTATCCAGATCTATTTCTAGCAAATCCTCTGGGCATGCCACCCATTAGGGATAGCGATTTTGGTATTGAATTGTTGCTGGGCACTCAGCCCATTTCTATTCCACCATATCGTATGGCCTCTGTGGAGTTGAAGAAGTTAAAGGAGCAATTGCAAGAGTTGCTTGATAAGGTTTTCATTCGGCCTAGTGTTTGTAACGACCCGATTAGTACTTTTGCTTTCTAGATCCCCGTCCCCTTAATTAAGACTCCCCGTATGTGTTTTTTTACTATTTTATGACGTGCGAGGATGGTTAGTTCGGGTTTCGAAGGGTTCGGGTTGAAATCGAAACACTTAGTTTCTTAATAGTGGCTGATAATGGTTAAGTTTGACTTGAGTCAACTTTTTGAGTAAATGACCCCGGAACCGGGATTTGATGGTCCCAATAGGTTTGTATGATGATTTTAGACTTGGGAGTATGTTCGGATCGGTTTTCAGATGACCCGGGAGCATTTCGGCGCTTAATATTGGAAGTTGGTGCATTGAAGGTTTTCAAGTTCTTTAAGTTTGGTTTGGAGTAGGTTTTTGTGTTATCGAGCTCTGTTTGGAATTTTGAGCCTGGGAATAGTTCCGTATTGTGATTTATGACTTGCACATAATATTTTGTCTCATTCTGAGTAGTTTAAGTATGATTCAGTGCGTTCTGAGTAAGTTGGAAGAACTTGAAGTTCATAAGTTGATTCGATTTGATTTTGGGGTATGATTCTTAGTTTTGATGTTATTTTACGCATTCCGAGGGTTCGAGCAAGTCCGTTTTATGTTTACAAACTTGTAGGTATGTTTGGACGAGGCCCCGGGGGCCTCGGGTGTTATTCGGTGCACTCGCACCTGCGTGGAAATGGTCGCAGGTGCGAGGAATGCGATTGCAGAAGCGGAAAATGCTAGCAAGCTTGGGTTCGCAGGTGCAACCCACTTTTCCGCAGAAGAGGGCTCGCAGAAGCGAGACTTTATCTGCAGAAGTGAGAGTGGCTGGCTTGGGCAAGGTCTGCACTTGCGCCTAATTGTCCGTTGAAGCAGAGCCGTAGGTGCGACTATTTTGTCGCAGGTGCGAAAATCGCTAGGGCAGGAAGGGTGCATTTATATCAAACTTGGGTTCTTTTTCTCTCATTTTCACTTGGGTTGGTCGATTGTGGAGCTCTTGGAGAGGGTTTTTCACTTACCATCGTGTGGTAAGTAATTACTACTTAATATGACTTTAATACGCGGATTTTGGGTAGATTCTTAACATGTAAATTGTAGAAAATATGGGTTTAGTTGAGAAACCTAGGTTTTGATAAAATGGAATGAGACGACAAAAACGATTATGGAAATGTGTAGAAATTATATATTTGGGTTTGTAAGGTTATGGGTAACATTTATCTTCTTAATTTTCGGAATCCGGGCACGTGGGCCCCCGGGTAAATTTTAGGAATCTTCCAATATTTGTTGGGTAATTACTCTAGGAGCTAAATTATGAACATTTGAGTATATATTGATTAATTTATATAATATTTGGCCAGTTTTGGATTGTTCGGCACCGACTTGAGGATTTAGAGCGAATTTGTGGACCGAAAGTGAGCTTGAGAACGATGTAAGTCTCTTGCCTAACCTTGTAAGAGGGAATTTACCCCATAGGTGTTTTAAATTACTATTTTTACTAATTGTGGGTGATACGTACGCACGAAGTGACGAGAGTCCGTGTATAGCTATAAATCATGCTTATGTCCGGGTAGTTTTAGGACCCTATCATGAAATACTTGTATTGTTTGCACTCTACTTGTTAATTTAAGTGATTAAATTATATTGAAATTTGATAAAGGATTCGAAAAGACCGAACTTCACTTACGTTGAGTTTTGGCGGGTTACTTGACCGTCGATAGAAATTGTACCTCCTTGTGTATTAGTCTTGTGATAGGCTTTCAATCGGATGTTTGTAGAGTATTCTCTCTTCTTGTGGAGCAAGCCGAACGACTCGGTAGTATAATAAATGCATCTATGGTTCGTGCTGGTCAACCCTCGGCAGTGTACACATTATTCTAGATCGCGCCGTATGACTTCGGCATAAGTCATGCGTGTTAATGCTCGGAGTCCGATTACACTTGATATTACTTCCATGTCTTGACAAACTATAGTTTACTTGATAGCCCGTATTTGTTGAAGCTAGTATGTGCTAATTGGAGGTTTTGAATTGACATCTTGTTAAAGAATCACTTATTTACTGTTTATTATTGTGTTATTATTATTGATGTATACCATGCCTATTTAGAATTTCCTTACTTTATTTATTGGCCCATAGTAAATGTCGATGTCGATCCCCCGTCACTACTTCTTTGAGGTTAGAATAGATACGTACTGGGTACTTGTTGTTTATATACTCACGCTACACTTTTGCACTAATCGTTCAAGATCTGAGGTACTCTGTGTCCGTTACCCCGTTACCCCGAGGGTTAGTGGTGAGTTGTTCTCTGTGTCCGTTCTGTAGCACCCACAGTCTCTCTTTTGTACTTACTTTCTGTCTATCTTATTCCAGACAGTAGCATAGGTGGTTTGTATATTCTACTTGTTGTTGATACACTTGTGACACCGGGTTTTGGGAGTATTCTAGTAGACACTTTATGGTTTTGAATATTTATTTCACTGTATTTACTCTCTCATTAGCTTATGGCCTACCTTACTATAATTTTCCACTACTCATCTACTTAATAAATAAAAATCAACTACATTGAAATTATTAAAAAGAACAAATACATGACTAGTTCACCATTGGCTTGCCTAGCAGCGACGTTGGGCGCCATCACAGCCTATAGGGGAAATTGTGTCATGATAGTGTGTCACTTTGGGGTGCTTCGGTTCTGTTTGTAAAGAAAAAATAAGGTTCTATGCGCATTTGTATCGATTATCGGTAGTTGAACAAGGTTACAGTGAAGAACAGATATTCATTGCCACGCATTGATGACCTATTCGATCAGCTACAGGATGCCAGAGTGTTCTCAAAGATTGATTTGCGATCAGGTTACCATCAGCTAAAGATTCGGGATTAGGATATTCTAAAGACCGCTTTCACGACTCAATATGGTCATTACGAGTTCCTTGTGATTTTATTCAGGCTGACCAACACCCCAACATCGTTCATGCACCAGATGAACTGTGTATTCCAGCCCTATCTTGATTCGTTCATCATTGTGTTTATTGACGACATCTTGATGTACTCCTGCAGCCGGGAAGATCATGAGTTGCTCCCCCTGTTGCTAGAGGCCGAGGTAGAGGCAAGGGAAGAGCTCCAGCTCACGCTAGAGGATGAGGGCGTCCTAGAGTTGCTCTATTTGTGCCACAAGTGGATCCAGTGGAGGATCTTGTTATTCAGGAGTAGGGTGAGGTACCTGCAGCCGAGCTGGCCCTAGTGGATTTCATCTCCCCACCAGGATTCCAGGTGGTCATGGGCCGTATGCTGTGGTTTATGGACTCTATGACGCATGCTGGTTTATTTTCAGCAGACCCAGACACATCTCAGGCAGGAGGGGAGCATAGACCCCTAGCTCTAAGGCTCCAGGGCATGTAGCTGCCATATATCAGGCCCCGGGTGCACTACCTGTGGGTGGAACTCAGCCATTAGCAGCGTCTATACGAGAGCCCAGACCAGCCGTGATCGGCGAGCCGTAGAAGCTATTGGATAGATGGACCAAGCTACATCTTCCTGCCTTTGGCGATGAGTGACATGAGGACCCCCCACGACATTGTTAATTGTTGCAGTGACAGACTACACAACATGAGGATATTGGAGTCCCACAGGGTGGACTTTACCACCTTTCAGCTGGAGGGCAGGGCCCGTAGATGGTGGCAGTCCTATCTTCTCAGTAGACCAGCAAGTTCTCCTCCATTGACTCGAGACCAGTTTGCACGCCTCCTTTTGGAGAGACATATCCCACCCTCTCATAGGGAAGCGTTATAGGGTCAGTTCGAGAGGCTCAAGCAGGGTCAGATGTCTGTGACCGACTATGAGGCAAGATTCTCTAAGTTGTCTTGCCATGCACTTATGATACTCCCCTCTTATGCAGAGATAGTGCGGAGGTTTATTGCGAGTTTGCACTATGGTATCCAGGTTACTATGGCCCGAGAGGTTGAGATGGGGACTCCTTACGAGAAGGTTATGGAGATAGCTCGGAGGATCGAAGGTATTCGTCAGCAGGGCCGGGAGCAGGCGCCGAAGGACAAGCGGTTTCGATATTCTGGAGGGTTCAGTGGTTCTCCATTTGGGGGCAGAGGTCAGTTTGTGAGGGTCCAGTCTAGTAGGGCCACGTATCCAGCATCGCCACCTTCTCGGGGTGCTCCAGTGCGGCCCTATTTCAGTGCCATTTCAGAGAGCTCCTATCGTCCACCGGCTATTCAGGGTTCCTTTAGTGGGAGTTCAGGTCCCCAGAGTTAGACTCAGGGTCAGTCATCTTCCGCACCGAGAGGTTGATTCGAGTACGGGGATCTTGGTCATGTGGTGAGATTCTGCCCCAGGCTTCGGGGCAAGGTAGTACAACAGGGTCATCAGCCCATGATTACCGCACCAGGTGCCACACCAGCCATCCGGATCGGGGCTGTCCTAGAGGTGAAGGCCAATCAGGTGGCGCTCCAACTAGATTCTATGCCTTTCCTGCAAGACCAGATGCAGTAGCCTTAGATGCCGTGATCACAAGTATTATTTCTGTCTATGGTAGGGATGCTTCGGTAGTATTTGATCCAGGGTCTATGTATTCCTATGTTTCATCTCTACTTGCTCATTTTCTGGGTGTTCCTCGCGAGTCCTTGTGTACACCTGTATATGTGTCCATGCCAGTAGGCGATTTTGTTGTTGTAGATCGGATTTACCAGTCCCGTATCATGACTTTCTGTGGTTATGAGATTAGAGCGGATCTTCTGTTGCTCGATATGACCGACTTTGAGGTCATCCTAGGCATGGACTGGTTGTCTCCGTACCATGACGTCCTTGATTGCCATGCCAAGACTATTACCATGGTGATACATGAGTTTCCTAGATTGCAGTGGAAGGGTTCATATGTCAGTGCATCTAGTCGGCTTGACACATGGTCGAGAAGGGTTTTTTGTCTTATCTAGCTTATGTTCGGTATACTGCTGCAGAGACTCTAATGATTGATTTAGTGCCCGTGGTGTGGGAGTTCTCCGATATGTTTTCTTCTGATCTACCAGGCATCCCACCAGATCGTGATATCGATTTCTGTATAAATTTGGCTCCAGGTACCCAGCCTATCTCTATTCCACCGTACCTTATGGCTCCGAAAGAGTTGAAGGAGTTGAAGGAACAGTTGAGGAGTTGCTAGCAAAGGGGTTCGTTAGACCGAGTGTATCGCCTTGGGGTGCACCGGTGTTGTTCGTGAAGAAGAAGGATGGGACTATACGAATGTGCATTGATTACTGCCAGTTGAACAAAGTTACGATTAAGAACAAGTACCTGTTACCACGTATTGATGATATGTTTGACTAGTTGCAGGGTGCCATGATGTTCTCTAGGATCGACTTGAGATCCGGTTATCATCAACTAAAGATTCGTGATTCGGATGTTTCAAAGATGACTTTCTGGACTAGATATGGCCACTATGAGTTTCTGGTGATGTGCTTAGTCTTAAACAATGCCCCGGCGGCATATATGGATTTGATAAACTGGGTGTTTAGGCCATATATTGATTCGTATGTCATTGTCTTCATTGATGACATATTGATCAACTTGCGTAGCATGGAGGAGCACGAGCATCATTTGAGAGTTGTGCTTCAGACCTTGCGGGAGCAGAATCTATATGCTAAGTTCTCCAAGTGCGAGTTCTGGTTAGATTCTGTGGCATTCTTGAGGCATGTTGTATCGGGCGAGGGTATTAAGGTAGATCCTAGGAAGATCGAGGCAGTCCAGAGTTGGCCTCGTCCTACCATAGCGACTGAGATCAGTAGCTTCTTGGGGCTAGCAAGTTATTATCGCCAGTTTATGGAGGGCTTCTCATCTATTGTAGCACCTTTGACTAGATTGACCCAGAAGGGTGCTCCGTTCCAATGGTCCGATGATTGCAAGGCGAGATTTTAGAAGCTCAAGAGCGCATTGACTACAAGATCAGTGTTAGTGTTGCCTTCCGGTTCAGGGATGTATACTGTGTATTGTGACGCTTCACGCGTTGGCCTGGGGTGTGTATTGATGTAGGAGGGGCGAGTTATTGCATATGTTTCACGTCAGCTGAAGCCCCACGAGAAGAATTACCCCGTACATGATTTAGAGTTGGCCGCAATTGTTCATGCTCTCAAGATCTGGAAGCATTATCTTTATGGGGTGTCATGTGAGGTTTACACCGATCATCGCAACTTACAACATTTGTTCAAGCAGAGGGATCTCAATTTGAGGCAGCACAGGTGGCTTGAGTTATTAATGACTATGATATTACCATCCTTTATCATCCAGGCAAGGGGAATGTGGTTGCGGATGCCTTAAGCATAAAGGTTGAGAGTATGGGTAGTTTGGCATTCATTTCAGCAGAGGAAAGTCCATTGGCTTTGGACATTCAGTCCTTGGCTAACAGACTTGTGAGGTTGAATATTTCCGAGGCTAGTCGAGTTCTTGCATGCGTCGTCGCTCAGTATTTATTATTCAAGCAGATCAAGGCTCGTCAGTACGATGATCTGCACTTGCTGGTTCTTAGGGAGACTGTATTATAAGGTGGTGCCAAGGAGGTTACTATCGATGAGGATGGTGTTCTGCGACTCCAGGGTCGTCTATGTGTTCCTAATGTTGGATTGAGGGAGAAGATTCTAGAGGAAGCACACAGTTCTCGGTATTCTATTCATCCAGGTGCTACGAAGATGTATCGCGACCTGAGGCAACATTATTGGTGGTGGCCGATGAAGAAAGACATAGTTGAGTATGTAGCGAGGTGCCTAAATTGCCAGCAAGTTAAGTATGAGCACCAGAGGTGGGGTGGCCTACTTCAGTAGATGGTTATAGCTGAGTGGAAATGGGAGCGCATCACTATGGACTTCGTAGTTGGGTTGCCACTGACTTTGAGGAAGTTTAATGCAGTTCGGGTCATTGTCGATAGGTTGACCAAGTCAGCACACTTTATTCCGGTTGTGACTATGTATTTGTAACACCCTGGAAAATTTCGAAGTACTTAAGTGTGAAGCCCGGTAAAATTTGCAAAGAAAATAATGTTTCATGGTGCCGGACTAGGCATACGTGTTTGAGGATTGTAGAAATTCTTTTTGGGTTGAACAATGCACCGGAAAGTAAAGGAAAATATTTGGCGGAAGAGTGCATTTTTGCGGTCCATTATGCGACCGCAGAACCACTCTGCAGACCGCATAATGGCCGCAGAGTGAGGCAGTTAACTGGGTCAGTTGGAAGCAACTATGTGGTCGACTATGCGACCACATAATTGTTATGCGGTGCATTATGCGATCGCATAGTGACCGCAAACACAGACAATTCTTTTGGCTATTTTGTAACAAATTATGCAACTCATATGTGGTCCGCATATCGGTTATGCGATCGCATATGTGATCGCACACCTTGTTCCGGAGCTCCATTTTTGGGTTTTTAAAACTGACCCTATTTCGTTAAATACACGTTTTGGGCCATTTTTGAGATATAATCTGACATTTTAGAGTGAGAGAGAGTGCCCTAGAGTGAGAAGGTGTTCTTCAATAATTGTTCTTCAATTCTTACTCAAGGTTTGGAAGATTAAGAAGGCAAGCTCACTAGGTCTTCATCCTAGAGGTAAGATTCTACACCCTAAACCTTAATTTCGAAATCACCCTAAAATGGGTAATTAGCAAGAGAATTTTTGGGCATGAGAGTTGATTATTTTACATGCATGTGATATCAAGGGGTGTAGGAAGATTGTTGAACTAAACATGGTAAAGATTGAGTTTTGGGATGATGGAATCCTCCATAAAAGGACTTTGAAACCTTGTGCATACCTAGTGTTTGATAAAATGCTCAAATGAGCTAGAACCATGATCATCTTCCTAATTTTTATTCAATTTGTTATATTTCTAAAATAGATTGAAGTTGCTAAGAATTCCGGAACGTTTTAGAGTTTAAGGAAGCTCAATTGAGGTATGTTGGCTAAACTCTTCTCTTAGAATTGAATCCCATGATATTCATGTAAATTATATAAGTCCCGAGTGATTCATTATGAAATTGGCTATTCCGAGTAAGATTGGGTTGAAAGATATATGTTCAACAAGCATCCCAAATGCTCTATTCATGTTATGTTACCACTAGAGGATGTGTTAAAATATGGGTTGTGCATTAATAATATTTCGACTTTAAGTCAAGTTTAAATGAAGGCTATTATGCAAAATTTTATGAAATATCTCTATGTGCATTAGACTCTCAATTGCTCACATGTGTACTACACACTTTGATCTGAATTGTGTTTTGTTGATGATGAGGATGATATTTGAAATTGATAAGGTGAGCATGAAATACTGAATATGAAAAATGTGCCAAGGATGATCTTATAATTATGGCCACTAGTGCCAATGAAATGAAAAGATGTAAAAGAAGTATGAAATGCGATGATTGATATAAAAAGGTTGATGTCTCGAATAAGACAGCCTAGCCGATCGGGTTGTGATCGGATTCCATGCTAAACTTGCGGTGGTATTGGTAATGATAGTAATTATGGTTCATGTCTCTAATGAGATGGCCTAGCCGGTCGGGTCATGATCGGACTCCGTACTAAATTTACGGTGGTATTGATATTGACAGTAATTGTGGTTGATTCTCTAATGAGATAGCCTAGCCGATCGTGTCGTGATCGGACTCCGTACTAAATTTACGGTGGTATTGGTATTGATGGTAATTGTGGTTGATTCTCTAATGAGATAGCCTAGCCGATCGGGTCGTGATTGGACTCTGTGCTAAAGGTACGGTGGTATTGGTATTGTGAACACTTGTATTGCGGACAATGGTATATCGATACTAAAAATCTCCCAATGTGAGATATGGAAATTAATTTGAACACTGTCTTGATCCTAAATTGAGGTATGATGTTGACTAAGGATTTCATTGATATTATGATAATCTTATTTGTATTAATTGTCATTCTATTGACAGGGTGTTTAGTTATACATACTAGTACTATTCGACGGTACTAACGTCCCTTTTGCCGGGGGCGCTGCATCTTTCAATGGATGCAGGTGGTTCCACAGCAGGAGATATTTATCAGTGATAGCAGTGCACCTTCTTCCCAACTGACTTGGTGAGCCCCACTTCTTTCCGGGGTAATGAATCTTTTGTACTTGTGTATTCTGTTTGAGGTATAGCCGGAGCCTTATTGTCGGTATTATCTTTGTACTCTTCTTTATCTATAGAGGCTCCGTAGACATAGTGTGGGTTGTGTATTGGTGCTGGGGAAAGACAAACTATGTTATGTTGTGATTGTATTACTTGACCATTTGAGACTTTAAAAATGATGAAACTATTAGAAATGAATTGGTATTGTAGATATGAACACATTTTCGTCTAATTAATGAAAATATGTATTATCTCTATTCGTGGATGAGTTTGGGTAGAATGAAATCTAACAGGCTTGCTTGGTCGGGTTCACTCGGTTGAGTGCCGGTCGTGCTCCTAGATTTTGGGGCGTGACAATATTCTTCAGAGAGATTGGCCCCGATTTACATTCAGGAGATTGTTTGGTTGCATGGTGTCCTTATTTGCATCATTTCAGATATAGGCCCTCAGTTCACTTCACACTTCTAGAGAGTAGTTTAGAGCGAGTTGGGTACCCATGTAGAGATCAGCACAGCCTTTCATGTGCAGACCAACAGGCAGTCGGAGCAGACGGTTCAGATCTTGGAGGATATGCTTAGAGAATGCATGATTGACTTCGGAGGGCAGTGAGATCGATTCTTGCCTTTGGCTGAGTTTCCTTATAACAATAGTTATCAGTCTAGCATTGAGGTGGCTCTATTTGAGGCTTTGTATGGTCGACGATGTCATTCACCCATCAGATGGTTTGATCCCAGCGAGGTTAGGTTATATGGTACTGATTTAGTGAAGGATGTCTTGGAGAATATTAAGTTAATTAAGGAGTGACTTCGCATAACACATTCCAGACAGAAGAGTTACGTGGATCAAAAGGCGCGTGATTTATCATTTATGGTGGGCGAGAAGGTTCTCCTGAAAGTCTCGCCAATAAAGGGAATCATGAGGTTTCGGGAAGAAGGGCAAGTTGGGCCCAAAGTTTATAGGTCCATTTGAGGGGTTAGGCGAGTTGGGGAGGTTTCTTATGAGCTTGCTTTGCCTCCCAATCTATCGGGACATCATCCAGTTTTCCATGTGTCTATGCTGTGGAAGTATCATGCCGATAGGTCGCATGCGTTAGACTATAACACGGTTCAGGTAAATGAGAGCCTAGGTTATGAGGAGGATCCAGTTGCCATTGTTGACTAAGAAGTTTGCCAGTTGAGGTATAAGAAGATTTCTACGGTAATGGGTCAGTTGAGGGGTCAACCAGTCGAGAAGAAGACTTGGGAAACTGAGGAAGACATGGAGAGCAGATATCCACACCTATTTAGCACTCCATGTATGATTCTAGACCCGTTTGAGGACTAGCATTTGTTTAAGAGGTAGAGAATGTAATGATCCGACTGGTCGTTTTGCTTTCTAGATCCATGTTCCCATAATTAAGACTCCCCGTATATGCTTTTACGTGTTTATGACTTGCGGGGATGGTTAGTTTCGGTTTGGAAGGGTTTGGGTTGAAATCGGAACACTTAGTTCCTCAATAGTGGCTTATAATGGTTAAGTTTGACTTGAGTCAACGTTTTGAGTAAACGACTCCGAAACTGGGATTTGCTGGTCCCAATAGGTTCGTATGATGATTTTGGACTTGGGCGTAAGTTCGGATCGGGTTTCGGATGACCCGGGAGCATTTCAGCGCTTAATATTCGAAGTTAGCGCATTGAAGGTTTTCAAGTTCTTTAAGTTTTGTTTGGAGTAGGTTTTGGTCTTATTGAGGTCTATTTGGGAATCGTAGCCAGGGAATAGTTCCGTATGGCGATTTATGAATTGCACGCAAATTTTGGTGTATTTCCGAGTAGTTTATTTATGATTCGGCGCGTGGAAATGGTCGCAGGTGAGAGGAATGCGATCGCGAAAGCAGAAAATGCCAGCCAGCTTGGGTTCGCAGGTGCGACCCACTTTTCCGTGGAAGCGGGATCGCAGAAGCGAGACTTTTTTCATAGAAGCGAGAGTGGTTGGCCTGGGTAAGGTCCCCACCTGCGATGAATTGCCTGCAGAAGCGGAACCGCAGGTGCGACCATTTTGTCGCAGGTGCGAAAATCGCTGGGGCAGGAAAGGTGAATTTATATCGAACCTGGGTTCTTTTTCTCTTATTTTCACTTGGGGTGGTCAATTATGGAGCTCTTGGATAGGGGTTTTTTTTACCTATAATCGTGAGGTAAGTAATTACTACTTAATGTGAGTTTAATATGCGGATTTTTTGTAGATTCTTAACATGTAAATTGTAGAAATTATGGGTGTTGAAAAACTTAGGTTTTGATAAAAGTGGAATTAGACCACTAAAATGATTATGGAATTGAGTAAAAATTATATATTTGGGTTCGTGGGATTATGGGTAATATTTATCTTAGAAAAGTTTCGAAATCCGGGCACGTGGGCCCGGGGTGAATTTTAGGAATCTTCCAATTTGGGTTAGGTGATTACTCTAGGAGCTAAATTATTAACATTTGAGCATATATTGATTAATTTATATAGTATTTGTCTAGTTTCGGATTGTTCGGCACCGACTTGAGGATTTAGAGCGAATTCGTGGACCGAAAATGAGCTTGAGAACGAGGCAAGTCTCTTGCCTAACCTTATAAGTGGGAATTTACCCCATAGGTTTTTAAATTACTATTTGTTACTAATTGTGGGTGCTACATACGCACGAAGTGATGAAAGTCCGTGCATAGCTATAAATCATGCTTATGTCTGGGTAGTTTTAGGACCCTATCATGAAATACTTGTATTGTTTGCACTCTACTTATTAATTTAAGTAATTAAATTATATTGAAACTTGATGAAGTATTCGAAAAGACCGAACTTCACTTACTTTGAGTTTTGGCGGGTTACTTGACCGTCGATAGAAATTTTGACTCCTTGTGTATTATTCTTGTGATAGCCTTTAAATCAGATGTTCATAGAGTATTCTCCCTTCTTGTGGAGCGAGACGAATGCCTCGGCAGTATAATAGATGCATCTATGGTTCATTTTGGTCGACCCTCGGCAGTGTACATATTATTCTAGATCGGGCCGTGCGACCTCGGCATAAATCGTGTGTGTTAATGCTCGGAGTCCGATTACACTTGATATTACTTCCATGAGTTGAGAAATTATATTTTACTTGATGGCCCGTATTTGTTTAAGCTGGTATGTGCTAATTGGAGGTTTTTAATTGACTTCTAGTTAAAGAAACACTTATTTACTATTTGTTATTGTGTTATTATTATTGATGTATTCCATGCCTATTTAGAATTTTCGTACTTTATTTATTGGCCAATAGTAAGCGTCGATGTCAACCCCTCGTCACTATATCTTTGAGGTTAGACTAGATACTTACTGGGTACATGTTGTTTATATACTCACGCTACACTTCTACACTAATCGTGCAGATCTGAGGCATGGGAATCTAGCTATCATTCAGGCGCGCACCCACGTTACCCCGAGTCTTAGTGGTGAGCTACTCTCTGTGTCCGTTCTGCAGCACCTATAATCTCTCTTTTGTACTTACTTTCTGTCTATCTTATTCCAGGCAGTAGCATAGTTTGTTTGTATATTCTACTAATTGCTCATACACTTGTGACACCGGGGTTTGGGAGTATTCTAGTAGACACTTTATGGTTTTGAGTATTTATTTCATTGTATTTACTCTCTCATTAGTTTATGCCTTGCTTTACCATAAATTTCCACTACTCATCTACTTAATAAATAAAAATCTACTTTGAAATTATTAAAAAGAACAAATACATGACTAGTTCACCATTGGCTTGCCTAGCGGCGACGTTGTGCACCGTCACGGCCTATAGGGGAAATTGTGTCATGACAATGTGTCACTTTGGGGTGCTTCGGTTCTGTTTGTGAAGAAACAATATGGTTCTATGCACATTTGTATCGATTATCGGTAGTTGAACAAGGTTACAGTGAAGAATAGATATTCGTTGCCACGCATTGATGACCTATTCGATCAACTACAGGGTGCCATAGTGTTCTCAAAGATTGATTTGCAATCAGGTTACCATCAGCTAAAGATTCGGGATCAGGATATTCTGAAGACCGCTTTCAGGACTCAGTATAGTCATTACGAGTTCCTTGTGATATTATTCAGGCTGACTAACGCCCCAACATCGTTCATGCACCAGATGAACTGTGTATTCCAGCCCTATCTTGATTCATTCATCATTTTGTTTATTGACGACATCTTGATGTACTCCCGCAGCCAGGAAGATCATGAGCAGCATTTGAGGATTGTGCTCTAGACCTTGAGAGAAAAGAATTTGCATGCAAAGTTTTCAAAGTGTGAATTCTGGCTTGATTCAGTGGCGTTTTTGGGTCATGTGGTTTCGAGTGAAAGGATCAACGTAGATATAAAGAAGATTGAAGCAGTGCAGAGTTGGCCCAGACCGTCTTCAGCTATTGAGATCTAGAGTTTTCTTGGTTTGGCCATGTATTACCGTTGTTTTGTAGAGGGTCTCTGATCTATAGCTACACCTGAGACCATATTGACCCAGAAGGGTGCTCCTTTCAGATGGTCCTAGAAGTGTAAGGAGAGCTTCCGAAAGCTCAAGACTGCTTTGACTATAGCCTCAATGTTGATGTTGCCTACGGGTTTGGGGTCTTACACTGTGTACGGTGATGCGTCACGTGCTGGCCTTGGCGCGGTGTTGATGCAAGACGGTAGGGTAATTTCATACGCGTCTAGACAGTTAAATGTTCATGAGAAGAATTATCATGTCCATGACTTGGAATTAGCAGTGATTGCTCATGCCTTGAAGATTTGGTGGCACTATTTGTACGGTGCCCCTTGTGAGGTCTATACCGACCACCGGAGTCTACAACATCTGTTCAAACAGAAGGATCTTAATCTGCGGCAGTAGAGATGGTTAAAGTTGCTTAAGGACTATGATATCACTATTCTATATCATCCCGGGAAGGCCAATATGATGGCCGATGCTGTGAGTCGAAAGGCAGAGTGATTGGGTAGTTTATCATATCTACCAGCAGCAGAGAGGCCATTAGCATTGGATGTTCAGGACTTAGCCAACCAATTTGTTAGATTGGATGTTTCGGAGCCGAGTCGAGTTCTAGCTTGCGTGGTTTCTCGGTCTTCTTTATATGATCGCATTAGAGAGCATCAGTATGATGACCCCCATTTGTTTGTCCTTCAGGACACGGTACAGCACGGTGATGCCAAGGAGGTTTCTATCGGAGATGACGATGTGTTGAAGATCCTGTTATGTGTGCCCAATGTGGATGGTTTGCGTTAGTTGATTCTTCAGGAGGCCCACAGTTTGCGGTACTCCATTCATCCAGGTGTCGCTAAGATGTATCAGGATTTGAGACAGCAATATTGGTGGAGAAGAATAAAGAAGGACATAGTGGAGTATGCTGCTCGGTGCCTAAATTGTCAGTAGGTGAAGTATGAGCACCAGAGGCCAGGTGGGTTGCTACAGAGACTTGAGATTCCCGAGTGGAAATGGGAGCGAGTTACCATGGACTTGGTTGTTGGGCTCCCACGGACTCAGATGAAATTTGATGTTGTATGGGTGATTGTGGATAGGTTGACCAAGTTGGCTCATTTTGTTTCGGTAATGACAACCTATTCTTCAGAGCAGCTAGCCCAGGTTTATATTCGCGAGATTGTCCGACTTCATGGAGTGCCGGTATCCATCATCTCTGACCGGGGTACGTAGTTTACATCACACTTCTAGAGAGTCATACAGCATGAGTTAGGCATATGGGTTGAGTTGAGTATAACATTCCACCCCTAGACGGTCAGACAGTCCGAGCGCACCATTCAGATATTAGAGGATATGCTTCGCGCCTGTGTTATGGAGTTCTAGGGTTCTTGGGATCAGTTCTTGTCACTTGTGGAGTTTACCTATAACAACAGCTACCAATCGAGTATTTAGATGGTTCCTTATGAGGCCCTATATGGACGATCGTGTCGTTCCCCAGTTGGTTGGTTTGAGCTTGGAGAGGCTAAGTTATTAGGCACAGATTTGGTTCAAGATGCCTTGGAGAAGGTCAAGTTGATCCAGGATTGGCTTCATACAGCCCAATATAGGTAGAAGAGTTATGTGGATCGAAAGGTTCGTGATGTTGCATTCATGGTTGTAGAGCGGGTCTTGCTCCGAGTTTCGCCCATGACGGGTGTTATGAGGTTCGGAAGAAGGGAAAGTTGAGCCCTAGGGATATCAGGCCTTTTGAGATTTTTGAGGGGATTGGTGAGGCTTCCAACAAGCTTGCATTGCCACCTAGTCTAGCTATATTTCATCCGGTATTCCATGTTTCTATGCTACAGAAGTATCACAGTGATCCATCCCATGTGTTAGATTCAGCTCAGTTCAATTGGTTGAGTATTTGTCTTATGTTGAGGAGCCGGTGGTCATCTTGGATAGGCAGGTCCGAAAGTTGTGGTCAAAAAGTATTGCTTCTGTAAAAGTTTAGTGGAGAGGTCAACCAGTCGAGGAGGCAACCTGGGAGACCGAGCATGATATGTGTAGCCTTTATCCTTATCTTTTTGCCACTTTAAGTAAATCTCTAGATTAGTTCGAGGACAAATGTTTGTTTTAACGGGGGAGGATGTAACGACACGGCCGGTCATTTTGAGTATTTTAGCCCCGTTCCCCTATTTATTGCCTCATCTATGTTTATTGTGATTATGTGACTTGCCAGCATGTTTGGTTTTAGTTACGAGCGAGTTTCGGAGCGAAATGGGATACTTAGTCCAAAAGTTGGAACCTTAAGTTGAAATAGTTGATCGGAGTTTGAATTTTTTCATAGACGAATCCGGAATGGAGTTTTGACGGTTCCAAT
Organism: Nicotiana tomentosiformis; assembly: GCF_000390325.3. Classification (NCBI taxonomy): domain Eukaryota; kingdom Viridiplantae; phylum Streptophyta; class Magnoliopsida; order Solanales; family Solanaceae; genus Nicotiana; species Nicotiana tomentosiformis. The sequence continues at coordinate 23,436,099 of NC_090821.1, read as the reverse complement.
AACTCCGTAGGGTGATTTTGGACTTAGGAGCGTGTCTGGATATTTATTTGGAGGTCCGTAGGTCATTTCGACTTGAATTGGCAAAAGTTAGAAAGTTAAAGGTTTGGAAGGTTGAGAAGTTTGACCGGGAATTGAATTTATTGATATCGGGCCTGGATTTCAATTCCGAAAGTTGGAATAGGTCCGTTGTGTCAATTATGACTTGAGTGTAAAATTTGAGATCAATTGGAGTTGGGTAGGTATGTTTCGGCATTAGGTTTAGAAGTTAGAAGTTCAAAAGTTCATTAGGCTTGAATTGATGTGCGATTCATGATTTTAGTATTGTTTGATGTGATTTGATGCTTCGATCGAGTTTCTATCATGTTTTAGGACTTGTTGGTATGTTCTGATGGGGTCCCGGGGGCCCCGGCGTGTTTCAAATTGAGTTCGGACCATTTGTTCTTGAAATAGGAATGCTATTTTTTCCTGTTCTGGTTTCCTTCTACCCGTTCGCGAAGGTTCTACCGTGATTGCATAGAGTCCTTAGGGACTGATGGAATTTTACTCTACGCGTTCGCGAAGTAAGGGACGCGATCGCAGTGTTTGAGGAGTTTGTGAATGGCGAATGCGTGAGGGGGATTGCGTTCGCGTATAAGGAAGGAGAGGCTGGGGCTGAGGCACGCGATGTTCTTCTCGATCGCGTGGACTGGGACGCGATCGCGTAAGTTGAGGAAGCTGGTCATCACATTCGTGACTGAGCTCACGCGATCGCGAAGGAGATTTTATGAGTTGGGGAAGATTTGTTCTCCGCGATCGCGAGTATTTGTCCGTGATCGTGAAAGGAAATAACTGGGTAGCATTATTTAATTTCCAAAACAAGGGTTTTATTTCATTCTTCATCTTTAGACTTAGAGAGCTCGATTTGTGGCAATCTTGAGAGTGGTTTTCAAGGAATTGATCGGGGTAAGTGATTCTAACTCGGATTTGGCTATTATACATGAATCCATCATTGTTTTTATCATTTAATTGGTGTTTTGGGTTAGAAATATTGGGCAAAATTGTAAAAACTTCATAGACTATATTTTGAGGATTAGAAGGTCGATTTGAGATCGGAATTGAGTAATTTTAGTATGGTTGGACTCGTTATCGAATGGGTGTTCGGATTTTGTATGCTTGGGCGGGTTCCGAGACACGGGCTCGGGGTTGAATTTTTTAGTTGACTTTTTGTTTTTCTTTAAAGATTACAACTTTATTGTCTGGAGTAGTTTCCTATGGTCTGTATTTATAGTATAAAGTTATTTTGGATTGATTCAAGCCATTCGAAGATGGAAATCATTCACAAAGCTTTTTCTTCTTTCAAAGATGGAAATCATTCACAAAGCTTTTTCTTAACTTTTGTAGGCAAAAATATTTTAAAAGGCTGTTTCTTAAGTTGTAAACCTTCTAAAACCTATAACCCTTTTCCAAGAATATATACAATTTTCCTTCAAAATAGTAGACTTTAAAAAGGACCTAGAATATGCCACAAACTTTAAGCACTTGATTAAGCAGAATATAGATTGTTACTTCCCCGAACCCAGCCTAAGTTTTAAGGAGCTATCTCAGGTAGCTTTTAGGGGGTTCTTAGTACCTTCCCCTTAGAATGACAAGAAACCTTCCCCAAATCTCACCGGTTAGTAGACCACTAGGATAATAATCCAATAAAAACATATGTACCCTAATATACCTTAAATATTAGGCAGAGGCTCTCTTTTATCAACATTAGAAGCACTATTAGTTGAATCTTGTTTTGACCAGTGCAAAATAGGGTGCAATACTAGTTTGACTAGAACTGTAAATATAATCCTACTAAAAGATCAAAAAAATCCTATTCTTGAAGGAAAAGAAGTCCTAATGTTGAATGGATTTTTGAACCTAATCTTTAAGGAAAATAAATCATAATCTTGAAGGAAAAGAAATCTTAATCTTGAATGGATTCTTGGACTTCTTCAATTTCTTGATATTCTTGGGCCTCAATTGGACTAAAGGTAATTAGTGTAAGCATTTTAAATTCATGGTCGAATTCACCAAATCCATTAACACCTTTGTGAGCCAAATAAACATGCATTGTTTTAGAAAACATGGCCTCCACTTGTGCTTCTTTAGCATCAAGATTTGAGCTTGTATGTTCATTATTCTCCCGTGGTTGAAGATAGGTGATATTTCAAAGGTATTAGGAATCTCTAAGCGATAAGCATTATCACCAATATTTGGCAGTACCTTAAAAGGTCCATCAACTCGCTTCTGTAATTTCAAAAAGTTGTGGTTGGAAATCTCTCCTTACTCAAATGAACTCAAACCAGGTTGCCTTACTTGAACACCACATGTTTTCTATGTGTATCCGTCTTTTCTTTGTATTTAGCATTTTTCTTCTCGATATGTGCCCGAACTTTGTCATGTAGTTTCTTGAGTTGCTTCACTCGATCAACAACATCTCCACTAAAAGAATGAGTAAGTGGAAGAGGGTAAGGATCAAGTGGTTCAAGAGGATTCTTACCATCTTCGAATGGACTCTTTCCCGTGGTGCGGTTGGTTGACTTGTTGAAGGCAAGCTCCATAGTAAGAAGTAATGATTCCCACTCTTTGAGATTCTTCTTTATTAACCCACGGAGCAAAGCACCTAAACTTTAGTTTTCCCATCAGTCTGGTGATGATGGGAAGTGCTATGTGTTAGCTTAGTACCAAGTTTAGCCCATAAAGTCCTCCAAAAATGACCTAGGAACCTCGAATCCCTATCTGAAACAATTGTTGTAGCCGAAGTCTTATTGCAAGGACTAAAATCAGCCATCTTGAAAAATTTATCAACAACTACGAAAATAGAATCATCGCCTCTTTGAGTCCTTGGAAGGCCCAACACAAAGTCCATGCTAATGTCTTCCCATTGTTGAGCAAGAATTGGTAGAGGAGTGTAAAGACCTGAATTGCTTCTGTGTATATTTGCCTTTATACAAGTTTCACATCTTTCAACCAGCTTATTTACATCCCGAACCATCTTAGGCCAATAGAAGTTTTCTTGAACTAGGCGTAGAGTCTTTGTTTGCCCAATGTGTCCTGCCAACCCTCCCTCAAGGGGCTCACAGATTATAAATTCATGCCAATTTCCCTATGGAATACAAAGCTGCTTACCATAATAAATATAGCAATCCCTAAGCACAAACATGCACTGAGGACCTGTAACGACCCAAATGGTTGTTTTGTGTATTTTAGCATCGTTTTCCCTATTTGATGCTTTAAATATATGTATTTTTGATTATGTGAGTTGCAAGGGTTGTTTGTTTGGTTTCAGAGAAATTTTGGATTGAATTGGGACACTTAGTCGCAAGGTTGGAAGCATAAGTGTGAGGGTTGACCAGAATTTGGCTTTTATATAGACAACCCCGGAATGGTGTTCTGATGGTTCAAGTAGGTTTGCATGGTGATTTTGGAGTAAAGAGTATGTTTGGATTTAGAGGTTCATACATTGATTTGGTTCTATTTGGCAAAAATTGAAAAGTTTAAGGGTTGGAAGGTTCATAAGTTTGATCGAGAGTTGACTTTATTGATATCGGGTTCATATTGTGATTCCATGAATTGGAATAAGTCCGTTGTGGTATTTGGGACTTGTAAGTAAAATTTGAGATTATTCCGCGTTGATTAGACATGGTTCGGCATGAGTTTTGGAAAGTTGGAAATTGAATAGTTCATTATGCTTGAATCGAGGTGCGATTTATAGTTTTAATGTTATTTTGTGTGATTTGAGGCCTTGAGTAGGTCCGCATTATGTGTTAGGATTGCTTGGAGGTGTTTGGACGGGGTCCCGAGGGGCTCATGTGTGTTTTGGATGGATTGCAGATCATTTTGGATTGAGTTGGCATTGTTGTAGTTTGCTGAGTTCTAGTATTTTCGCATATGCAAAAAATTTTGTCACATATGCGGCATATGATGTGCATATGGGGGGTTTGGCCTGGCAGAAGAAGTCCTCAAATGCAAAGAGTTTTTCCGCATAAGCGGATGCACTTATGTGATGTGGAGACTCCAGATGCGGTTGGTCGGGTGTTTAAGTGAGGTTGCAGATGCAGGATTTTCTCGGTAGAGGCGGAGCAACAAATGTGGTAGTTTGTCCGCAATAATGGAATTTTTGGGCAGAACATATTTATTTCGAGGGTTTGGATATTTTATCATATTTTGAGATTGGGAGCCCAAATTCCATTTTTCAGGCGATTTTCACGACTTTCTTTGGGGTAAGTATTTTTTACTCGGATTGTTTTAGTATTCGGGGTTCCATCCTTGATTTTGGCTTTTGGTTGGTGTTTCTATGGGAAAAAATTGGGAATTTTGGTAAAAACTAATCTAAAGTGTAAATTCGAGATTTGAACCCCGATTTGGAGTCGAGATTGAAGTGAAACTTGTATGGTTGGACTCGTATTGGAATGGGTGTTCGGAATTTGTGAATTTTGTCAGGTTTCAGGGTGCAAGCCAGGGGTTGACTTTTTGGGTTGACTTTGCATATTTGAATCAAGATCATAGCTTTATTGTTTGGGATTGTTTCCTATGGCTTTTATTGATATTATTAAGTTATTTTGGCTAGATCCGAGCTGTTCAGAGGTTGATTCACACGGGAAGGGATTTTCAGAGTATTGATTTGGCATGCTTGAGGTAAGTATCTTACCTAAACTTGGATGGGGTACTAGTTTCCTGAGTTATTAGTGTTACCAATGCGCTATGGGTGACGCACATGTGAGGGGATCAAGCCCGTGAGCGTGCACCGAGGTATTATCCCTGTTCGGGGTAGTGATTAGGCTATTATATGCCATGATTTGATTGGTAAGCTTCATGTTATCATACTTATTACATTGTATTCCCTTTGTGATCTATTTGAATCAGATTACAGGTCATTTTTTGGTTGATCTCCTGTTCAAGCATGTTAGTTCCCATTCTTGTGGCATAATTGACTGACTAGAACTGTGGTAGCACACTTTGCACATGCCTACACTGTAGCATGTCACTTATATCAGTCCATGAATATGTAAATTGATATCCATTGTTCATGTACATGTATTTTTGTATATAATTTTTGTGTGATAAGAACTGGGTTGATAGCATGTGAGTAGCCGTGTAGATCTGAGCTATGTTAGCACATGAGTTGTCAGTGCGGAGGTTATATATGGCACGTGACCTGTCCGTGCAGCATGTGGATAAGGATCCATCCCCCTAAGGTCACTCTCTCATGTTTCTCTCTTGATGGTGTACACGGTATGAGGAAAACTGGCCAGTGTTTGTTTGGGTTATTGCATTTCTTCTCTACTTGCAATTTCCTTGGATGTATACATGTCTTATTCGCATATCTTCTCTATTCTAGGCTGGGAAAGTGTACATGCCTTGTTTTGCATATCTTCTCTATATGCTGGATTGTTAACTGAAATAGAGCATGTTACGTAATTTTGGTGTAAGACGTGGCTTTATCCGTAATTATGACTTGATAATATTGTCACTAGCACTTGTGAGACTTATGAACTGAACTGGTTATTAGCGAGTATCATTGATAATTCTTGCCTTTATAACCTCGTCGAGAATAGTTATGATACTTGCTGAGTATATGGGGTCGGTTGAACTCATACTACAATCTGCACTTAATTGTGTAGATCGAGGTGTTGGACCAATTTTTGAGTCGCTGTGATTTGTTGTTGTGATTATCTTCGAGCGACGAGGTAGAGCTACATCTCGACTGCAGATTTTGGTGTCTCTTACAATTTTAGTTGTTGTTGTTATTATTCGGATAGTACTTTTGTCTTATATTTCTAGACTTGTGCTTATATCTTATAGCTAATGACTTTGTATTACAAGTTCTGGGGTCTTTTGTATCGACACAGTTATTTATGCCAGTTGGCTTTGGATTTTTATAATTTTGTTAATTCTGTTGTTATATTTTGTTTTTGTTATGTTGGACTTGCCTAGCAAGTGAGTTAGGCGCCATCACGACCGACTGATGATTTTAGGTCATGACAAGTTGGTAGCAGAGCTCTAAGTTCATGGGTTCTAAGGGTCATGAGCAAGTTTAGTATAGTCTTGTAGATCGGTATGGTGACGTCTGTACTTATCTTCTAGAGGCTACCGAACTGTTATGAAAAACTTCACTTTCTTGCGTTCCTATCATGTAGATTTGTTTTTTTCAAAGTTTGAACCTTTACTTTTATATTCTCTCACAGATAGTGAGGACACGTTCAGCCAGATTAGATGGGTAGGCACTAGTGCCTCTAGGCAGGGCCGCGAGAGGCCGGGGCTGAGGTAGAGGTCGAGATGGGGCTGAGGTAGTTGTGGTGTTTTGAGCATTTGGATAAGTTTGAATTAGGTATATGGACTTGTTGGTATGATTGGACAGGGAGGCGTTTTGTGTGTTCAGACCATTTCCTTGAGTTTTGGAGTTGCTGGTTTTATTATGTAGGTTGATGCTTCGCAATCGCGGAGCTGGTCTCACATGAATAGTGTCGCGTTTGCGGGGGAGGGGGGGGATTGGGGCAGAAGCATCACGTTCGCCTACAAGCAGCCATGTTCACTCGATGGTATCGCGTCCAGTTGAGGATTTGCCTTCATGTTCGCGAAGCAAGGCTCGTGTCCATGTAGGCTTGGGCATCACATTTGCGAGAGGGACTTCACATTTGCGAAGTGGAGTAGCTGCTAGAGGAAATTTTGGCCTTCGCGATCGCGGGGGGTATGTCCCGATCATGATGCATATCGATGGGCAGATTAATTTAAGTTGGAATTTCATATTTTAAATCCTAGACTTCGAGAAAAGGAGATTTTGACGAGCAAATTTACTACTACGTTGGAGGTAAGGAATTTTAACTTGGATATGGCCTTATATCTTGATTCCCCATTAAATTTTACACCTAAAACTGGGGATTTCAAGGTGAAAATTAGGGTTTATGTCTACAACTTAAGAGGATGAATTTTGGAGATTGAGGGTCGATTTTGACTTAGTTTTGGAATCTAATTACATATTAGGACTCGTGGGGTTATTGGTAGTGGGGATCTACCCCTTGACTCAGGTTTTCACCATGTGGGCTCGGGTTGACTTTTGTTGACATTGGGGATTTGATTAAACATTGAAGCTTCATTGTTTGGATTTGATTTCTATAGCATTATTTGATGTTATTGAGTTGTATTTGACTAGATTCGAGAAGGTTGATTTGAAGGAAAAGATGTTTTGGAAGGTTGAAGTTATTACCAGGTTGAGATAAGTCTCTTGTCAATCCTTGTAAGTGAGAATTTTCCCCATAAGTGATCTATTTGCTATTTGATACATGATTTATGTTCTTCGTATATGCGAGGTGTCGAGCGTATATGCATTATAAGGTTATCTCCATAGCCAGTTAGAGTTATGCCTATATTATGCCATGTTGAGACTTTATGAATCATTATCCATGCTTTCTTGATTCTTTGACTACGTGATGAATCGTAAATCATGCTTAGAGACTATGTTAGAGTTAAGACTTGTTAGTTTGAACTTGAAAGATTTTTTTCACCTTGTTGGACTTTCTACTTTAGCCATATCCATGCAATTGTCGTACTTGACTTATGATTTGGTGATTATAGAACATTGTTTCTCATATTGGATATCATGATCGGACTAAAGAATATTAAATGAACAAAATGAACTGTTATAGAAAGTTGAATTACATGATTATCAATAGCCATCTATTATTCATGGTAATATTTAACGATATTTTATTATTTTATCCCGATGCATCTTTATTACATCATCTCATATACATTTACATGAGTTGGAGAGTGGATATTGAGAAAGTTGAAGATTTTGGCACTAAGGACAGAGCGAATAATGTATATGGATTTTAGTATTATCAGTGGATTAGGTTGCACGGCGTAACAACACTTGGATATGGATCCATCCCTGCGGAGTCAGTGTTACTTTGGGCCCTGTTAGTGCAGGCACCCAGATTGGTGCTATTTTGGACACTTGGCTAGTGTCGGGCATATGGATTAGTACTGGGAGGTGTTGATGTTTTATCATTAGCATGAATATGCGTTCTAGATTCATGTTGTAGATCTCATTCATATATATTGTTCGGTTTATTCCCTAATTTTTGATTAATTGAGAAATATGACATTGTATTATGTTTCTTTTACCTCATAAGCACGTTTAAATATAAGATATTGTTGTACCTTTCCCTTGTATACGTTTGATGATACTCTGCCATATCCACTGCTTCATTTTATGCTTTTACTTTCTTATTAAACTATTAGTAAGTGTCAGTGTCGACCTCTCGTCATTCTTCTTCGAGGCAAGACTTGATACTTACTAAGTACCGTAGTTTTATACTCATAGTACACTTCTGCACACTTTTGTGCAGATTCTGTGGCCGGTACCAGTCATTCTTGTCCTGCTACATAGAGACTTGCTTTTGAGACTTCGTGGTGCGCTGCCTTATTGTTCGATCAGATACAGATGGAGTCCCCTCCCTTGATTATCTATTTATCTTTTGTTTATTTCAGACAGATATTGCTATATTGTTAGGAACAATTCACTCTTATAGATGCTCGTTTATTGTGACACCGGGTTTTGGGCATTGCTAGACAGTTGTGGTCGTGTTTAGACACTGTCTCAAATATTTGAGTCTTTATATTAGCTTGAGATTGTTTCCGATCTTTACGTTATATCACATCTTATTAGTAAGTTAATTATTAGTTTATGTTATTTCTATTGGGTGTTGGCTAGCAAGCAGGTTAGGCGCTGTCACAAACTTTGGTGGGATTTTGGGTCGCGAAAACTACAAGAGAGTATAGCAACGAAATGGAGATGTAAGCATGAATCCACCTATCTCGTCAATCAAATTTAGTGCATGTAATAGAGGCGTCAAGTAGCATGTATAGAATATATGCACAGATAGCATGTAGAATGCATGATATGACATAAAGGATTCACTTAGATAAATAAAGCTTCCACATTTACACCCTACACATCATCAGACACTATCACAGTCCGACACTCATTAATATCTCACAACTCTACGAGTACACCGCTAAGAGAGAATCATCGGAGGGTGACCCTAGGGGGGATGGATCTGTATCCACACACTATACAACATAAACATTGTGATATAACATCAATTTATATCACAATAACCAAAGGGCATATACCTCGTGCCATAATAACATTGATCCGCTTATAATGTTCATACATGACATAGTCATAACAATCCGAATCAAGTTCTGCATGTGCTCACGAAATAGTCATACGATCAAATAAAATATTAGACAAGAATAACACACAACAAAACAAGGCATAGAAAAGCCTAAACTCTACCCCGAACATGAATAAACCATGACACCTGCATATACGCTCGTCACATCGTATATATATTTCTCCCATAATTAGTAAGCAAGGTAATTTTCTAAGAATTTTTGCTCAGACTGAGATTAGGTAAGATACTTACCTTTTTTCCAACAAGCTTTAGCCTCTAATCATGCCTTTTCCTCTATCCGTGACCTCCTAATACTATAAATCATCCAAAAAATACTTAACGAGGTCAAATAATGTCTTAGAAACCAATTACAAACAATAAAGCTTTAGTCTTTAATTAAATCTCAAAAGTCAAAAAAATATTAACCCGATCCATATGGTCAAAACCCGAATCTAAGGTTAGATCCCGTTGACCTATAACCCCATGATTCTAAATATGTGATTAGTGTTCAAATCTGAGTCCAATCAATATTCAAAACCTCAAAATGTACTCTCTGAAGTTATAGACAAAACCCCCAAATTTCATTCTTTGATTCCATATTTTAGGTGTAGAAATTCATAGATAATCAAGATGTATAATCAAATCCAAGTAAGAGTTACTTACCCTCAAGCTTGGGGTGAAAATCTCCTCAAAATGTTCCTCCTCTCGAAGTCTATGTCTCAAAAATGGTGAAAATGGGCAAAATCCAGACTTGGAGAAATAATATGAGTCTGATATGCGACAACCACAGGTGTGGACAACAGCACTGTAGGTGCGACCACCACAGCACTGCTGTTGTGACCTTGCCAGTCCTAGCCCTCTATTGCAGATGCAAAACTTCCGCATTTTAGGCCTCAGCACTGCTTGTGCAACTGCACCAACCATTGAAACATTCCAACTTAGCTCAAAATGATCAGAACCCACCCCGAATCTCACCTGAGCCACCTAGGGACCCTTTCTAATCATCCCAACCAGTCCATATACCCTATAAAAAATTGTTCAAAGGCTCAAAATACTAAAAATAATACAAAACCAAGAATCAAGCATCAAACCCAAAATCTCGAACTTTTTTAAATTCAAAATTCAAACTTTTGAATAAAATCACTGAATTAACCCCAGGCCACCCGAGACCCAAAACTAACATACATAAAAGCCCAAAAATAATCATACGAACCTATTTGAACCTTAAAATCACCAATCCCAAGCTATTTACCCCTTAAGCCTTTAGTTAGGAACTAAGTGTTCCGAAACACTTTTGAAACCCTCAAGAACCAGACTACTCATACCCACAAGTCATAGAACATCAAATTAAAATACAAAAATTTATAAAATATGGGAATGGAGTTCTAGAACTCAAAGCAACCGGTTGAGTCGTTACACACCAGCTATCCAGTCTGTTGGCTAACGCCCTCCAGTGGAATTATTTTTCCTAACATCCCCATACCTCCTAAATGTGATTTCATGACTAAATAGCTTTCAAATTGTTAGTGTACAATTGCCGTTGACAAGTAATTACACTTTCCATGTTTTCCTTCAAATGTTATAATCTCACTTGTTATGCCCAACATGATAAAAATGTAATAAATATTTCAAGCTATTAAATGAAAATGGCTATGAAGTTGAAACTTCCATGAATATGAATATGATTTTATGACTTTCAAATGATGAATGCAAATGGCTATGAAATGTAATGAGAATGTTATGCGGCCATTGGGCCTAACTATAAGATAATGATTTATGGCCAAAGGGGCCAAATGTAATGGAATGTTTTGGGAGTATCTTAGAGAGATGATAAGATATTGGTAAATAAATTAATACCTAAAGCTACACGTGCTAGTGTAGGGATATGGCTGTATCAAGGTTTGGATTAGACGACTAGACACATATGCTTGACTGGATTTACCTTAAATCTAGATTCTTATATTTAGAAAATGATCAAAACCACACAGAATTGTGATGGTGATGAATAGTCGATTAAGGAGGGGCTCGACTTCCATGAATGTACACATGGTAACATAAATTAAATATGCACTAGAAATTCTCACTAAAAAGATAAATTTTGTTTAACGCTCAAACTTTCTTTCATGTTTTATGTAATTGAAATGTAATGATTATTACTTTGAAGTTGCATATTGTCTATTTATGTTTCTCTCTTTTTATCTTATCTCATTTTTATGTGAGGGATCTTACGATGCATATGAGTACCATTCATCATGTACTTATGTCCTTTTCACCGGGGGTGATGCATTTTTTATGGATACATGTAGTACTACTCTTGACAACATGGACCTTCGTTAGGAGACTTTCTTATCCTCTAGACATTTGGTGAGCCGTATTACATGTTTGGGGCACCCTTATATGTACATACATTTGGAGCCAATCTCGGAAAAATCAGAGCAACAAGTCCCTTACCTACAACATCTAAGTAGTATGGGCGTCACGACCTCCTTGTAATTGGTGCTGGAGAGGACATATGAGTAAGTATCATATGGGCACTGTTGAGTGATATGGTGTTGGTCATAAGGGTCATCAAAAGAAGAATTTCCCATAAGCTCATCAGAGTTTCAGTAGAGGTACGAATCATCCTACCAATTCAATAGCCACTACTTTAGCAGTACCTCCCCCAGCTCGAGGCGCGGAGGCACCTGCTGGGCATGATGTAGCTAAAGGTGGTGTATATGGTTTAGGAGGGGGACATGCTCGTTTTTATGATACAATGGGTAATTAGAGTTCAGAGGCTTCCTCAGATGTCATCACAAGTACATTGATAGTCCCTCTCATGATGTGTATGCTCTTATTGAACCAAGTTTCTACCTTGTCTTATGTGACCCCATATGTTTCTATGAAATTCGGGATAGAACTGGAACAACTTTGTGAGTTATTCTCTATATCTACTCCGGTTGGTGATTCTATAGATGCCAAATAGTTATATAAGGGTTGTATTGTAACTATACATGGGTGAGTCACCACAGTCAATTTTGTCGAGCTTGAAATGATACACTTGATGTCATTATGGGAATGGATTGGCTCTACCCATGTTAAGACAAGCTGGATTATGGAGATAAGACTGTTAGGTTCTAGTTCCCAAATAAACTTGTTATTGAATAGAAGGAAAATGTAGTTATGTTGACGGGTAGTGTCACGCCTCGAACCTGGGGGGCGAGATAGGCACTCGGTGCCTCACCTAACCTAGCATACTAACTTACGACTAAGGGACTCTGAACATATAATGTCATAATTTGTTGCTTTGTCAGTTGTAGTAGTTATGACGGCCTTGTCGCTCCAGCTTTATATTGATGTTTAGTCAGCGCTAGTTTCCGTTCAGTTTTATATTTTGCTTTGCAAATTGTCTTACAATGTGGCCCTATGGCCAAATTATGATATTATATGTTTAGAGTCCCTTAGTCACAAGTTGGTACGCTAGGTTAGGTGAGGCAGCGGGTGCCGGTCTCGCCCCCTAGGTTCGGGATGTAACAAAGTTGGTATCAGAGCAGTTCTGTCCTAGGGAGTCTACAAGCCGTGTCTAGTAGGGTCTTGTTTATAGATGTGTTGTGCACCACATTATATAAGCAGGGAACTATAGGGCATTTAGGAGTTGGTTACCCTTCTTTCAAATCTAAATCATGTTGTAGAACTGAGTTATAGGAAATATGAGTTAAACTTATGTGTTTGTGTTTGCATACATAGATGACGGTGACTAGGAAGATTATGACTAGCCAGAGGAGAGATACAGCAGCAGGTGAGGGGACCAGCAGGGTACCCCCAGTTGATGGCGCCCAATCTGAGGCCCAGGGCGAGACCCCTACTTAGCCATTACCGGCTCCTCCACCACCTGAGGAGATTACTAGGGATGCCGCACATCTAGTTCCCCCTCCACTTCCATCAGATTAGGACTTGAGGAGTGCGGTGCATTTGTTGACACACTTGGTAGCTACCCAGCAACAAGCTAGGGCATCATCTAGTGCAGGATCTTTTGAGGGGTCTGGGAGTTCAAGGGTCCGAGAATTTATTACTTTGAGTCCCCCAGAGTTCATAGGGACAGATCATAGGGAGGACCCGCAGGATTTTATAGATCAGCTTCATAGGATCTTTCGGGTTATGCATGGCACAGAGAAAGAGGCAGTTGAGCTAGCAACTTTTCGAATTAAAGATATAGCCATCCTTTGGTACGAGGGATGGGAGAGGTCCAGGGGACGTGATCTACCTCCAGCTATTTGGGAGAATTTTTCAGATGCCTTCCTTGACCAGTACTTACCGCGAGAGATCCAACAAGCTCGGGTTGATCAGTTTCTAGCCCTCAAGCAGGGCAATTTGAGTGTTCGAGAGTATAGTCTCCATTTTTACTCATTGGCCAGATATGCACCATCCATAGTTGCTACTATGCGTGACAGGATCCACAGGTTTATAGCAGGGTTGGCCCAGAGTTGACCGAGGCATGTGCCACCGCTGCATTGCAGGATAGTATGGATATCTCCAGGATTCAGGCATTCACCAAGAATATAGAAATAGGTAGGCATCGGTAGTAGGGTACAGAGAGGACTGAGCAAGGGAAGCATAAGAGGATGAGATTACCCAGGTCTCATGAGCAGTCTTAGGGTAGTTATAGGCCCTAGTACTTCGGACGGCCACCTAGGCCTCCGCCACCTTAGTTACAAGGTTACAGGTATGACCGCTATACTCAGTTAGGACCAGGTCAGAGCTCACTTGCATTGGGTTTGCAGCGACAACAAGGTTCTGGGCCGACATGGTCATTTCCACCGTGGTGTGACATCTGTGGCAGATGACACTTGGGCCTTGTTATATATGTGGGCATCCGGGGAATACGATGTGAGATTGTCCAAAGAGAGATTCTAGGGTTATGGCACAACCAGCGAGTTTAGTAACAGGATCATCTATGTTCGTGCATCATTCAGGGCGCGAATCTCAGTCTTCGGCTGGTAGAGGTTGAGGCAGAGGTAGATGTTCTAGTTAAGGTGGTAACTAGAACTGTATCTATGTTTTAGCGGGTCGATAGGACCAGGAGTCTTCACCAGACTTTGTGATAGGTATATTGACCATTTGCTCTCACGATGTGTATTCCTTGATAGACCCAGGATCTACTTTATTGTATATTACCCCATTTGTTACGGAGAAGTTTGGTATAGTGCCTGAAATACTAAGTGATCCTTTTGCGGTATTTACACCGGTCGGAGAACCGATTATTGCTAGACGGGTTTATCGAGGTTGTATGGTGACAGTTTGTAGTCGTCAAACCTCAGGCGACCTAGTTGATCTAGAGATGATGGATTTTGATGCTATCATGGGCATGGACTGGTTGGCAGCTTACTATGCCATAATTGATTGCCGAGCAAAGGCAGCAAGATTTCATTTTTCGTGTGAGCCAGTCCTTGAATGGGTAGGTAATACAGCGACACCCAGAGAAAGGTTTATTTCCTATCTAAAGGTGAGGAAAATGAGCGCAAAAGGGTGCATTTATCATAGTGTGCGAGTTAGAGATGGAGATGCTGAGATACTTACACTTCAGTCTATTCCCGTAGTCAAAGAGTATTCATATGTGTTTCCAGATGAGTTTATAGGTATTCCTCCAGAGCGAGAGATTGATTTTAGCATCGATTTGCTTCTGGGAACTCAACCTATATCCATCCCTCCGTATAGAGTGGCACCTGCTGAATTGAAGGAGTTGAAAGAGCAATTAAAAGATTTGCTGGATAAAGGTTTCATCAAGCCAAGTACCTCACCTTAAGGTGCACCGGTACTGTTTGTGTGGAAGAAAGATGGCTCGCTGAGGATGTGTATTGATTATAGGCAGCTGAATAAGTTAACTATTAAGAATAAGTATCCACTTCCAAGGATTGATGAATTATTTGATCAGTTGCAGGGGGCTAGATATTTTTCAAAGATAGATTTGGGGTCGGGGTACCACCAGGTCAGAGTTCAGGAGAAAGATATTACGAAGACCGCCTTCAGAACACGATATGGCCACTTCGAGTTCCTTGTCATGTCCTTTGGGTTGATGAATGCATATGCCGTATTTATGGAGTTGATGAATAGTGTATTCCGGCAATTTTTAGATTTGTTCGTGATAGTATTTATTGATGATATTCTAGTTTATTCATGTTCAGAGGAGGAGCATGCGGACCACATATGAGCGATACTCCAAACCCTCTGTGATCGTAAGTTGTATGCTAAGATTTCTGAATGTGAGTTCTGGTTGAAATCTGTAGCATTCTTGGGGCATACTGTATCCGATGAAGGTATAAAGGTAGACACTCAGAATATTGAGGCCGTTAAATCTTGGCCTAGACCTACCACTCCGACAGAGGTTCGTAGCTTTCTAGGCTTAACAGGATACTACCGGAGGTTCGTAGAGGGTTTTTCTTCCCTTTCGGTACCATTGACGAAGTTGACGCAGAAAGGAATTAAGTTTCAGTGGACGGAGGCTTGCGAGCGAAGGTTCCAAGAGCTAAAGAACAGGTTAACATCAGCGCCAGTTCTAACACTTCCAGAGGGTCCAGGGGGTTATGCCGGTATTGTGATGCCTCAGGTGTCGGGTTAGGATGTGTCCTGATGCAACATGGGAAGGTAATTGCGTAGCTTCAAGGCAGTTGAGGAAGCACGAGAGGAATTATCTGACCCACGACCTCGATTTAGCTGCGGTTGTCCATGCACTTAAGATATGGCGGCATTATTTATATGGTGTTCATGTAGATGTATTTACAGATCATAAAAGCCTACAATATATTTTCAAGCAAAAAGAGTTGAATTTGAGACAGATGCAATGGCTAGAGTTAATAAAAGATTACGATGTTAACATTCTCTACCATTCAGGCAAAGCTAATATTGCCGCAGATGCCTTAAGTCGCTGATCTATGGGTAGCTTAGCACATGTAGAGGCTGAGAAAAGACAATTAGCTAGAGAGATTCATCAATTG
Organism: Nicotiana tomentosiformis; assembly: GCF_000390325.3. NCBI lineage: Eukaryota > Viridiplantae > Streptophyta > Magnoliopsida > Solanales > Solanaceae > Nicotiana > Nicotiana tomentosiformis. The sequence goes on along the minus strand of NC_090821.1, from coordinate 23,419,931 downwards.
GCTTGTTTGGGGGTTCGGTTAGTAGATTCTGACGATGGTGGAATTGTACTACAAAAAACTACAAAATCATCTCTCATAGCTGAAGTCAAGGAAAGGAAGTACGAGGACCCAGAGTTGCTCGAGTTGAGAGAGCAAGTTCCGCAGCAGAAGATGTATCATGACATAGGGGTTGTATGTGTGTTCCAGATATAGCAGGGCTACGAGATAGGATTATGTCAGAGGCACATTATTCGTGGTACTCCATTAATCCAGGGTCGACGAAGATGTATCATGACATTAAGGATGTGTACTGGTGGAACAATATGAAGTAGAACATTGCTGAGTTTGTCGCCCAGTGTCCTAGTTGCCAGCAGGTGAAGGTAGAGCATCAGAAGCCCGAAGGGCTAATGCAGACTGTTGAGGTCCCGACATGGAAATGGGAGGTGATAAACATGGACTTTGTCACAGGTTTGCCTCGTTCTCATCATAAGTTTGATTCTATATTGGTGATGGTCGATAGGCTCATGAAATCAGCCCATTTCCTACCTGTCAGATCTACATATATAGCCGAAGATTATGCGAAGTTATACATTAAGGAGATAGTGCGACTACACGGAGTACCGGTGTCTATTATATCTGACCATGGGGCCCAGTTTACAGCACATTTTTGGAGGTTATTTTAGAGAGGTCTAGGGACTCAGGTGAATCACATCGCAACTTTTAATCCACAGACTGACGGACAAGCCGAGCGCACAATTCAGACACTCGAGGATATGTTACGAGCATGTGTGTTGGATTTTAAAAGAAGTTGGGATGAACATCTACCTCTTATCGAGTTTGCATATAATAACAGTTACCACTCTAGTATCCAGATGTCTCCGTACGAGGCTTTGTATGGGCGTAAGTGTAGATCTCCTATACGGTGGTTTGATGTTGGAGAATCTGGGTTACATGGGCCAAACCTGGTTCAACAGGCCATAGAGAAAGTAAAGCTTATTCGGGAGTGACTATTGACAGCTCAGAGTCATCAGAAGTCATGTTCTGGCGTGCGGCGATGAGACTTAGAGTTCGGGGTTAATGACTGGTATTCTTAAAGGTATCACCTATGAAAGGGCGTGATGAGGTTTGGCAAGAAAGGCAAGCTTAGCCCACGGTATATTGGGCCTTATAGGATCATTCGGAGAGTGGGCCAAGTAGCATATGAGTTAGAATTGCCCTCGGAATAGGAGTCAGTCCATCCGGCTTTTCACGTATATATGCTACGGAAGTGCATTGGCGATCCTACCCGAGTGGTGCCCACTAATGATCTACCAATTACGGAGGACTTGTCATACGAGGAATTTCCAGTTGCCATCCTAGACCGACAAATCCGCAAGCAACGAAATAAGGAGGTAGCCTCCGTGAAGGTTTTATGGAGAAGCAAGAATATGGAAGAGATGCCGTGGGAAGCGGAGGAAGAAATGAAGTCTACATACCCCCAGCTATTTCAAACTGAAGATATAGCTCGAAATGGGATGTTAAAGCAAAGCTCTATTCAGGCTAGTAGGTCATAAGGTAAGCTCTTATTTTGAAATAATATTTCGTCGAAAGTCAACAAGTTGGGAATGTTATAACATGTACTGTTGGGGTAAGAATAGGGTTCTTAACATGATAATGAGGTTATGTTATGAGTTATGTTAGTTGTATGATAGTCATGTGTTATGTTTTGAAGTCTAGCGAGTTTTGGAACAAAAGTCGATAAAAGTCATCAAAAGTTACGTTCATCAGTTTTACTGAAACTTGAGCCAAATATAACTACACTTTTCTCCCAATATACTTAGAGTTTCGGGGTGTTCCACCCATAAAATTGAAGAACTATGAGTCTTGTTTCTAACTCATTAAACCATTTGTCAATACGATATCAGAGTAGAGAGATATATGCATTTTTGCAAGATTGCGCAAGCTGCTAGGTGACAAGTAGGTGTGTCACCTACTTGCTTAAATGTGTCCGGAAATGGGCCAGTTCGGGCCGTCCAAAGAGGCCTTTTAAAGGCCTATTTCCTTCATATATTAGACTGATAATAGGGCATAATAACTAGACATAAGCTCTGCAAAAATCCTCCCATAAATTGCCCACAAACCCTAATTGATTTTCTCTCCCTTTCAAGTTCTAATTGGAGGTAAAACCTAGAGTTTGAAGAACCAAGATAGGAACTGAGTTATCCAACAAATAAGATTAAGGTGAGAAGAGGCGAGTTCAACTTGGTGATTGAAAATATTGTGACAAGGTATGTTATGGATAACCCCTTCCTTCATTTTGGCATGATCTCATAACGACGTGTGTTTGATAACGAGGCATAAAGAGAAGTTCATACTCCCAAATTTATATAGATTATCCTAGTCTCATAAGTTACAGTATTCTCCCTTATCGGGACTTTATATTCAATTGAATATTGTCTTCTTCCAGTCAAGAGAGCAGATGGTCTATATATATACAGTATTATAATATTTTCACCACCATCGAGCTATAATCGGTGGGCATGCCCCTATTGGGCAACCTCTGATAAGATGGTAAGTTATATACCGATCCTACTGTGGCTGAGTGCCTATGAGCGAGCCCAGAATGGCCAATATACCTAGCCTAGTATGGCCGAGCACCTATGAGCGCGCCTACTATGGCCGAGCAGTTACACGTACCGAGCCTTATAAGGCCAGACATTTATTTTACTTACTATATTAAAGGAGTTGAGTCAGTATCAGTAGGTAAGTATATCTCCAGATCATCTTTGACTCCCAGTTACTTTCAGTTATTATATTATCAGTTCAGTTTCAGCTTTAAGTTATTTTATTATCTTACATACTCGGTACAATATTTCGTACTGACGTCCCTTTTCTGGGGATACTTCATTTCATGCGTGCAGGTTCAGATAGACAGATAGGTAGACCTCCTTAGTAGGTGTTGCCCGAGTTCAGCTTGATCGGTAAGCTCCAAACCTCAGAGTTGCCGGGTCTAGGGTTTTGTGTACATCTTCTGTATGTATGCATATATGTTATGGGTAGGTCGGGGCCCTGTTCCGATCATAGTACATCCATCAGTAGAGGCTTGTAGACATATCCTGTTAGTTAGTGCAGTATGTTGAGCTTGTAGGCCTGGTATGTATATTTTGTTGGTTTGTCAGATGTAGTTATTATGACAGCCTTGTCGCCCCATCTTTATATTCAACTCTAGTTTCTGTTCAGTTTTATATTTTGCTTCGCAAATTATCTTGCAATGTGGCCCCATGGCCAAATTATGACATTATATGTTCAGACTTAGTCATAAGTTGGTACGCTAGGTTAGGTGAGGCACCGGGTGCTGGTCTCGCCCCCCAGGTTCGGGGCGTGACAGGTAGGTTTATTTCCTATTTTAAGACGATAAAGATACTCACCAAGGGGTGTATTTATGACTTAGTTCAAATGACGGATACTAATGTAGAGGCACCAACTCTCTAGTCCATGTTGGTTGTTGATGAGTTTTCAAAAGTCTTCCCTGGTGAGCTACCTGGGATTCTTCCCGACTGTAACACCCCGAAGAATATCAAAGTATTTTAAGACTATTAATAAGATTAATGTGTGCTAATTATATTAATTTGGGTATGAATAAGGACTAATGATATGAAGGACATCAATTGATGACGGTAATATGTGTAGAAGGTGTATTAATAATGCTTTATGGCCTAACAAGAGCCTTAAGGCTAAGTCAAGTTGGAAACTATATGATTGACTAAAGTTTCAATGAGTTTGCCCAAGACCTAACTTCAAACAATAACAACTCCCAATATATGAATATCTATGTGGTTCACGACCTATCAAATTAAAGGTCTATGAGACTCGTTTTCAATTCTTCAAATCGTTTGTCATTTAGATATTGCTACGAGAAGTTATGATCCTTTTACTGAAGGGTAGTATGACAGCCACGCAGCTACGTGAGTTGTGCATAGCTACACTGCCTTGTGTGTAGCTGATTCCAGCAAGCTTGTCAAATTAAGGGGAGTTGAAGAGGAAGGGAGCATAGCCACAGAGGAGGTGTGCATAGCTACACATGTCATCAAAACTATAAATGTCATGCCCCATCCTAGGTAAGCGCGACCGGCGCTCAATTGAGTGAACCCGGCTGAGCAAGCCTATTAGATACTTTCTACCCAATTAACCCATGATCAAGAGAAGACGTGATTTCATTAATTATACAGTAGGAGTCTCATTCATATAATCCTAAATCATTTCATTAGTCATTGCGCTTTTAAGTCCCAAAATACACATTTCTCAAAGTTCAAGTAGAACAAGTGATCAAACACAACATGACTTGTTTAACATTCCCAACACCCATATACAACCCACATAGTGTCTACGGAGCCTCTAAGGATACAAAGAGAGTAAAGAGGATGGTGCCGGCAGCAAGGCCCCGGCTATACCTCAAAAAGTGACCATAATATAAATAAAAGGTACAATACATGACCCCGGAATTAAATAGGGCTCACCGAGTTCGCTGAGAAGAGGATGCAACACTATATGTGATCCGCACTGTCTGCTATGTAACCTCCTGCATCCATTTAAATATGCAGCGCCCCCGGCAAAAGGGACGTTAGTACCGTCGAATAGTACTAGTATGTATAACTAAACACCAATTCAATAGAATGAATAATAATACAAGAGGAACAATCAATAATTCAATAAGGGCTTCAAATAATAGTAAAACAACAAGTTAAGGATCATATACATTTTAAAGACAATTTACATATTACTAGGTTGGGTGACCTTTAGTACCGATGTTCCACAATTCACAATACCTCTGTATTCTTACACGGAGTCCGATCTCGGCCCGATCGGCTAGGCCGCCTCATCTGAGACATTTCCACAATTTCATTATAACTTTCCAGCATAGTATCACCATGTGTGCGGCATGGCGTCCGATCACGGCCCGATCGGCTAGGCCATCTCATTTGAGACATCAACCCTTTTCACAGTTTCATCCACAATATCATTGTGTTCTTACACAGAGTCCGATCTCGGCCCGACCGGCTAGGCCATCTCATTTGAGACATTACCTTTTTCAGTCAATCATCTCACATCATGCTTCTTTCATGTACTTTCGATTCATTGATGCTAGTGATTACGATTACAAAGTCATTCTTGGCACTTGGCCATATTATATAGTTCCAGACCCCTTTGTATTATATAAAACCTAAGAGTGGGTCTTGAAAATAATATTTTCAATGTAGAAGAAGGTGAATAGTGGTGAGTTGATATGAATGAATTTGTTTTGTGTTTTAATGATTCCAATAGACTTCTTAACCTTATTGATGGACGGATTAAAGGAGGAGTCGCCAGTTGGCTAAGAGATAACACTAGTTAATGAATTGGATATTCTTGAACCTAGAGTTTTGTTGGAGAGGATAATGAATAGCGACTTGGTGATGTTAAGTAAATAATATAGTATCATTAATGACTCCAAATGAGTATTTAATGATAAGAATAGAATTGATTAGGCTAATTGGTGGACCTACTAGATAATTTAGAATGGTTGAAGGCTTGCTCCCTAATTGTGAAGCCTATATAGATATGTATGAACTTTTTCATATTTGTTTTGATGTGGTTGGGATATCTGATGGTAAATATTGAATTGTTGTCGATATTTGAGCATTTTAGTCAATTGGAGTGGTGTAGTATAATTTAGAGCTTGAAGTTTAACGACAACAAAAGCGGAACCTTAGGTGCGGAATAAGGACCGCATGTGTGTATGGTCGGGGAGTTAATGAATTTTCGCACCTGCGATGGTTTTGTCCGCAGATGCGACTCAGAAAACCGCAGATACGGATTTGCTGGACAGAATTATATATCATGTTTTGGTCTTTTCTTCTCATTTTTGGGATTTTGGAGCTCGGTCTAGGGAAATTATTGGAGTGCCTTTCACCATAATTGAATAGGTAAGTGACTTTTACTCACCTTTGGTGCTAGATATTGATTATCGATTAATTATTACACCTAATTTTCATGAATGTAAGGTGCGATTTGGGGTTTTTTGGACTATGTGATTGGAGAGTGAGATTGTTGATTTGGGAGTCCATTTGTTGGAATTGAATGGTTGGATTCGTAATTGAATGGGTGTTCAAAATTTGTGAGTTTGGTCGAGTTCCGAGGTGTAGACCCGGGGTTGACTATTTGAGTTGACTTTTGATTTGAGTTAATGATCTTAGCTTTATCTTGTAGAATCATTTCCTATGGCTTTAATTGATAGTATTAAGTTATTTTGACTACATTCGGATCGTCCGGAGGTTGATTCGCAAGGGAAGGGCTTCCTAGAGTACTGATTTGGTTGGCTTGATGTAAGTATCTTACCTAAACTTGGTTGAGGCACTAGTTTCCTAAGTGATATGCAATAGCTACGTGCTATGGGTGCGCTCATGTGTGGGTTTTGAGCCCATGTACAAGCAACGAGGTATTTATCCATGCTCGGAGTAGTGCTTAGGCTATGTTAAGCCTTGTATTGAAACATTAAGCTGTGATATTTCTCATATTCGTAACCTTGTTGTGAACTATTTGATTCATGTTTGAGGTTATATAGAGGCTAAATCTTTGAATGAACTTGATAATTGCTATTTCTATGATAAAACTACCGATTTAAGCTATCATAGCGCCCTTTACACATGCCTACACTTTAGCATGTCATTTATACTAGTCCAGGAGCATGAAATCTAATATTCAATCATTATATATTTTTGTGGTTATTTACCTGATTTATTTTCATATCATCTTTATATGCTGGACCATTAACTTAGCAGAGTACTTGAAAAATTGTGCACAGAGGCAGATGGTTCTGTGTGCTTTATGACTTTATCACATGACTATTCAGTACATGTTGAATTATGAAATTGTACAGGTTATAGCAAGTATCATTTACAATTCTTGCTTCTTTTACATCACTGAGGTTAGATATGATACTTGCTGAGTACGTTGGGTTGGTTGTACTCATGCTATACTCTGCACTTAATTGTGCTGATCCAGGTGTCGAGACCAGTCATTAGTAGCGGAGATTCTTGGTGAGCTGAGCATCGAGAGACGAGGTAGAGATGCATTCTCGTCCGCAGTCTTGGCGTCTCTTTTCTTATGTATTGTTGTTTTTATTTTAGACAGTATTGTATTTGGTCATGTCAGACTTGTATTTGCATATTAGTGCTCATGACTCTGCATTTACTAGTTCTGGGGAATATTATTATGTATTAGTTGTATTGTGCTATATTAAGGTTTCAAATCCATGTTATTTCTGTCATTTCTGCTATAATGGTTTAGTATTGTTATGTCCGACTTGCCTAGCAAGTGTGTTAGGCGCTATCACGACTGGTTGGGTTTTGGGTCATGATAAGTTGGTATCAGAGCCCTAGGTTCATAGGTATTACAATTCATGAGAAACTTTAGTAGAGTCTTGCAGATCGGTACGGAGATATCTGTACTTATCTTCGAGAGGCTACCAAACTTTTATGAAAAACTACACTTGCATTCGTGTTGTGTCGGTTTGTTATTTTCGAAATTTGAACCTTTACTCTTCTATTCTCTCACAAATGGTGAGGACACGTGCATCCAGATCTAGAAAATGGGCACCAATAACACCAGCTAGTACAATGAGGGCAGCACTTGTGGAGCCACATGTTGCTCCAGTGGAGGAGCAGGTACTGGATACTGTTTAGCCAGTGGGACCAGCCTAGACGCCGATGGCACCTATTGTGATACCAGGACTTCAGGAGGCCTTGGATCAGATCTTGAGCATGCGCACAAGCCTGGCTCAAGCGGTTACTATACCAGTTGCACCAGCTACTTCACACGGTGGGGGAGGAGCCCAGACTCCCGTCACCTGTACTCCAGAGCAGCTAGCTCAAGGCCATCAGACACCAGGGGTATTACCAGGGTAGCCAGCTGCTGCTGCTCAGGCCAAGGTTGATCCATCTATGTCTGATGCAGAGCAGATGAGGTTGGAGAAATTTAGGAAGCTTGATTCACCCGAGTTCGGCATAGGAGAGTCAGAGGATGCTCATGATTTTGTGGATTGGTGATAACGGATTCTTCGCACCGTGGGTATTGTGGATATCTGTGGGGTTACCTTCACTACTTTTCAGCTAACAGAGGCAGCCTATAGATGGTGGCAAGGTTATGATTTGGCCAAACAGCTGACACAGAACAACTTACGAGGCATGAGTTATCAGTTCTCTTCTTAGAGAAGTTCTTTCCACAAACTCGTGGAGAAGAGTTGCGTAGGGAATTTGAGCATTACGCTAAGGGGATATGAATGTGACCCGGTATGAGATGAGATTTGCATATTTGGAACGTCATTCTATATGGTTGGTTCCCACTAAGAGGGAGAAGATCAGGAGGTTCATTTATGGCCTCAACTATAGTTTGCATTATAGTTTTGCTCGAGAGGCTGAGACATATGTTAGGTTTGACCAGGTGGTCGAGATTGCTAGATGCTTGGAGCAGGTCAGCAGACTTGAGCATGAGGAGTGAGAGGCCAAGAGGCCTCAAGGTTGAGGTGGTTTCCTTAGTGCCTCATCTGGAGGCCAATCACACTACAACAGAGGTTGTTGGTATAGGCCATCTCAGGCATATCGTCATGTTCCTTGTGGTGCTTCGGTTAGCCACGATTCACATTGTGCTCACTCAGCTCATTCATCATTTAGTGCGATGCCAGCATAGAATTCTAATCGTGCTTCATATGGTCATGGTTCTATGAGTAGCTACTTAGGTTATCAAGTTCTTCTGAGGCGGGGTTGTTACGAGTGTGGGGACCTGAGTCATCTCAAAAGGGATTGCCCCAAAGTTCTTGGCTGGGTTCCACAACAGAGTTCGCAAGATATAATTTCAGCACTAGTAGTTGCACCACCCGCACAACCAGCTAGGGGTGGGACTCAGGCAGTTCGACATCGCCCCAAAGGGGAGATCGATCAGGTGGTGGTCAGGCCCGTTATTATGCATTTCCAGCCAGGCTAGAGGCAGTTGCCTCCGACGTCATGATCATAGGTATTGTTTCAGTGTACTACAAGAATGCTTCGGTATTAATTGACCATGGTTCCACTTACTCATATATATCATCATAATTTGCTCGTTATATGGATATGCCCCATGATTCCTTAGTTACATATGTTCATGTATCTACGCCGGTAGGTGATTCTATTATTGTGGACCGTGTATATCAGTCATGTGTGGTAACCATCGGGGGGTTATGAGATGATAGTTGATCTTTTAGTGCTTATCATGGTTGATTTTGACGTAAATTTAGGCATGGATTGTTGCCACCATGTCACGCTATCCTTGTCATGCTAAGACCATGACATTGGCGATGCCAGGGTAGCCGATGTTGGAATAGAGAGGCTCCCTGGATTATGTTCCTAGTAGAGTGATTTCATATTTGAAGGCTCAACGGATGGTTAGGAAGGGATATCTGGCATATTTGGCCTTCATGAGGAATGTTAGTGCGGATACTCCTACCGTTGAGTTAGTTCCGGTGGTGAGGATTTTCCCAGATGCATTTCCTGTAGACCTGCCAAGCATGCCACCAAATAGGGATATTGATATTGGAATTGACCCAGTGTTGGGCATTCAGCCCATCTCCATTCTTCTGTATCGCATGGCACCAATACTTGATAAGAGCTTCATTATGCCTAGTGTGTCTCGTTGGGGAAAGCCGGTTCTATTTATGAAGAAGAAGGGTGGTGTTATGCAGATGTGTATGGATTACATGCAGTTGAACAAAGTTACAGTCAAGAACAGGTACCACTACCGCACATTGATGACTTATTTGATCAGCGTAGGGTGCTAGAGTGTTTTCAAAGATTGATTTGAGGTTATGGTATCATTAGTTCATGATCCGAGATTTAGACATTCTGAAGACGACATTCAGGACCCGCTATAGTCACTACAAGTTTCTGGTGATGTCTTTTGGGTTGACCAATGCCCCAGCAACGTTTATGCACTTGATGAACGGTGTATTCCAATCGTACCTTAATAATTCATCATCATGTTCATTGATGACATATTGGTGTACTCACGCAGACAGGAGGACCATGAGCAGCATCTGTGGATTGTACTCCAAACTTTGAGGGAGAAGAAGTTATATGCTATATTGTGCAAGTGTGAGTTTTTGCTTGATTCAGTAGCATTCATGGGCCCCATAGTGTCTAGTGAGGGGATCAAGGTGGATCCAAAGAAGATTGAGGCAGTTTAGAGTTGGCTTAGATCGTCTTCAGCTGCAGAGATTCGGAGCTTCTTGGGTTTGACAGGTTATTATCGCCGTTTCATGCATGGTTTTTCACCCATTGCTGCACCTTTTACTAGATTAACCCAAAAGGGTGCTCTTTTCAGATGGTCCAACAAGTGTGAGGGGAGCTTTCAGATTCTCAAGACTGTATTGACTACAGTCCCAGTGTTGGTATTGCCTACAGGATCGGGATCTTACACCGTATATTGTGGTGCATCGAATATTGAGCTTGGCATGATGTTGATATAGGACGATAGGGTGATTGCCTACACATTTCGGTAGTTGAAGGTTCATGAGAAGAATTACCATATGCATGACATAGAGTTGGCAGCCATTGTTCACGCGTCGAAGATTTTGAGGCACTGTCTATGTGGTGATCCATGTAAGGTCTATACCGACCATTGGAGTGTCCAACACCTATTCAAGTAGAATGATCTTAATTTTGATAGTGGAGATGGGTAGAGTTGCTGAAAGACTATGATATCACCATATTATATCATCCATGGAAGGCCAATGTCGTGGCCGATGCATTGAATAGGAAGGTTGAGAGTATGAGCATTTTGGCATATTCACCGGTAGCACAGAGGCCACTAGCCATGGATGTTCAAGCCTTGGCCAATCAGTTTGTGAGATTGGATGTTTTTGAGCATAGCCGAGTTCTTGCTTGCGTCATGGCACAATCATCGTTGTTGGAGCGTATCAAGGATTGCTAGTTTGATGATCCTCACTTATTGGTGTTGAGGGACACGGTGCAGCGAGGTGGTTCTAAGGAGGTAGTGATTGGTGATGATTGTGTTATGCAGCTTTAAGATAGGATTTGTATTCCAAATGTTGATGGGGTGAGATATTTGATCCTTGAGATGGCTCACAACTCACGCTATTCCATTCATCTAGGTGTCATGAAGATGTACCATGACTTGAAACAGAACTATTGGTGGTGGAGAATGAAGAAAGATATTGTTGCTTATGTCTCTCGGTGGTTGAATTGTCAATAGGTGAAGTATGAGTATTAGAAACTGGGAGGGTTGATTACGAGATTCGAGATACCGGAGTGGAAGTGGAAGTGCATCATTATGGATTTTGTGGTAGGCTTACCACGGACCTTGAAGAAATATGATGCAGTTTGGGTTACTGTGGACCGGTTGACTAAGTCTGCACACTTTATTGCGGTGATGACTTCTTATTCTTTAGAGCGGTTGGCTCATATTTACATTCGGAACATTATCCGCATGCACGACATGCATATTTCCATCATTTCTGACGAGGCATGTAGTTCACACTACAGTTATGGATAGCGGTGCAGCGTGACTTGGGCACACTAGTAGAGTTGAATACAACTTTCCATTCCCACAAGGACGGACAATCTGAGCGCACTATTCAGCTCATGGAGGACATGTTACGTGCATGTGTTATGGATTTTTGGGGTTCATGGGATTAGTTTCTATAGCTCACAGAGTTTGCCTACATCAACAGGTATCAGACGAGAATCCAGATGGCTCTGTATGAGGTCTCATATAGGAGGCGATGTCGTTTGCCAATTGGTTGGTTGAGCCCGAGGAGGCTAGGTAATTGGGCACTGATTTTATCCGTGATTCTATGGAGAAGGATATGGTGATCCAGGAGCGACTTCGTATAGCTCAATCTAGACAGAAGAGTTATGCGGACAAGAAGGTTTGTGATGTTGCATATATGGTAGGTGAGAAGGTTCTGCTCAGGGATTCGCCCATGAAGGGTGTGATGAGGTTTGGGAAGAAAGGAAAGTTGAGCCCTCTGTATATTGTCCCTTTTGGGGTTCTTGGGAGATTTGGAGAGGTCGCCTACATCTTGCATTTCCACCTAGTTTATTGGAAGTTCACCTAGTGTTTCATATTTTTATGCTCTGGAAGTATTATGGCTATCCATCGCATATTTTGGACCTCAGCACGATGCAGTTAGATGAGGATTTGACTTATGATGTGGATCCAGTGGCCATTTTGGATCGGCAGGTTTGAAAGTTGAGATAAAAGAAAATAGCATCAGTGAAAGGTCAATGGAGAGGTCAGCTGGTCAAGGAGGCCACTTAGGAGACCGAGTAGGAGATGCGGACCAGATATCCTCATCTTTTTGAGACTCCAAGTATTATTCTAGACCCGTTCGAGGACGAATATTTGTTTAAGAGGGGGAGAATTTAACGACCCGGCCAGTCATTTTGTGTATTTTAGCCTCGTTCCCTATTTATTGATTTTTAGGTACATTTGTGGTTATATGACTTGTCAGGGTGGTTGGATTTTGTTTTGGGATAGTTTCAGAGTGAATTGGGACACTTAGTCCCAAGGTTGAAGCTTAAGTTGAAAAGAATTGACTGAAATTTGACTTTTGTATAAACGACTCTAGAATATAGTTTTGATGGTTTTGATAGCTTCCTATGATGATTTTGGACTTAGGTATGTGTCCGTATTTGGATTTGGAGGTCCGTGTGTTGGTTTGATGCTCTTTGGCGAAAGTTGGAAGTTGAATGTTTGGAGGTTGGGAAGTTTGATCGAGAGTTGAATTTTTTGATATCGGGTTTGGATTTGATTTTGAAAGTTGGAATAGGTCAGCTGTGTCATTTTGGACTTGCATGCAAAATTTGAGGTCGTTCGTAGTTGATTTGATATGTTTCGGTATGAATCAATGTGCGATTCATGGTTTTGGTGTTGTTTGATACAATTTGAGTCTTCAACTGAGTTCGTATTGTATTTTAGGACTTGTTGGTATGTTTGGTTGGGGTCCCGAAGGCCTCGAGTGTGTTTTGGATGAGTTGCGGATCATGTTTGGACTTAGAAGTTATGGTTGAAAGATGCCGGTTACTGATGTTTTCGCATCTACGGTGGGCTTGGCCGCAGATGCGGCGAAAGGATCGCAGAAGCAAAGAAAAGGCTGGCAGGAGAAATGGTCGTAGATGCACAATGTTTTCCGCAGAAGCGGATGCGCTTCTACGAGGAAAGGTCCACAGAAACGGAGAGTGACTGATCGCGTTGGGATCGGAGATGCGGAAAGGGTCCGTATGCACGGATTCGTAGGAGCAGGTATTCGAACAAAACTGTGCATGGTCGGGAGGTTAATGAATTTTTGCATCTACGATGGTTTTGTCCATGTGCGACTCAGAGAACTGCAGATGTGGATTTGCTGGACAAAATTATATATTGAGGGTTTTGTCTTTTCTTCTCATTTATGGGATTATGGAGCTTGGTTTAGGGTGATTTTTGGATTGCCTTTCACCATAATTGAAGAGGTAAGTGACTTTTACTCACTTTTGGTGGTAGATATTGATTATCCATTGATTATTACACCTAATTTTCATGAAACTAAGGTGGGATTTTTTTGGGGGGGGGGGGGGGGAGGGTTGGAGTATGTGATTGGAGAGTGATATTTGATGATTTGGGAGTTGATTTGTGGTTGGAATTTGATGATTTATGTATGGTTGGACTCGTAATAGAATGGATTTTAGGAATTTATGAGTTTGGTCGGGTCCCAAGGTGCGGGCCCGGGGTTGACTATTTGGGTTGATTGTTGATTTGAGTTAAAGATCCTAGTTTTATCTTTTGGAATCATTTTCTATGGCTTTTATTGATAGTATTAAGTTATTTTGACTAGAATCTGATCGTCTGAAGGTTGATTCGCGAGGGAAGGGCTTCCTAAACTTGGTTGAGGATGTAAGGCCTCATAAAATATCATATAGAACCCGAGGTTTCGTGGTGCCGAGGTAGGCTAATATGTTTGAAAATTGTAGAAAACAAACCACAGTACGGACTCTTTGGGTTGTACAATGCATTGGGGAGTTAGAGGTAAATTGTTGCAGAAAATGGCATTTTTGCGGTCAATTATGCGACCACAGAATCACTTCGCGGACCGTAGATCCGGCGTGGAGTGGAACATAATTTTGCTGGCCGCATAACCATTATTCTGGCCGCATAATCATTCTGCTGGCCGTATAAAAATTCTACTACCCACATAACCATTTTGCTGCCCACATAATCGATTTTGCTGCCCACAAAACGATTCTGCTACCCACATAATGATTCTGCTACCACATAATTGCACCACATAATTGACTTCGGGAGGTCATTTTAGGAAATTTTCTTATCCGACCCTATTTTGATATAAGGCCTTAATGGGTCATTTTACAAGGTAAAATGTGATATTTTAGAGAGAGGAGAGAGCTATTCTAAATAGAGAAAGGATGGCACCAACATCTTCATGCTTCAAATTCTTGTTCAAGCTTTGGAGATTCATGGGAGAAATCCACAAGATCTTCATCTAATAGGTAAGGTTCTACTCCCTAGCCCTAAATTATGGGATTTGGACTAAAGGTAGGTCATGAGAAGTATGATTCTTAGGTGTGGGAGTTGCTCTTTGTGCATGAATGTAACCATAAGGGTGATAGGGAGGTCATTTAACTAAAAGGAGTAAACTCTTGGTATTAAATTGGTTGTGGCGTGAAGAAAATCTTGTAGAAGAACCTTGTAGTCAAATTTGCACACCAAGTGTTTGATGAAATGCTTAAATGAGGTGAACCCACGAATATCTTGCTAGGACATCTCTCTTAAAATTGAATCCCACGATGTTCTTGTAAGTCCCGAGTTGTTCATTATAAATTGACTATTCCGAATAAGCTTTGTGCCGAAAGAGATATGTTCAATATGTGTTCCGAATGCTCTTATCATGTTATGTTATACTTCGGGAATGTGTTCAAAGTATGTGTTGTGTATTAAAATGTTATGGCTTTGAGTCGGGTTTCAAATGAAAGTTATGATGCCAAATTGTGTGAGAAAAACTCGATGTGCTTGAGACTCTTAATTGTTCATATGTGTACGTAAGGTCTTGATTAGAAATGCCTTGTTGTTGATAACCCATAAAGATTATGGAAAGTGAGTGATATGGACGGTATAGTAAGATGCATAGCAAACACAAACCATTGGTGCCACTTTAATTGCCCTTGTTTGTACATGTTGTTATATTTACATTATATTTTGTATCACACGCATAATTCATATGGCTCAATTGATCCCAAAAGAAGTTGAGAATGGTGTAATTATAATAAGACTTGAAGTGTGATTCTATGGGACGTTTCGTAGTTTCTTGATGTACTTTATTTGCCTCTTATTTGAGTTACCATATTTTCATATGTTGTTATGTCTGATTTACATACGAATACTATTCCACATGTACTCACGTCCCTTTTTCTGGGGGCGTTGCATCTTTTAATGGATGCAGGTATACTTCTATTAGATGATATGGATCTTTGATAGGGATCAGCTTCACTACACAGCTTATGGTGAGCCCGCTACAGTTCTAGTCGGTGTTTGAGTCTAGTTTGTTTTATATACTTAGGTATCTATTGTCATAGAAGCTCCATGTACATTGTGGGTCGTGTACTTAAAGTTTTGAGTTTTTTCATATATTTATGTTCACAATATTTACAGTTATTTATAAAGCTATGTATCCATCATGAAGAGAATTTTAGGCCATTGAGCCAAATGTATTCAATTTGAAAGTCAAGATCTAATTATGTTATGGTAAATCATGCATGAGTAATGATGAGAGGTTGATGTAAATCAGGCTTGCCCGACTGGGCTTATTCAGTTGAGCACAGGTCGCGCTCCCCAAGGTCGGGGAGTGACAAAGGTA
Source organism: Nicotiana tomentosiformis (assembly GCF_000390325.3). Classification (NCBI taxonomy): domain Eukaryota; kingdom Viridiplantae; phylum Streptophyta; class Magnoliopsida; order Solanales; family Solanaceae; genus Nicotiana; species Nicotiana tomentosiformis. The sequence goes on along the minus strand of NC_090821.1, from coordinate 23,404,039 downwards.
CTAGTTCCCTGAGTTATTTGTGATAGCTACGTGCTATGGGTGCACACATGTGTAGGGTTTGAGCCCATGTGCAAGCATCGGGGTATTTATCCATGCTCGGGGTAGTTCTTAGGTTATGTTAAACCTTGTATTGACTGTTAAGCTTTATGTTGTGATGTTTGTCGTATTCATAACCTTGTTGTGAACTAATTGATCCATGTTTGAGGTTACATAGAGGCTAAATCTCTAAATGAACTTGATAATTGCTATTTCTGTGATGAAACTACCGATTTGAGCTATGATAGCACACTTTACACATGCCTACACTTTAGCATGCCATTTATACTAGTCCAGGAGCATGAAATCGCATATTCAATCATCATCTACATGTATTCTTGTATATTTGCTTTTATGTGATATGATTTGGACTGGATATTGAGCATGTGACCACGTCGGGCGGATAGCACATTGAATTGGCCGTACATGCATGTGGATATGGATCCATCCCCCCTAGGGTCACCCTCACATATTTGTCTGTTGATAGTGTACACACGAATTGTGAGAAACCGATGAGTTTCTGGCTGATGTGAGCTATGGGATAGCTGGTTACTAGTTTTGGTTTCGTTACTAAGATTCTGATTTGCCTGAGCGCCGTGATGTGATATCTATTTGGATCGGGTTGCGCGCCGGAACGGGTTGATATTTGGTTATTGCATTTCATCTTTACATGCAATTTTCCTTGACTGTTTACCTGATTTACATGCATACCTTCATGATATGCTGGATTGTTGACTGAGCAAAATACTTTAAAAAGAATTGTGAACACCAAGGTGGTTTTACCTGTGTTTTCCTGATTTGATCATATATCCGCTCTATACTTGTTGGAAGTTTATGAACTTGTACAGGTGACTAGTGAATCATTTATAATTCTTGCTTCTATTACCTCGCCGAGGTTATTTACGATACTTATTGAGTACATGGGATCGGTTGTAATCATACTACACTTCACCACCTTGCGTGCAGATCTTGGAGCTGATGTTATTGTGCACGGCGGGAGCTAGCATTTAAGATGTACTTGCGTTCCAGTTATAGCTGCCACTTGTCCTTGGCAGCTTTAGAGTTGCAAATCTGTTTATGTATATTCCGAACAGATGATGTATTTATTTCGCACCAGCTTTGTAAATTCTAAGTCTTAGAAGCTCATGTTTGTACTACCAGTCCTTGGGTTATTGTATAAAATTTCAGTTAATTAATCATTTATTTTCCGGGTTAACTCATTTGGATTGTGTTGATTGTTACTTGGCTTAGCTAGTGGGTTGGGTTAGGCGCCATCACGACTAGTCGGATTTTTGGGTCGTGACACGCATCGTGTGATAATAACCAACATATCACAATCCATCATAGCATAGGAGAGTAACACACAGAACACATCATAACACGAACAAGATCAACACTAATCGATGACACCGCCCTCAACATTAGATGTGTTGAGTAAAAAAATCCGACCCGAAGTAGAACACTCATTCTCGATAGGCCTACCAGTGGCCTCCAAATCTATTTCGATCCTCCCAAAATAGGTAGATAACCTCCGAAATCCCACAATAACATATCGAGAGCACATACAATCAGCTGACAACCTCTTAACATACCTTCACCATTCACAACTATGGAACATTCTGCTTTCGAGAACTCTCTTAGTCGTCAAATCCTTGGAATACTAGAATCTCCATACCCGATCCTAGTTACACTGCCCGATGGCTGACACGATCCTCATACATGGTCATTCCAGGAGAAATACTTCCATAATTCTTTCGTGCCACAAAGCAAAATCTGAACATCAGTGGTCGATCAATTAGGCGATTACCGTAATACCAGTCAAGTGAAAACAACAAATGGGAACGAGAAGTAAACATGTGAATAAATGGCAAAGCAATCAAGACACAATTAAAAATATGAATGAAATCAATTAGGGGAAACAAATCACAATTCAAGTAATCAAGTCGTTCCAACAGATGACCCACAACAAGATTCACTCCGAGGCACCACGCCTCATATTTACATATCACAAATCATAATCACAATCTTCCTTGTATCACCGCGTGAACCTTGCATTTATTTTAAAAAACATTTTTTTTCGAAATAGCTGCACACGTTTTAGCCCCCTTATCTCATCGCGTGACTTCAAGTAATTCCCTTACTAGCAACACACGTATAAATCCCACCTTCTCTCGCCGCTTGCTTATAAACCCCTATCCTTATACCACTGCATGCGCATCAATATCACAACACAATAATCAGCTCGCACCACATGTGTCCATATGCCACAACATTGCCAAAATCAACAATATCAATGTCATCACAACACATAGCCCACGGCTCAACCACAATATGTAGAAGAATCTCAACCATAACAAAATAAACGCGAAATAACTCAACAAGGAGAGGTATTCCAATAACCGACAATTTCAACCACAAACGTGCAAATAGCTCTCAATAACTACAACATCAATAACTCAACAATGGCGATATTTACGTGACATGGCAACTTCAAATTCTAATGCATAACATAAGCTTAACAATGAAAGAGATCGCATTAAATAGCAACCACGACTAAATGCAAGAGAATAGATCAACAATGGAAAAAATAGCTTGTAACAACAACTACAAAGATACGAATATAAGGGAAACCTCGACAATGGAAACTAGAACATGTAATAGAAACTTCAATTAAAACATGTAAGAATAAACTTGACAACGAAAGAAAGAGAAATTAATAACTTCTTCAATTAAATGCTTGTAAGTAACCTATGAGTCTAAAACCGGTCAATTTTCACACATAAGCCCGTGCACACACTCGTCACCTCATGTACACATCTTCCACATAAATCAAATAGTACAATAAGACCCAGTCTCAATGGATAGTTTCCTCACAATACTCAAAAATAGCTTTTCCTTTAAAATTCACCTCTTCTAGGGTCAAATCAAGCCAAAAATGACTTACTAGTATCAAACAATGCAAGAGAAATCGATTACGATCCATAAAGCTATGATTTTTATTCAATTCCCCAAAAGTCAATCCCGGGTTTGCCCAGTCAAAAACCAACGCGAAGTGTAGGTCTCGACTACGCATAGCCTTTCGAGTTGATATATGTGTTTTATTTTCAAATCTGAGTCCAATTCGACTCTCAACCCTCAAATTTTTTATTTTTCAAAATATTGACAATATCCCCAAAATTTCTCTTAGATTCCCATGGATTTGATGTTAAATATTATATATAATCATGTAATATAATTGAAAAATGGATCAAAATCACTTACCCAATAGTTTGGTATGAAAGCTCTCCACAAAATTGCCTCTCACCGAGTCTAGGTCTCAAACAATTATAAAATGAGGCTAAGTCCCAAAATACAAAACATATAACTAGGTACATATGTCGCATTTGCGACCAGAGGTTCGCAAATGCGACTATCGCAAAAGCGAACCAACATCTGCAAAAGCGACCCATGAGAATCACTACTAAAGTCGCATTGGTGACATAATACTTCGCAAACGTGAAGATCATTCCACCAAGCTACCATCGCAAAAGCGAAAATTTGCTCGCAAAAGCGCATAGCTAGCTTTCGCAGAAGCAAAAAATTCCTTGCAAATGTTAGGTCCCTCCCCATTAGCCCTTAATCGCAATTGCGACAGAGCTTCAAAAAATGCAAAGATCCCATTTGCGACCTACTCATCGCAAATGCAATGGAACCAGAACCAACACATGAAATGTTAACGAAACAGTCCAAAGCCAATCTAAAACTCACATGAGCCCCCGGGCTCCACACCAAGCATCCACACAAGTCTATAAACATAACGAACTCGCCTATGCGATCAAAACACCAATATAACATCCGGAACCAAGATTCGGACACCAAAACACATAAAACTCACAAATTACAAAACATACCTGTTCCAAGTCCCAAACCAAAATCCGAACCCGATAGCCATAAAGTCAAACCATGATGAAACTTAGAAAAATTCTAAACCTTTAAATTGCCAACTTTTGGAAAAACAAGCCAAATCAACCTAGGAATCTCCGAATTTAAATTCGGGCATACATCTAAGTCCAAAATTACCATACGGACCTAACAGAATAATCAAAACTCTGATCCGCGATCAGATATACAAGAGTCAAACTTGGCCAACTCTTTCAACTTAAAGCTTCTAAAATGAGAATTATTCTTCCAAATTAATTCCTAATCGCTTGAAAACCAAAACCGATCATGCACGTAAGTCGTAATACCTTACATGAAGCTAATCAAGAGCTTAAACCACCGAACAAAGTGTAAATACTAAAAAATGACCGGTCGGGTCGTTATAAGTTTATTTGAAGTTATAATGGAGAATATAATCCCTAAGAGTGGGTCTTGAAAATAATATTTTGAATTAAGAAGAAGGTGAATAGAGGCCAGTTGATATAAATAATTTTTTTAAGTGTTAATGATGATAATAGACTTGATAACCTACTTGATAGATGAATTGAAGGGGGAATCACCATTTGGCTAAGAGATAACACTAGCTCATGAATTGGATATTCTTGAACCTAGAGTTTTGTTGGAGAAGATAATAGATAGTGACTTGGTGATGTCAAGTCAATAATATAGTATCATTAATGACTCCAAATGAGTATGTAATGATAAGAATGTAATTGATTAGGCTAATTGGTGGACCTATTGGATAATTTGGAATGGCTAAAGGCTGGTTGCCGAATTGTTAAGCATAAATAGATATTTATAAATCTTTTCGTATTTGTTAAGTAAATAATATTATAGCTAGGATGTCTAATGGTAGATAGTGAATTGTTGGTGATATTTGAGCAATTTAGTCAATTGGAGCGGTGTAGTATTATTTGGAGCTTGAAGGTTGATGTAAGTTGATTAAAACATACTCTTCTTGAGGGATTCTCTCTAAGAGTATGTTTTGAGTCAATACATGATATTATTTATACATGTGCATCCGTACTTATGGGGACAAGCGGGAAGGATGTTACCATGTGTTTCTAAGTTTGTTATTTTTGAAGTGTCACGTGATTTTATATAAAAATCTTATTTTCAAAACTTGTTTAAAAAATTACACTTGACGATAATGTTATAAGTTTTATTAAAACTTATGTGTTGATAAGAGTATAAACTATTTGAGTGCTAAAGATATGTTTTCATGAAAAAATATGTGTTTTGAAATTTGAACAATGGAGTAGCAATTGTTGCATCTTTAAAAGATTGATGTTAAATTGCTACAGGCATTAACATGAAAAAGGTTATTCATTTGACTTTGTTCAAATGGTTTGGATTGGCTATAAATATCATGATTTGATAAATCCTTTGAGTACATTAGGCTATGAATCTATTTTTGATATTCAAATGTTTTGTGATTTACTAGTGGAGGCCACCGAGATTGGTTCGAATATTTAGTTCATTACCATGGAACTACACGTGCCGGTGTAGAGACTCATTCCAAGGTTAAGTCAGGGATTGTGGAATAAAGTCCCCCATTGAGAGGGAAAATGATCATTACTTAAAATAATGAGGTTAAGTCGACTCCTACGGCTCTACTGGAAGCCGCCAGACAAGTAGGGTCAAGTACTTATTTCTATATTGATCGCCTAGTGATTGTTTATTATTTCTGTGTCGGTATAGTACTCCCGGTGAGAGGTAAAGAAGACTTTCTTATGTTTAGGCCTAAGGAGCCGAAAGTTATTTTAATGACTTAATGAAATTGAAATAGTTTTGTATGATTTTTATTGATAATCGTGGATTGATATGAAAGTTCTAGGAATTTATATCATGGTGAGCATGATTTGTATAATTGTTTATCAGTTTATATCATATATAGGTTGCATAGTTTTTGTAAAATCTTTTCCTAGGAACTTGAGTTAGAGAGAGTCTATGGCACTTATCAAGTACCATGGTGGTGTAGTCAGCCCCCAGGGTTCCGCTTACTTTACATGTTTCAGAATGAGGGATATGATACGTGGCGTGCAAACATGGCTAGGATGACTTTCTTCCCAAAGTATATGGTGAGGCACCACTCCTATTTCGTGGTAGCTATCATGTTGTCTTTTTATTTTATGTTAGTTGGGCATTGGCCAAAATATTGAGTTCTACTATTGGAATAGAGGCTCCTTAGATAGTTGTGGTGAGTTATAGTAATGGCATGGTACTTGACATATATGAAAAGTGTGGTGAGTTATTGTTATGGGATGGTACTTGACATATATGAAAAGTTATTTGTTGTATTTGATCTCATTATTATTATGAAAGGCGTCATGTATGATTTTTAATTGGAAAAATGTTTCATCATTTAACTGGAAATATATATGATTTTCAAAGAGCTTATGAAGATATCTTGATTTTCATGCATATGGTTTGGGTTCATCATATGGTTTGGTTCGCTCGGATCGGGTAGTGTGATCAGTTCCACCTTATAGAATGGCCCCATCTGAGTGGAAATAATTGAAGGATAGTTGAAGTATTCTAGAGAAAGGTTTCATACGACTGATTGTTTCACCTCGGGCTGCATCGTTCTCTTTGTAAGGAATAAAGATAGTTCATTGAGAATGTGTATCGACTATTGCCAACTCAAAAAATTCACAATCAATAACAAGTACCCATTGCTAAGAATGGATGACTTATTTGACCAATTTCAAGGTGCTAAGTACTTCTCCAAGATCGACTTGAGATCGGGATATTACTAGTTGAAAATAAGAGAAACAAATATTCCGAAGATGGGTTTTAGAACTCAATATGGACACTTTGAGTTTATCTTTATGTCCTTCAGGCAAACGAATGCTCCAACGGCTTTCATAGATCTTTTGAATCGAGTTTTCAAGCCTTTCCTTAATAAGTCCATGAAAGTGTTCATTGATGAAACTCTTGTGTACTCACGAAGTCGAGAGGGTCATGCCGACCATCTTAGAGAGGTCTTACAAACACTTAAGGAGAATGAGTTGGATGCAAAATTTTCAAAATGCGAGTTTTGGCTTGAGTTTGTGGCTTTCTTGGGTCACGTGGCCTCTAGTGAAGGGATTAAAGCTGACCCACAAAAGATAGAAGTCGTGAAGTGTTGGCTAAGACATAAAATTCTAATGGTTATTCGTAGTTTCTCCGGGTTGGCTGATTATTATAAACGGTTGGTGGAGGGGATTTATTATCTTGCCTATCCATTGACCAAGTTGACTCAAAAGGCAGCAAAATTTCAATGGTCCGATGGTTGTGAGAAAAGCTTTCAGGAGTTGAAGTCCAAGTTGACTACAACACCTGTGTTTACCTTACTAGTTCGTTCAGATGGATTTGTGGTATATTGTGATGCTCCCAAAATTGGTCGGGGATGTGCCCTTGTCATTATCCGAATCTCAGCGGAACCGTGATGGCACCTAATACCGCTTACTAGGCAAGCCAACAACAAATATGCTGAAATAAACTTCAATAATGATAAGAAATAGTCTCAAAAGTAGAATGGTTTAAATAACTGAAGTTAAAATGTGAATACAAATGAATCTACCCCCATATGGTATCACCGAGTGCATGAGCTCGATATAATACTAAATACAAGATCTGAACAAAATATAATATTGGCTGAAAGACTGAACAATAAGAACATAAGATAAAAAGGGACTTCACAGCCTGCGAAAGACATAAAAGTGTCACCTCGAATCTCCAAGCTAACCCGAAAATAGCTCACTCACTACAACCACCGCTATAAACAACGCCTAGATTTGCACACGAAGTGCAGAGTGTAGTATGAGTAAAATCGATCCCATGTACTGAATAAGTAGCAAGCCTAACATCGGGCTAAAAGTTATGACGAGCTTGGCAAGGTCCGATGCTCGCTTTCCAGAACCAACAATAACAATAATAGTAGAATAATAGCATATGAAAGACAAACAACTCAAATAATAACAGGCTCAGCTTAACACAATAGGAGGAGAAATAAATATGATGTTCGATATAACAGTCAAGGCATCAACTTCCGCAAAACTCACTTAGACAGGTATTTAACAAGATAAAACTATAATATCAAGCTCTAAACATTAAGTAGAGTCATCAAATACCAATTAGCATGGAGGATAATACAACTATATGCCTGCATGTCTGTTATGCATTACAAATCAATAAAGAATCACAGTTTAAATATTAAGTATACCTAATCTCAGCACATTCATAGTGCCTGGCAAAATGGCCTAGAATCATACTCTGAACACTCTCCTGGTGCCTGGCTCAAAGCCTATGGACACTCTCACACACACACACACACACACATGCGTACACACACTCAGCACTGTACGGGTGCCTAACACAAGTCCCTTACCTAAGAACATATGTGATTCTATGCCTGCGCCCACAGTTAATACCTGACTCTAGAGGGGATAGTCCTTGCTCAAGCGCTGATCAGATCAAAGTTAGTGATCAATATCACTTAGCCCAACATGGGGGCCTGACACACGCATCACCTCAATATCAATACCAACATGGCTCTATGGGTCAAGATTAGTCATCAATCCGCTCAAGTATCCATATTCCATCATCTCACAGAAATATAATTCAATATACCTCACGGAATATACCAACATACTATAATTCAGTTCACTTCTGTCACGTACAAGGACACCAACAATATGTGAGATAACATATCAAAAGTGTATAGATATAGAGATATAGCACGCGGATAGAATATATTGACTAAAATGAAAGACTACGACTAAAGCAAGTAGCTCAACATAGCAAAAATACCCTATCGTTCTGCAACAAGTAAGCAAATAGCCTAGACATGATTTCTAGCATGACTTATAGTTTGCGTAGTCATACAAATGGAGAAAACATGATATCAAATAAGCATGATAGTAAAATAAGGCATTTAATGGCCTAAGAACTACCTGAATCATGAATAACTGCGGTGCACGCATATACGCTCGTCACCTCACATATACGTCACCCCCAACACATAACAAATATCTCAGCCTACGGGGAAAATACCCTCAAACCAACCTTAGGCAAGGTACTTACCTCATCTGGGCTAGTCTTTAACCTCAAATCGCATCAAAGCCTTGACCTAGCTCTTAAATCGTACAAATCCAAGCCAAACATCATCCAAGAAAGTCAACAATGCCATATGAAGCGATCACAATACATAAATCTTTGATCATTGTATAAATTTCCTAAAGTAAAAAAAAGTAAACCCGGTCCCACATGCCCGAAATCCAAAATCCGAAACCAATACCAAAATCCGATGTCCCATAACTTGCCGAGTACAAAAATGTAATTAGCTTGCAAAACCGAGTCCAAACCATACTAAAATCCCCAAAGTACTCTCTCTTAAAGTATAGGAAAAAATCCAAAATTTTCTTTCAAAAATTCCAAGTTTATAGTGTAGAAATCCATGGGTAATCAAGATATAAAGCCAAATCTGAGTAACAATTTCTTGCCTCCAATGTAGTAGTGAAATTGCTTTTCACAATATCCTATTCTCGGAATCTTGGGCTCAATTGTGAAAAATAAGTAAAGTCCCGAAATTGGTAACTTAAATGAACTTCCCAGCAGTACCCTACGCGATAGCGGTAATACCCCCGCGATCGCGAAGTTCAAACCGCCTCCAGCCCCAGCTACTCTTTGCAAACGCGAAGTCTAAACTGAAAACGTGATGCACCAATCCTAGGCCGGACTTCACAACTTCGTGAACACGAGCCTAGTCTCGCCAATGCGACTCCCCTCCTAGCCCAGACTCTCCGCGAACGTGATATCAAGGTTGCAAACGCATTGAACAAAAACCTTATACCTCAATTACCTTCAGCGAGTACGATGAACCACTGACACCAACAACTTCAACAGTCCCAAACTTCACCAAAATAATTTGAAACCACCCCGGATCACACCCGAGCCCCTCGAGTCTCCATCCGATTACACCAAATAGTCCAAATACATTATCCAAACTTTTTCAAAAGCTCAAAATGCCAGAAATAACATCAAAACCAAGAATCCTCGATCAACACCAATCTCTTAAGTTCATAAACTTCCAACTTAGAACCAAGCGTCCGATCTAAGTCTAACAAATTCGGAATGAACCCAAACAATGCACACAAGTCCCAAATGGAAAAACGGACCTATTCCAATACCCAAAACAAATATCTAATCCAGATAGCCTCAAAGTCAGCTCTCGATCAATCTTGTGAACTCTCCAATTGCTCGAATTGCCAACTTTTGACAAATAGAGCCAAAAACTTCTAGGAAGATCCAAATTCAAATCCGAACATATGCCCAAGTCCATAATCTACATACGAACCTATTGAAACCATCAAATTCTGATTCCGAGGTCGTTAGTCAAAATTCAATCCTTGGTCAACTCTTCCAATTTAAAGCTTTTGAATTGAGAATTACTCTCCCAAATCAACTTCGAACCTCTCAAAAATCAAAACCAACCATATATGTGAGTCATAATGCATAATGTGGAGCTACTTAAGGTCTCAAACCATCGAACGAAATCCTAAAGCTCAAGTCGACCGGTCGGGTCGTTACATTCTCCCCTACTTAAACATATGTTCGTCCGCGAACATACCCAGAGTCGTTCCAAAGTTTCCAAATCATAGTATAACTCATCATGAACATGCCCATGGGAGATCTCATGTGACCTAAAACCACATAAGGACGTTACACAATCCAGACTAAAATTTCTTCCTCCAACCTTAGCTGAAGAATCCATAGGACTAAAATCTAACTTCCAAAGCTCCATCTAAGATCTGATTCTTAAATATATAAATTGTATCAATCTAAACAAGTTGTATCAAAGCATAAGTATACTCCCAAGATGTAACCACATGATGTACCGCATAACTCATATGCCCATAGCAATATCTTCCGACCATAATGGTTGCTCATTACTAAACCCGATATCGGTGATATACCTCATGACATATGAAACCTTGTTCTAACCTTCACAATACTACAAATGATGAAGGAAATGCGTAGAAACTCATAATCACATGTAACGACCCGACGATTATTATGAGAATTTGCACTTTGTTCAGTGGTTTAAGGTCTCGGGTAGCTCCATATTATGTATATTGACTTGCGTGTATGGCTAACTTCGATTTTTGAGCGATTTGGGATTTATTTGGAAGAACGATTCTCATTTTAGAAGCTTTAAGTTGAAAAAGTTGACCAAGTTTGACTTTTTAGTATTTGATCTCGGATGGGAGTTTTGATGGTTTCGTTAGGTTCGAATGGTAATTTTGGACTTAGACGTATGTCCAGAATTGAATTCGGAGGTCCCTAGTTTGATTTGACTTGTTATGCCGAAAGTTGGTAATTCAAAGGTTTATAATTTTCCTAAGTTTGACCATGGTTAGACTTTAATGGTTATCAGGTTCAGATTTTGATTTCGGAACTAGATGTCACGACCCAAAATCCACAAGTTGTGATGGAACCTAACTCAACCCTTTAGGTAAGCCAACAGTCACATAACAATAATAAAATTGATTAAACATAGTCTAATAACTCAACATCGGAAGAATGTCATGAAGTATCTGAGAACAAAACCATAATGTTGCTAAAACCAACCTCAAAACCTAGTGTTAACGAGTACACAAGTATTACTGAATAATAAGGTACAAGCAAAATTCCCTAATACAACTATCTGAATATAAGAATAATAAAGATAGAGATAGTAGAAAGAGAACTTCAAGGACTGTGGACGATATGGCAGGTACCTCGTAGTCTCCCAAAAGCTGGCAACAACTCAAGTATGATAATCACCTAGACCGGTTGTACCTGGATCTCCACACGAAGTACAGACTACAGTATGAGTACAACCGACTTAATGTACTCAATAAGTAATAACACTAACCTTGGGTAGAAAGAAGTGATGATCTCAGAACACTAGTCAAATGCCAATGCTAATAACAGATAATAGTTCAGAATATAGAGGATAAACCGTAGAATCAGTAGCTCAAAGATATCAAGTTCAACTTTTTCACATTTGAGAAATTTAGTCATGCTTTCAAGTATAACAGTTTAAAGCACAACACAGATAAAGCAAGCCAATTAATCAGTTAGCATGAGAAAAGTACATCTATATGCCTACATATCAAGTATACATGCCAGTCAACAATATCACGGTGGATCCATCAAGAGTATTTACACTTAGAATTGTACGGGTGCCTGACATAACTTCCCATCATCAAGCACGTATATGAAGTACTATGCATGCGCCCACTGCTGGCATGTCAGATTCCAGAGGGACGGATCCTGCCCAAGCGCTAATCATAATCATTTAGCCTAATAGTAAGGCCTAGTGCACGCGTTGCCATATAACAATAACACTTAGCCCAAAATGGACCTAGCATACGCGATACCTCAAAATTTACCAAACCCACTCTAAGGCATAAACATAGTCATTTGCCATTCAAGTCTTAGATAAACACATCTCAAATACTCAGTTTAACAGTATTACCCTTAAGCGGTATCAACAACATGTGAGGAATAAAATATGAAGTACTAAGATAGAGATATCATACACGGATATAGTATCATGACTGATAACATGTGTGTAAATAAGGTATATGACTAAGAAACAACAAGAATAGCCCTATCAAGTCTCTAACAGTTAGCACATAATCTAGATATGATGTCTAACATGATTCATAGTTCAAATAATGAAACCAATAGAGGGAACGCGAGGATAACATGATATGATAGCAAAACAAGCCCGACAATAACCTAAAGGCCTCCCCAATCTATGAACACACAGGTGCACGCACACACGCCTGTCACCTAGCACGTATGTCACCCATTCCTTTCATGTAATGTAGTTCTCAGGGTTAAATACCCTCAAATCCAAGTTTAGATGTGTTACTTACTTCAAAATGCGCAACTCACTACTCCAACAAACCCCTGTCTCGTGAATCGGCCTCTGAACGACTCGAATCTAGACACAAATAACTTAATATAGTCAATACAAGCTATAAGAATCGATTCCACGCGATAAGGCTAAGATCATTAACCAAAATCAAAATGTCAACCCCGGGACCGCACCTCGAAACTCGACAAAATTCACAATATCCAAACACCCATTTAATTACGAGTCCAACCATACTAAATTCATCAAATTCCAAACATAAATCGACACTCAAATCTCCAAATCTCACTTTCCAATACATAGTCCAAAATTCCCCAAATTTCACCTCAAACACACATAATCTAGGTGTAAAATCAATGGGCAAAAAATATTTATCAATAAAAGTGATGAATCTTCACTTACCTCCTAAATTGAAGCCAAAACCCTATCAAAAATCACCTCTAGCTGAGCTCTACAAGTCCAAAATGTAAGAAAAACTCGAAACACTTCATTTATAAGACAATGCCAGGCATTTTGCACCTGCGCTCCAATTTTCGCTTCTGCGATCAAAATTGTGCATCTGCGCTTCCTACTTAAACTCTACCCCACCGCATTTGTGGTCCAATGCCCGCACCTGTGGAACTTCTCCGCATCTGCGGCTCCTGCTCACCCAATCGCTTTCCGCTTCTGCGGACCTTCCCATGTATTTGCGGATGTGCTTCTACGCACCTACGTCCGCTTCTGCGGACTCCCTTGCCCAACTCATCCTCCGCACCTGCGGTCACCTGCGCACACTTGCAGCCTCGCAGGTGTGATAAATCCTTGCATCTGTGCATCTACCCCTCTCTAGCCAAATGTCACGCCCCGAACCTGGGGGCGACACCAACACCCGGTGCCTCACTTAACATAGCATACCAACTTGTGACTGAGGGACTCTGAACATACAATGCCATACTTTGGCCATGAGGCCACATTGCAAGACCATTTGCGAAGAAAAATATAAAATAGACCGAAAACTAGCTTTGACTAAACATCAATATAAAGCTGGGCCGACAAGGCCGTCATAACTACTACAGCTGACAAACAAACAAAATATACATACAAAGCCTACAAGCCCAACATGTTGCACTAACTGACAGGATATGTCTATAAGCCTCTATTGATGGATAACTATGATAGAAACATGGCCCCGACCTACCCATAACATATATACACAATATGTACACAAAACCCTAGATTCGGCAACTCCGAAGGACGTGGATCTTACCAATCAAGCTGAAATCGAAAAACACCTATTGAGAAGGTCTACTCGTCTATCTATCTAAACCTGCACACATGAAATGCAGCGTCCCCTGAAAAGGGACATCAGTACGAAATAATGTATCGAGTATGTGAGACAATAAAATAACTTAAAGCTGAAACTGAACTGATAATACAATAATTGAAAGTAACTGGGTGTCAAAGATGATCTGGAGATATACTTACCTGCTGATACTGACTCAACTCTCTCAATATAGTAAGTAAAATAAATGCCCGGCCCTATAAGGCTCGGTACGTTTAGCTGATCGGCCATAGTAGACTCGCTCATAGGTGTTCGACCATACTAGGCTAGGTATCCCGTCCATTCTGGGCTCACTCATAGGCGCTCGACCACAGTAGGCTCGGTATATAAATTACCATCTGATCAGAGGTTGCCCAATAGGGGCCTGCCCATCAATTATAGCTCGATGGTGGTGAAAATACTGTAATACTGTATATATATATATATAGAGACCCTCTGCTCTCTTGACTGGAAGAAGATAATACTTAACCGAATATGAAGTCTCGGTAAGGGAGAATACTGTAACTTATGAAACTAGGATAATGTATATAAGTTCAGGAATACGAACTTCTCTTTATGCCTCGTTATCAAACTCATGTAGTTACGGGATCATGACAAAATGAAGAAAGGTTTAGCCTTAACATACCTTATCACAATCTTTCCAATCACCAAGTTGAACTCGCCTCTTCGCACCTTAATCTACAACAACGATAATAATACTATCATTAAGTTACGAAAGGTACAACTATCGCACAACGAACAACAAACTTATTTTGTATTAAAACGGTCATCATCTCCCCTATAATCCTAACTTCTTTCAAATTGAAGATAATACCAACAACACAAGAACACAACAATATCAATATATATACATTATTTTTCAACCTTATATACACCACAAAATACAACAAAATAGCCCAACACACCCCAATCTCTTCATACACAAAATGACCACCGTAGTAGTATCAAACAACCCGAAAATGTTATGACGAATGACCAGCCCACCACCCTACATTTATGTGGTGTTTCTACACACCCTTCCTCCTCCAAAACTACATTCAACAATAGTAAAACACGCAATCCAACAGCAACACAAAATAGTCCACAAAACAGTCTGCTACAAGTGAATAACTCGAACTCACGGCTTCCTATCACCGTCCCGTGAGTTCTTACAATTATAGAACGACTTTCCATACATATCCAGCAGAAAAAATGGATAAAATAGAGCATTAAACTTACATTATTTGTTGAATAACTCAGCTCCTATCCTGGTTCTTCAAACTCTAGATTTTACCTCCAATTAGAACTTGAAAAGGAGAAAAATTCAATTAGGGTTTGTGTGTAATGTTTGGGAGGCGGTTTGCAGGGGTTTAGGTGTGGTTATTGTTCCCTCTTATCAGTGTATTATATGAACGAAATAGGCCTTTAAAATGTCTCTTTGGACGACCCGAACTGGCCCCTTTTGCGGACTCTCATTTAAGCAAGTAGGTGACACACCTCTTGTCACCTAGCAGCTTGCGCAGTCTCGCAAAAATGCATATATCGCTCTACTCTGATGTTGTATTGACGAACTGTTTAATGAGTTAGAAAATAGACTCATAGATCTTCAATTTCATGGGTGGAACACCCCGTAACTCTAATTATATTGGGAGACACTCGCAGTTACATTTGACCGAAAATTCAGTAAAACTCATGAACGTAACTTGTGATGACTTTCATCGATTTTTGTTCCACAACTCGCTTGACTTCAAAATATAACACACGACTATCATACGACTAACATAACTCATAACATAAACTCCTTACCATGTTAAGCACCCTAGTCTCACCCCAAAAGTACATGTTATAACATTCCCAACTTGTCGACTTTCAACGAAACATTATTTTCTTCAATTCCTTTAGCTTCTAAACCTTCAAACCCTCTTTGTACTTATTATTCATGATCTTCTATATTTGTAACATCCGAGGTAACATGATTAAGTTACTTTATATACTTTCAAAGATGATCTCATTTTTTATTCTACATTAGTTTGCTTACGACGCACTTTTACGTACTAAAATATTGGGTGTAACACCAAATCCCGCATTTGTGCATACATGGCCGCTTCTACGACTCCGCACTCGCAGGTGCAGTTGCACCAGACTTGAAGCTACATCATTTTCCTTAAGTCCAAATCTCAATCTGATTTAAATCTGAATCACACCCGAGGCCCCCGGGACCCCATCCAAATATACCAACACTTCCTATAACATGATACGAACTTAGTCGAAGCATCAAATCACATCAAACATCATCAAAATCACAAACTAACTTCGATTGAAGCCTAATGAAACTAATGAACTTTCAACTTCTAAAAGTAATGCCGAAACATATCAAACTAACTTCGATTGAACTCAAATTTTGCATACAAGTCATAAATAGTACAATGGACCTATTCCAAGTCCCGAAACCAAAATCTGATTCTGGTATCAACAAATTCAACTCTCAGTCAAACCTCTCAACCTTCAACTTTCTAACTTTCGCCAATTCAAGCCAAAATGACCTACGGAACTCCAAATCAATATACGGACATACTCCTATGTCAAAAATTACAATGCGAAGCTATCGGAACCATCAAAACTCCATTCTAGAGTCTTCTATATAAAAGTCAAACTCCGATCAACTCTTTCAACCTTGGGACTAAGTGTCCCAATTAACTGTGAAACATCCTCGAAACAAAACCAACAACCCCGATAAGTCACATAGCCTTAAATGAACATAGAAGAAGCGATAAATGGGACAACTAGGCTACAATATATAGAACGACCGGCTAGGTCCTTACATGGGAATAGGCTCGTTTTGTTATTTGGAACTTGTTTGCAAAATTGGGTGTCATTCCGAGTGAGTTTGATATGAATCAGATGCTTGGTTGTGATTCTAGCGATTCTTGCGTTCATTGTGAAATTTCAGGTATTTTCACGTTTGATTCGTATTTTTGGATGTTATTTAGGTATTTTGATCGTGCATGTGAGTTCGTATGATGTTTTTAGACCTATGTGGATGTTTTTAGTGGAGCCCCGAGGGCTCGAGTGAGTTTTACATTGGTTTGGGATTTGTTTTTTAAAATTTTATGTGTTGGTACTGGTTCCATCGCAATTTCAATGTGTAGTTTGCAAATGCGACCACCGCATTTGCGAGATTTTTCTCGCTTTTGTGAATCTGGGCTGCTGCAGAAGGAACCTCGCATTTGTGAGGAAAGCATCGCATTTGAGATTCTGGGTTTTTGCTTTTACGGTCAGGTTGTCGCTTTTGGGACAAGCAGCTGGGGGGAAGAAATTTTGCATTTTCGAAGTATTATGTCACAAATGCGACATTGGCGGTGATTATCAAGGGTTTCTTTCGCGAAACTTTGTTCGCTTTTGCGGAGGTCGCATTTGTGAACCCCTAGTTCGCAAATACAACATCTGCAACTGGTGATATGTTTTGTATTTTAGGACATAGCCTCATATTACCATATTTTGAACCCTAAACTCGGTGGGAGGCGATTGTGTGGAGAGATTTTCATACCAAACTATTGTGTAAGTGATTTTGACAAATTTTCAATTATATTACATGATTATGTATGAGATTTAACATCAAATTCATGAGAATCTAGGAGAATCTTTGGGAAATATTGTATGTGTTTTGAAAAATGAAATTTTTTGAGATTTGAGAGTCGAATTGGACTTGGATTTGGAAACAAAATACATATATGAACTCGTGGGATTATGAGTAGTCGAGATCTACTCTTGGACTTGGGTTTTGACTGAGTGGACCTAGGGTTAGCTTTTGTTTACTTTGGAGAATTATGTATCGAAATTGATTTCTCTTTCATTGTTTGTTTATATTAAGTTGTTTTTTGTTAGATTTTAGCCGCGCGGAGGCAAGTTCTAAGGAAAGGGATATTTTTGAATGTTGATTTGGCCTAGTTGAGGTAAGCATCTTGTCTAACTTTGTGTGGGGGAACTACCTCATATGATTGGGCTTGATTGCACTATTTGATTATGTGGAAGACGTGTACATGAGGTGACGAGTGTGTACACGGGCTTATATGTGAATAATTGACCGATTTAGACTCTTAGGTTACTTATAAGCATTTAATTGAGGTTGTTGTTATTTGTTCTATCTTTTGTTTTTACGTTTGATCTTATATGCTTTAATTAAAGTTGTATTACATAGCTATTTTCCATTGTCGAGGTTACTGTTATGTGCATTTTGTAGTAGTTGTTATTACATGCTATTTCACCCATCGTCTAGTTATTCTCATACATTTATTAGTAGTTGCTATTTCATGCTATCTCTTTCATAGTTAAACCTAATTTATGCACTTGAGTTGAAGTTGCCATTTCCTGGAAATACCTTTCATTGTTGAGCTTATTGAAGTAGTAGATATTAAGAGATAATAATACGTTTAGTGGTTGAAGTTGTTGATTATTGGTATATCTTTCCTTGTTGAGTTATTTCCCCAATGCATTTTGTTGCTATTGAGATACTTGTGCACATTGTGGTTGCGCCATGGGCTATGTCTTGCGGTGACATTGGTATTGTTGATTTTGGCAAATGCTGTGACCTATGGGCACGTTTGGTGTGAGTTAATTATTGTGTTGTGATATTAATGCGCATGCGGCGGTATAATGGTAGGTATTGATGCGCATGCAGCGAGATAAGGTGGGATTTACATGCGTGTTGCTAGTAAGGGAATTACTTGAATCCACACAGTGAGATAAGGGGGCTAAAGCGCGTGAAGCTATTTCGAGAAAAAAATATTTTTTAAAAACATATATGCAAAGATCACGCGACAATATAAGGAAGATTGTGATTGTCATTTGTGAAATGTGAATATGAGGTGTGGTACCTCGGTGTGATTCTAATTGTACATTCTATGTTGGAACTACTTGTTCATTTGAATGGTTATTGTTTTCCTTAAATCATTTCACTCGTATTTTAATTGTATTTGGTTATTTGTTGTTATTTTTGTGTTGGGACGGTTGTGATTTCTTGTGTGAGTCATGCATTCTACGTGATCTGTTGTGTTGCTTTAATGTGCCAATCTGTGCGTCTGTTGTTACTTGGTGAATTGATTGTCAAGATGAATTTATTTGCATGGAGTCATCATCTCACATTTTGTTGAGTTATTGGTAACATAACGGTTTTAAATAAAGAAATTGTTGACATGCTTTACTTTATGTGATTCTTTAGGCAAACTCATCATCTCACTTGGTGCTTTACTATATTTTAATTGTTATCGCGCTCTAGTTTAAATGATTCTACATTTAATTCGTTAACTTATCCGACATTTTACTTTATTTAAAATGTTATTTTACGTTACCTTATTTGATTTCTAAGCTAATCTAAATTTTCCCACTTGATACTCAACTTTGTACGCATTGTACTTTATTTTAATTTATTTAATTCCTAAACTAAACTCATTATATCATTTGACGCTTTACTTTTTTTCAAAATTGCTATTATGCCTTATTTTATTTAAATAAATCTCTCAAATATTTTATTGGCAAATGGCACGGATACGATGTACTTGGTAGAACGTGGACTTTGCCGTGTGAAGGTGATTGATAATGTGGGCACGAGGTGCCATGGGTGTCAGATTCATGATTGTGGCCTATTATTTGGGATTAAGAGATGTGGTGCCTCAAATTGATTCTTGTTGTAGATCATGTGTTGGGACGGCTTGGTTACTTGAATTGTCATTTGTTTCCCCTAACTGATTTCATTCATATTTTAACTGTGTTCTGATTGCTTTGCCATTTTATCACCTATTTACTTCTTGCAGCTATTGCTTGTTTCCATTATTCTGTTGTTAGTCTTATATTAAAATTCATTCGTTGTTAGAATTATATTGATGTTCTTTCCACTGTTAGCTTTAAGTTTATATGATTACACAGATTATTGTCTAGTGGGTGTCTTGACTTACCTCGTCACTATTCCACCGAGGTTAGTCTTGATACTTATTAGGCACCATTATGGTGTACTCATGCTATGCTTCGATACATTTTTGTGCAGATCCAGGTACTTCAAATGATTTTTGAGACTAATGTCTATGCAGCTGCAGACTTCAAGGTATACCTGCCGGTTTTCTTTTGCAGGCCTCGGAGTCGCCATCTTATTTCATGATGCTACTATTAAATTGTAATTCAAAACTGTATTGTATTTTTGTAATGTCTTGTTTACTCTGCGTAGAGCTAATGACTCTGTGTTAGTGGGTTTTGGGATTTGTGAAAGTTGTATAAAGATATTGGCTTTTATTTGGGCCATTGTTCTCAATTTTATTTAATATTGAGACTAGGTACAATCACGATCCTAAAGGTGGGATTTTGGGGTCATGACAAGTTGGTATCAGAGCTATAGGTTCATAAGTTCTACGAGTTCATAAAGTTTAGTAGAGTCTTGTGGATCGTACGGAGACGTTTGTAATTATCTTCGAGAGGCTACAGAACTATTAGGAAATCTCACTTCTTTCATTCCTTATTGTGTTGTATTGATTCAGCTTGAAGCCCAATCTTATACTCCCTTATATCCACTCGTATATGATGTTGCGCACTCGATATCAGCTATGCACCAGCGGTTTGTGATGTCGCAGATAAGCTACGAGGGGGCTATGGATGGTCGACCATTGTCTCGGGGTGTTGTCCATACTGAGAACGCGGATGTGGTAGCAATTCTCTAAGTTGTTCACGTGTGGGATGCAGCAGGTTCTTGAATCTGGTTGGTGAGTACGATCTTGGGAGGATCTAATTGATCGCCTAGTTGTTGTGATCGTGGTAGGGTCATGAGAGAATGTTGATTTGAGGCTTGTCGGTGGTACTAGAGGTTATGTGTTTCGTGTGGGACTTCTATTCTGTGGAAGGTACATATTATCATTCAAAGCACTTGAGGAAGCGGGCTGATTGTCACAAGGATGGATATGCCCTCGGTAGATGATTTGAGGTATCTTAAGGTTGGTGTTATACGAGCTTGTGAAGGTTTGTATTGTGGATCATCAGATGTTATGCCCTATGGTTTCGCGCCAAGTGGGGGAGTCTGCAATCGACGATCAGATTGCATGGTCATTGTAACGACTCGAACGGTCATTTTACTTTCTAGATCCACGTTCCCCTATTTAAGACTCCCCGTATGTGCTTTTACTGTTTTATGACTTCGGAGATGGTTGGTTTGGTTTTGGAAGGGTTCGGGTTAAAATCGGAATACTTAGTTCCTTAATAGTGGCCTAAGGTGGCCAAGTTTGACTTGGATCAACATTTTGAGTAAACGACCTCGCTATCGGGATTTAATGGTTCCAATAGGTTCGTATGATGATTTTGGACTTGGGTGTGCGTTCGGATCGAGTTTCAAATGATCCGGGAGCGTTTCGACGCTCAATGTTGAATGTTTGCGCCTATAAGGTTTTAGAGTTTCTTAAATTTGGTTTGAAGTAGACTTTGGTGATATCGATGTCTGTTTGGGATTCCGAGCCATCGAATAGGTTTGTATGGTTATTTATGACTTGTCTGCAAAATTTTGCATCATTCTGAGTTGTCTAAGTGTGATTCATCGTGTTCAGAGCTAGTTGAAGAAGTTGAAGTTATTAAGTCGATTAATTTGCTTTAGGGTGCGATTCTTAGTTTCAATGATGTTTTATGTTTTTTGAGGCTTCGAGAAGGTCCTATTATGATTATGGACTTCTTGGTGCATTTGGACGGGGTCCTGGGTGGCTCAGGTGTGTTTTGAACTACCCGTAGTTAAGTCTAAAATTGCAGAAAATATTATGTACGTTTCCTTCTTCGCGAATGCGGAGGAATCCTCGCGTTGACGATGAAGGAATTGGGCTGGGGGGCCTGTTATTCTATGTGTTCGCGAGAAAGAGATCGCGATCGCGATGCTCTGGGCCACTGGCCTTCGTGTTCGCATGAAGAGTTTCGCGTTAGTATAGCGTAAGGGCCACCTGGGAGTGGTCAAGCTGGTAGCCTTCGCGTTCGCGAAGGCTAGATCAGGTAAGCCTTCGCGACCGCAAGACTTATGTCGCGTTCTCGAAGGGCATTTTTAGGGCCTAGGAAGTTTTGCCTTCGCGATCGCGAGGGCAATGTCACGATCGCGGAGAAGGGGTTTTTGGGTAGTGACTTCGGTTAAAAACGGGACTTAGCCCATTTTCACTTTGCTTGGCCGATTTTGGAGCACTTGGAGGGGGATTTTGCACCTAGCATCTTGAGGTAAGTAATTTCTACATAATGTGAGCTTAATACATAGATTATGGTTAGATTTTAACATAGATATTGTAGATTTTTTGGGATTTTGAGGAAAATATAGGTTTTGGTAAAAATGTGATTAGACCACGAAAATGATTATGGAATTGAGTAGAAATTATATAATTATGTTCGTAAGGTTATGGGTAATATTTATCTACAAAAATTTCCGGAACCCGAGCATGTGGACCCCAGGTGACTTTTAGGAATTTTTCAAATTGGGTTGAGTAATTACTATAATAGTTAAATCATGAGCTTTTGAGCATATATTGATTAGTTTGTATGACCTTTGGCTAGTTTCGTATTTCTTGGCACCGATTTAAGGCTATTAGTGTGGTTTGAGGACCGGTAAGAGGACTTGGAAACGAGGTAAGTCTCTTGCCTAACCTTGTTAGAGGGAATTAACCCCATAGGTGTTCAAATTTTTATTTATTAATAATTGTGGGTGCTATATACGCATGAAGTGACTAGATTCCATACGTAGTTAAAGATCATGTTAGGTCCCAGGTAGTCATAGGACTTCATTATGCAGTACTTGTACTATTTAAACCCAACTTGTTAGTTTACTTTATTAGAGGTTATATTAGATCGAGCTTCGTTACTTTGAGATTTGGCGCAATATTCGATTATTGATAGAAAATTTATGTTCCTTTATGTGCTTATCTTGGTGTTGTAAACGTATGTCTCATAGTCCGAAGAGTTTCCGTATTCCTGTGGATCGGGCCAAATGCCTCGAAAATATTTATATATAATGAGATGCATCCATGGATGAGGTTGTACGACCTCGGTAGTATATGTACACGATTGTTATAGATCGAGCCGTACAACCCCGGCATAACTCGTGCGTGATGTCACTAGGAGTCCAATTGTACTTGATTTTCCTTCATTACTTGAGAATTAATAAGTGCTTTATGACCCACACTTGTTGAATATTTATGGGTTTTTAAATTTATATTTTGTTAAGGAATCACTATTTAATGTTTCTTATTCCATTGTTACTATTGTATTTCCTGCCTATTTATAATTGTTGCACTTTATATATTGACTTCTAGTAAGTGTCGATGTCGACCCCTCGTCACTACTTCTTCGAGATTAGACAAAATACTTACTAGGTAAACATTGTTTCGTACTCATGCTACGCTTCTACACAAATTGTGTAGGTACTGAGGCAGGTACATCTGGTATCCGATCAGGCGTGCATCCAAATTATCCGGAGGCCTAGTGGTGAGCTGCTTTCCATGCTTTGTTCCGTAGCACCCAAAGTCTCCTCCTTATTGTATTTACTTTTTTGTCAATCTTTTGGCACCAAGTTTTGGGATTGATAGTAGATATATATATATATATATATATATATATATGGTTTTGCTTATTAATTTCACCATTTCACACTTATGTTTTATTTTATGCTTTATACCACCATGACCATTTATTCTTGGTTTCATTATTAAATAAAAATTCATGATGGCAACATTCGGCGTCATCATGGCCTATAGTGGGATTGGGTCGTGACAGCTTGGTATCAGAGCACTAAGCTCATATAGGTGTCATGATTCATAAGTAGGCCTAATAGAGTCTTACGAATCGGTGTGGAGGTGTCCGTACTTATTTTCGAGAGGCTATAGGGTGTTAGGAAAATTCTCTTTCTTCATCTCCTATCGTGCAATCAATGTTGTTCTAAGTATCTTTCTCTTATTCTCCCATAGATGGTGAGAACGCGCGCTATGACAGTACCCGGCAGTAGAGGGGCCGCTCTCTCAACTATTAGAGGTAGAGGCCACGGGAAGGCCGCAACTCCTATTAGAGGACGAGGGCATCCTAGGGTTGCTCCCGTTGTACCACTTGTGGATCCAGTAGAGGATCCTGTGATTGAGGAGCTGGATAAGGCGCCTGCAGCTGAGCCGGCCCCGACAAATTTTGTGATTGCACCAGGATTTAAGGAGGTCATGGGTCATATGTTGCGGTTCATGGATTCTAAGACACAAGCTAGATTATTTCCAATGGACCCAGCCACATCTCAGGCGAGAGGGGGAGCACAGACCCCTACCGCTCAGGCTACAGGGCACATAGATGACGTTTACCAGACCCCGGGTGCACTACCAGCGGACGGGGCCCAACCAATTTCAATGGTTATGGCTGAGCCAAAATCAGTTGTGACCGTTGAGAAGCAGAAGCAGCTGGACAGATGGACCGGGCTGCATCCTCCTATCTTTGGAGGAGAACGACAAAAGGACCCACATGACTTTACTAATCGTTGCAGAGACAGGTTGCACAACATAGGGGTATTGGAGTCCAATAGGGTGGATTTCAACACATTTTAGTTGGAGGGCAGGGCCCGTAAATGCTGGCAGTCATATCTTTGTATCAGGCCAGTAGGTTTACCTCCCTTGACTTGGGACCAATTCACACGCCTCTTTTTGGAGAGGTATATTCCACCCTCCCAGAGGGAAGAGCTATGGGGTCAGTTCGAGCTGCTCTAGCAGGGCCAGATGTCTGTGACCGATTATGAGGCGAGATTCTCTGAGTTATCTCTCCATGCACTTATGATACTCCCCACAGATGCAGAGAGGGTGCAGAGGTTTAATGTAGGCTTACATTATGGTATTCTGGTTACTATTGCCTGAGAGGTTGAGATGGAGACTCCTTACGAGTAGGTTGTAGAGATAGCTTGAAGGATCGAGGGTATCCGCAGCTAGGGCTGATTGTATATGATGAGGGAGAAGAGGCCTCATCATTCTGGATGAGTTAGTGGCTTGAATTACTGAAGTGTTATGATATTACTATCATCTATCATCCGAGAAAGGCAAATGTGGTTGTGGATGCCTTGAGCAGAAAGGCCGATAATATGGGTAGTTTGGCATTCATTTCAGCAGAGGAATGGCCATTGGCTTTGGACATTTAGTCCTTAACTAACAGACTTGTGAGGTTGGATGTTTTAGAGCCCAGTCGAGTTTTTGCATGTGTTGTGGCTGAGTCTTCTTTATTTGAGCAGATCAAGGATCGTCAGTACGATGACCCGCACTTGATGGTACATAGAGAGATGATGCTATAGGGTGGTTGCAAGGAGGTTACTATCGGTGAGGATTGTGTTCTACGAATCCAGGGTCGCCTATGTGTTCCTAATGTTGATATCCTAAGGGAGACGATTCTAGAGAAGGTACTCAATTAACGGTATTCTATTCATCCAGGTCTTACAAAGATGTATTGTGACATGAGGAAGCATTAATGGTGGCAGCGGATAAAGAAAGACATAGTATAGTATGTAGCAAGATGTCTAAATTGCCAGCAAGTTAAGTATGAGCACCAGAGGCCAGATGGACTACATCAACAGATGGTTATACCGGAGTGGAAGTGGGAGCGCATCACTATGGACTTTGTAGTTGGGTTGCTGTGGACGTCGAGGAAATTTGATGTCGTTTGGGTCATTGTCGATAGGCTGACCAAGTCGGCACACTTTTATCCAGTTGTGACTACGTACTATTCAGAGAGATTGGCCCAGATTTATATTCAGAAGATTGTTCGGTTGCATAATGTGCCTATTTCTATCATTTCAGATAGAGGTCCTCGGTTCACTTCACATTTCTGGAGAGCAGTACAGATTGAGTTGGGTACCCGGGTAGAGCTCAGCACAGCCTTTCATCCGCAGACCGACGGGCTGTTAGAGCGAACAATTCAGATTCTAGAGGACATGCTCAGAGAGTGTGTGATTGACTTCGGAGGGCAATGGGATTGATTCTTACCATTGGCCAAGATTTCTAATACCAATAGTTATCAGTCCAGTATTGAGATGGCTCCATTTGAGGCTTTATATGGTTTGAAATGTTGTTCCCCCCATCGGTTAGTTTGATCGCGGCGAGGCTAAGTTGTATGGTACTGATTTGGTAAAGGATTCTTTGGATATGGTAAAGTTGATTCAGGAGCCACTTCACACATCATTGACAAGACATAAGAGTTACGTGAATCAGAAAGCGCGTTATTTATCATTTATGGTGGGTGAGAAAGTTCTCTTGAAAAGTCTCGCCAATGAAAGGTATCACGAGGCTCGGAAAGAAGAGCAAGTTGAGTCATAGGTTTATTGGCCCATTTGAGGTGTTGAGGCGAGTTGGGGTGGTTGCTTACGAGACTGCTTTGCCTCCCATTCTATCGAAAGTTCATCGTGTTTTCCACGTGTCTATGCTCCAGAAGTACAATCCGACAGGTCGTATGTGTTAGATTACAACACAATTTAGCTAGATAAGAGCTTGGGTTATGAGGAGTAGGAAGTTGATATTGTTCACAAGCAGGTTCGCCAGTTGAGGTCTAAGAAGATTTATGCAGTAAAGGTCCAGTAGAGGGGTCAACCAGTCAAAAAGGCTAATTGGGAGACCGATGAGGACATGCGGAGCAGATATCCACACCTATTCAGCACTCCATGTATGATTCTAGACCATTCAAGGAAGAACGTTTGTTTAAGAGGTAGAGAACGTAATGACCCAATCGGTCATTTCGCTTTCAAGATCCCTGTTCCCCTATTTAAGACTCCTCGTATGTGCTTTTACTATTTTATGACTTGGGGGATGGTTGGTTTGGTTTTGGAAGGGTTCAGGTTCAAATCGAAACACTTAGTTCCTTAATAGTGGCCTAAGGTGGCCAAGTTTGACTTAGGTCAACATTTTGAGTAAACGACCTCGGAACTGGTATTTGATGGTTCCAATAGGATTGTATGATGATATTGGACTTTGGTGTGTGTTCGGATTGAGTTTCGGGTGATCCGAGAGCATTTCGGTACTTAATGTTGAAAGTTTTCACCTTGAATGTTTTAGAGTTTCTAAAATTTTGTTTGAAGTAGACTTTGGTGATATCGATGTCCGTTTGGGATTTCGAACATGGGAATAGGTTCGTATGGTGATTTATGACTTGTGTGCAATATTTGGCATCATTCCGAGTTGGCTAAGTGCCATTCATCGCGTTTGTAGCTAGTTGAAGAAATTGAAGTTGGTTATAGGATGTGATTCTTAGTTTCTATGTTGTTCTACGTGTTTCGAGGCTTCAACCAGGTCTGTACTATGTTTATGGACTTGTTGGTGCATTTGGACTGGGCCCCGGGTAGCTCGGGTGTGTTTCGGAACACCCCATGTTAAGTTCAAAATTGCAGAAAATCTGTTGTTGGTTTCCTTCTTCGCAAACGTGGAGGAATCCTCACATTTGAAATGAAGGAATTGAGCTGGGGGACCTATTGTTCGACACGTTCGCGATAAAGAGATGGCAATCATGATGCTCTGGGCCACTGTCCATCGCGTTCGCGTGCAGAGGTTTGTGTTCGCATAGCGTAAGGTCCAGCTGGGAGGGGCCAGGATGGTATCCTTCGGGTTCGCGATCCCGAGACTCCAGTCGCGTTCGCGAAGGGCATTTTTTAGGGCGAGGGTAGTTTTTCCTTCGCGATCCCGAGACTTCCATCGCGATAGTGAAGAAGGGGTTTCTGGGCAGTGACTTAAGTTAAAAACGGGACTTAGGACATTTCCTCTCATTTTTGCTTTGCTTGACTTAAGGATCCCATATGGAAAGATACAGTCCAACTTAATCAAGAACAATACACAGGGAAGATTATTGCATCAAAACATAACAGCTGGTGCAATTATGATTTCTAAAATTTCTTGGTTTGTCAATTGAACAAATACTACTTTGATTGTTTGCTACATTTTACAGGCTCCATAGAGAACCTTGGAGTATTGAGGCATCTGCAAATACTTCTTTGCTCAACCACCTGCATCTGTGACGAATGTCAAACACTTGAACCAGTCTCAATTGGAGCAAAGAAATACAGCAGTTGGAAGTCAGCAGAATAAATACATAAGTGTTCATTGACGCTACAGCTGCAATACTGCTTTTACAAATGCGTCAACAAACTATCATTTCAAAGATTGATCAAGTTGCACTACCTATCAACCACACATCATTGATGCAGGTTTGACCTTGAGGATAATTGCTGTAAGTTTGTTGTCGCTCAACTTCACAGTGGTATTAGCATGCTACCATGCTCATTCTGGGGTTGTTCAATAACTTTCAACAACAATTCTTCCAACAAGGCACTTTACGGAATGCAATAGGGAAATAAGCAACCACACATTATGTCTCAATCAAAAACTGTTCACCACCATTGAAGCTGGAATTTCATTTGTTCGGCACCAAAGTGAAGATGTCCAAACTATGCTTTACAACCTGTGGATTCATACATACTTACTCCTTTGGATTGCAACAAATGGCGTATAGTGAGAGCTTTGTAGGTGCTACAACAAATTGTTTGAAATTGGTGTGTCAATTCACTGTCGTCGGCAACACTTGGATATTTCAAATTACTAGCTTTGTACTTTTAATCTATCTTTAAACTACTGCTACATTGTATTTGGTAGCAATAGCTGTAGGATTTAATTATCGTATTTTTGTTGTAGTTTTGTTTGAACATTCTATAGCTTCGAGCCAATTTGGGATTTATTAAATATAATAACTACTAAGTGAATAACCTAGTACTATATTTACTAAAAAATAAAAATAAAAAGAATAATTAAATGGATAGTTCACCGTTGACTTAACTAACGATGACGTTGGGCACCATCATGGCCTATTGTGGGAATTGGATCATGACAATCATGTGTTATATTAGTTTTGGTCTAAGTTATATACATAGTATTAGAGGGTTCCCCGAAATTGTATATGGCGAAGATCTGAGGCTTGCATGGGATATTCATGAGACTTGCAGTATTTTTGTATCATTATTAATTCTAAAATTCAGTATTATAGAGTTTAGAGGAACGACTTCAGATTCACAGAAGGTCTCTTCAGAATGGGTACCTCGATTGCGGCATTATTGTGTGCTTCAAAGGAGGTACAATGGTTTATAGGATTTTGGACGACGTGGTTCGTGCTAGGAATAACTGCAGTGAGCTTTGGTTTAGGATCATTGTATACCGACAAGGAGAAGTGTTAACTTTAAGACAAGTCGAGGAGATTCGAAGAAATGGGTCAGCTTGGTGGTGTTGGGTCAGCATAGCAATAAAGGTTATTGGTTCCTTTAGTGTGGTGATGCTTTACCGGTAGTTTTATGGCAATACTCTTGGGTTTGACAGCTTGTGTGAATTGTTTGAGTTGGGAAAATTGAGTTCTGATGGCTTGGTTATGTATGGATGGGTTTCAAAGAGTTCTTGATAGTGTCGACCACGGCTTGAGCCAGATGCTTGCTACCGACATAAGGAATATGCTGCACATTATGATTTCTCTCTTAGATGGGGTTATGAGTTCTAGATGGCATGAACGGTTTCGGATGTGACGAATAATGTTGGCACTAGCTGGTAACATTTGAGAAGGGTGCGCATTTCAGAAGACACATTGTGTTTTAACTTGTGGACGCCTGACTGGTATTACGGTAATCGCCTGATTGCTCGACTACTAACGTTCATACTTTTCTATGTGGCACAAAAGTATTATGGAAGTATTTCTCATAGGATGACAATGTATGATGAATGTGTTAGTCATTTGAGTAATGTAGTTGGGATCGGATATGGAGATCATGGCATTCCTTGGATTTGAAGACTAAGAGGATTCTAAGAGGCAGCTTGTTCTATGGTTGCGAATGGTGATGGTATGTTAAGAGGTTTACGGCTGATTGTATGTGCTATAGATAGGTTATCATGTGTTTTCAAGGGTAAACTACGTACTTTGGGAAGAATCAGATTTGATTTGGAGGCCAATGGTAGGCCTAATAAGGATGTGTATTCTATATCGGGTCAGATTTGTTTACTCTGCACAGTTATTGTGGAAGGGAATGATATCGGTTGGAGTGGATTCTATTCGTGTTCTGATGTGTTCTACGTGTTACTCTTCTGTGCTATGGTGAGTTGTCAGACTGCTGACTATTTGGACATGATGCGAGACTGTTCGGGCTTCGTGATGGAATCCGAGCAAGATGGCTCCTGAGGTGTTGCATGGTTGACTGTGCCTTGATTATGGTCTTCCCGTTTGTGGAACATCGTGTTATCTATTTTTCCATGGTTATGATCGTGAACTTCGCATGTTTTCTGTTTATATGCATATGGTTGTGGATTGTGAGCATCATGGCTCGAGATGTCCCATGAAGACTGGTGTTTAGACTGGGTCGCACATCATAACGGCATTATGTTGGGATATGATCCTTATGCATATTCAGTGTGTTTTGTTTCTCCTCTGTGTGATGAGTTCATAGAATTGTGCCTTGTGATGGTATCTGTTGAGCTGGCAGGACAGTTCTTTCATTTCCATTCTCTATCCATCATTTGGTATATTTGAGTATTGTTCGTTGGTGCACGAAATGCAATGATATGTGGCTCTAAGTAGGATTGGTGTGCAATGTTGGTAGAGCGGTTGGTACTGGATTAGGTGAGGTTATTAGACTTGAAATAAGTGCTATCAACTTTGATTGAGGTATGTTTGGAAGAATATTTTCACTAGTTGACTTAGGTTTTGGCCAAGATTCTTGTCAAGTAAGAGAGCTCCATGACTTGTTGATGTGATGGGTGGTTATGAGTTTATGCATGTTTCTTTCATCGTTGGTGGTGAATGAAGGTTCAGAACAAGGTTTTAGTTGATATGAGGTTTGTTATCGGTACCGGGCTTGTTATTGAGTAGCTATCGTGGTTAGAAGTTATGGCTATGAGTAATTGAGATATGTGGTATATCATGTGATTATGTCTTGGAATATGGTTATGGATTTATACATCTTGTTCAGACTTGTACAGCGCGTAGATGCAAGAATATGGTTTTGAGCATTTGCACTTTGTTCGATGGTTTAAAGTCTCGGGTAGCTCCATATTATGTGTATTAAAATGTGTGTATTGTTCGTTTCGGTTTTCAAGTGATTCAGGATTTATTTGGAAAATGATTCTCATTTTAGAAACTTTAAGTTGGAAGAGTTAACCAAGTTTGACTTTTGCGTATTTGATCTCGGATCAGCGTTTTGATGGTTCTGTTAGGCTCGGATGGTGATTTTTATCTTGGGTATATGCCCGAAATTCTATTCGGAGGTCCCTAGGTTGATTTGACTTGTTATGCCAAAAGTTGGCAATTTAAAGGTATATAATTTTCCTAAGTTTGACCATGGTTTGACTTCATGGTTATCGGGTTTAGATTTTGGTTTCGGGAGAGAAAATTAGTCCATTTTTTATTTGGAACTTGTCTGCGAAATTGGGTGGCATTCCGAGTTCGTTTGATTGGAATCGGACGCTTGGTTGTGATTCTAGCGATTCTTTAGTTCATTGTAAAATTTCATGTGTTTTGGTGTTCGATTCGTAGTTCCAGATGTTATTTAGGCTTTTTGATTGCGCGAGTGAGTTTGTATGATGTTTTTAGACTTGTGTGGATATTTGGTGTGAATCCCCGAAGGCTCGAGTGAGTTTCAGATTGGTTTTGGGTCGGTTTTGTAAACATTTTGTTTGCTGGTGCTGGTTTCGTCGCATTTGCAATGTGTAGGTCGCAAATGCGACCATCACATTGGAGAGATCATTCCCGCTTTTGCAAATCTGGGCTTCTAGGGAAGGGACCTTGCATTTGCGAGGCTAGCATCGCATTTGCGATTCTAGGTTTTCGCTTTTGTGGTCAGGTTGTCGCTTTTGCGACAGGCAGCAGGGGGAAGAAGCTTTGCATTTGGGAAGAATTATGTCGTAAATGCTACATTGGCAGTGATTCTCATGGGTTGCTTTTGCGAACCTTTGTTCTCTTTTGAGGAGGTCGCATTTGCGAACCCCTGGTCGCAAATGCGAGATCTGCACCTGGTTATATGTTTTGTATTTAAGGACTTAGCCTCATTTTATCATATTTTATGCCCTAAACTCAGTGGGAGGCGATTTTGTGGAGAGATTTTCTTATCAAACTATTGGGTAAGTGATTTTGATCAATTTTCAATTATATTAGATGATTATGTATGAGATTTAACATCAAATTCATGAGAATCTAATAGAATATTTTGGAAATTGTTTCTATGTTTGTACAAATGAAAATTTGAGATTTAAGAGTCGAATTGGACTCAAATTTCAAAACAAAATACATATATGAACTCATGGGGTTATAGGTAGTTCAGATCTACCCTTGGACTCCGATTTTGACCGAGCGAGTCCGAGGTTGACTTTTGTTGACTTCTTTGGAATTATGTAAAGATCTTAGCTTTATGTATCAGAATTGTTTTCTCTTTCATAGGTTGTTGATATGAAGTCATTTTTTGTTAGATTTGAGTCGTGCGGTGGAAAAGTTTAAGGGAAAAGCTATTTTTGAGTGTTGATTTGGCCTAGTTGAGGTAAGTATCTTGCCTAACTTTGTGTTGGGCTTGATGTCACTATTTGATTATGTGGAAGACATGTACATGAGACGATGAGTGTATACACGGGCTTATATATAAAAAATTTACCGGTTTAGACTCTTAGGTTGCTTATAAGCATTTAATTGAGGTTGTTGTTATTTGTTCTGTCTTTCATTATCAAGTTTATTTTTACATGCTTTAATTAAAGTTGTATTACATATGCTATTTTTCCATTGTCAAGGTTACCCTTATGCGCATTTAGTAGTAGTTGTTATTACATGCTATGTCACCTATTGTTGAGTTATTCTCATGCATTTATTAGTAGTTGCTATTTCATACTATCTCTTTCATTATTGAACCTAAGTTATGCCCTTGAGTTGAAGTTGTCATTTAATGGAAATACCTTTCATTGTTGAGCTTATTGAAGTAGTAGCTATTGAGATCTAATAATACGTTTAGTGGTTGAAGTTGTTGATTATTGGAATATCTTTCCTTGTTGAGTTATTTCCCTAATGCATTTTGTTGTTATTGAGATTCTTGTGCACATTGTGGTTGAGTCGTGCGCTATGCGTTGTGGTGACATTGGTATTGTTGACTTTGGCAAATGTTGTGGCATATGGTCACGTGTGGTGCGAGTGGATTATTGTATTATGATATTGATGTACATGCGGTGGTATAAGGGTGGGTATTGATGTGCATGCGGCGACATAAGGATGGGTATTGATGCGCATGCGGTGAGATAATGTGGGATTTATATGAGTGTTGCTAGTAAGGGAATTATTTGATGCCTCGCGGTGGGATTAGGGGGCTAAAGTGCATGAAGTTAATTCGGAAAAAATATTTTAAAAAAAAATATATGTAAGGCTCACACAACGATATAAGGTCTAGTACGTTGCTGTGATTCTTATTGTACATTCTATGTTGGAACAACTTGTTGATTTGAATGATTATTATTTTCCTTAAATCATTTCACTCGAATTTTGATTGTATTTGGTCATTTGTTGTTATTTTTGTGGTGGGACGGTTGTGACTTTTTGTGTGAGTCATGCATTCTACATGATCTGCTATGTTGCCTTAATGTGCTAATATGTGCCTCCGTTGTTACTTGGTGAATTAGTTGTCAAGATGAATTTATTTGCTTGGAGTCATCATCTCACATTCTGTTGAGTTATTGGTAATATAATGGTTTTAAATAAAGAAATTGTTAACATTCTTTACTTTATGTGATTCTTAAGGTAAACTCGTCATCTCACTCGGTGCTTTACTATATTTAAATTGTTATCACGCTCTACCTTAAATTATTCTACATTTAATTTGCTAACTTATCTGATGTTTTACTTTATTTAAAAATGTTATTTTACGTTACATTATTTGATTTCTTACTAAAATCAATTTCCCACTTGATACTCTACTTTGTAAAAATTGTACTTTATTTAATTTTAAAATAATCTCATTTGACGCTTTACTTTATTCAAAGTTGTTATTATGCCTTATTTTATTTAAATAAATCTCTCAAATATTTTTTGGCAAATGACACGGCTATGATGTACGTGGT
The DNA here is from genome assembly GCF_000390325.3 of Nicotiana tomentosiformis. Taxonomy (NCBI): domain Eukaryota; kingdom Viridiplantae; phylum Streptophyta; class Magnoliopsida; order Solanales; family Solanaceae; genus Nicotiana; species Nicotiana tomentosiformis. The sequence goes on along the minus strand of NC_090821.1, from coordinate 23,369,766 downwards.
AGCACGTGGACTTTGTTGTGTGAAGGTGATAGACAATGTGGGCACGAGGTACCATGGGTGTCAGATTCGTGATTGTGGCCTATGATTTGCGATTACGAGGTGTGGTGCCTCGGAGTGATTCTTGTTGTAAACCATATGTTGTAACGACTTGGTTACTTGAAATTTCATTTGTTTCCCCTAACTGACGTCATTCATATTTTAACAGTGTTCTGATTGCTTTGCCTTTTTATCACGTGTTTACTTCTTGTGGCCATTGTTTGTTTCCATTTTTCCGTTGTTCGTCTTATATTAATATTCATTCTTTGTTAGTATTATATTGATGTTCTTTCCACTATTAGCTTTAGATTTATATGCTTACACGGGTTATTGTCTAGTGGGTGTCTTGACTTACCTCGTCACTACTCCGCCGAGATTAGTTTTGATACTTACAGGGTACCGTTGTGGTGTACTAATTCTACGCTTCTGCACATATTTGTGCTGGTGTACTCATTCTACGTTTTTGCATATATTTGTGCAGATTCAGGTACTTCGGATCGTGTGGGTTTTTAGAGTGGTGCCTATGCGGTTGGAGACTTCAAGGTATACCTGCCGTTTTTTTGTTTTCAAGCCTCGGAATCACCATCTTACTTCATCATGCTACTGTTAAATTGTAATTCAAAACGGTATTGTATTTCTGTAATGTCTTGTACACACTCTGTAGAGCTTAGTACTTTGTATTACCGGGTTTAGGGATTCGTGAAAGTTGTATAATGATATTGCTTGTGCTTTGGGTCCATTGTTCTCAATTTTATGTAATATTAAATTGTTATATCTTATATGATATTGTTGTGTGATAGGCTACCTTGTCGTAGAGACTAGGTGCCATCATGATCCTAAAGGTGGGATTTTGGGGTGGTGACATCACCCGTCAGATCAATAAGTCATGGAGTTCTCTCGCTCAACAAGATCCATTTCCAAATCCTAAGCTTGTTAGTGACATTCTTTCTCCAAAATATATTATACAAATCCAATTGCACTGATTCCAGGTCCAACAGCCTCGTCTCACCCAGTACAAGTTTCTCGACCGACATGACATATCAAATCCCATCAACAACCTCATACTACGTGATCCATGTGCCAACAAGAATTTGCTCGGATATGATTAGTAATGGAAAAAGAACCAAAAGGGATATATCCAACAAGTTTAACATATACCACCATTAGATCAAATGATATGAATCCATCCCACAAGGAGAAACAAAACACACAAAATGAACATAAGGAATCATATCCAACATAATCCCATTACAGCGTGCAACCCGATCCACATATAATATCGCGGGGTGCAACCCGATCTGCATATATCAATCCAAATGGGAATATCGACCGGGCCATTATGCTCATACTCACTAAACATATGTGTAACCACAACAAGAATATATAAATACATAAACAAAAATGTGAGAAGATGGATAGCATACTGCACTACAAAAGGACAAGCATGACTAAGGTGCAATAAGAAAATCAACATCTCAAAAGCCTTCTCGCTCAAATACCGCCAAAAGACCTAGTCAGAACCACAACATGCGTGTGAATAATTAAGTTGTATCACAGCCCATCATAGCTTAAGGAAGTAAGACATGAGACAGATCAAGGCAGGAATAACATCCACTCCACTCGACGACACACCCGTAGAAAATGCTACGCTGAAATAGCGAATCCGATCCAGTGTAGAATACACATTCTCATTAGGCCTATCGATGGGCCTCCAAACCAATTCCGGTCATTCCAAAAATAAGTCAATAACCTTCTAAAGGTCCACTGTGACCCCATCCATGACACATACCATCAATTATTAAATCCTTAATATACTTCCACAGTCCACAACTAGAGCAACAATCTGCCTCTCAGGTTGGGGAGAAATAATTCGCCTCTCAAAAATAAAATCTCCAAACTGAGAGAATACCGAAATCTCCTTAACTAATCCCTAACTCTTTTGCTCAAGTGACTGACACGGCACGCAGACATAATCATCCAATAGGAAATACTCCTATAACCTTCCGCACTAAGCAGCAAAACCTGAACATCACTAGCTACCAACCATGTCATCTCTATCGCACTAGTCAAGCATCCGCAATCAATACACATTGGATCTTTCCACAAAACACACCCTCTTTACGTGACACAAAAATAGTGCTAGCATTCTGTTAAACATCAGATATTTCCCATGTTGTTTAGAACTCATAACATTCCTTTGTAAACTGAACCGCAACTTTGTCCATGCAATCCCAATTCCGCACAGCTCATCGCATCAACCATGCAAATATGCAAAAATACGAGATTACCATTATCCTGAATCACGGATATGATACACACTCCATCAACTAGAAACTTTCCACTAAGCTCAATTCAGGATAAAACCATCACGCAACGAAATTCCCATGCTGATAGAGGAAAACAACTACAAGTCATGGTCAAAATCATTGCAAACCCTTCGTTATCCATATGCACATAACCAAGACAGCCAATCTAAATACCTCTAAATCACCCAAGTCACACAGACTACGAAACCCAATAGTATTACCATAAAGACACCTGTAAAGCCACTGCTAAATGGACCCAACTCCTCCAGATTACTCATGAACCGCCTTCATGGTAATGCTACACTTCCCAGGTATACTATAGACCTCAATCAAAACTCTTCCCAGGTGATCCCAACATGAAACCTCATTGTTCTAAGACTCGTGAGCCATTTATTCCCTCTTATACGTCTAGTAGTACCTCCAACCTAAGTACCTGCTCTTAAGAAGCCTGCTATGAATCTGAAGTTGTCCGCTTCATCTCTCAAACATGGCCTCGCATAACCAATAATGAAATACTAATGCTCCAAGTCTCTTCCATAAAACAACACAAATCTCAAATCTCTAGTCACGTACAAATCTGAAAATCCTTATATATAACATACTGAATCTTTAATCCATTAGGACCTTCTCAAGAGTCACACACTCTGTCCTAAACATGAACACTTAACCAATCATGCCGAACAACTAGTGCTCTGTTAGCACATGAATACACGAAAATTGAAGAAATGAGTGAATCTTTCCCTTGCACACTACCTCCATAGAAGAATATTGGACCTGAGTCCTTCCACAATCTCCATATATCACCAAGGTGAAGTACAATATGCACCTAGACATTCCTTGCTCAATAATCCTCAAATTCATCCTCTTAAGATCATATCTAACTCCCAAGCGTCCCTAAGCCCAGAATCTAGCATAACACATGATTAGGTGACCCAGTCTCCGCTAGTGGACTCCCCTACTTGGCTTCAAGCCATAATCACGTAATTATGAAACCATACTAAGGACCACACCCTTAGCATTAACTCACACACTGTGTCCCTGAGGACGAGCAAACGAAGCCCATCATACCGATAATCCTTAATGCGCTCAAATAAAGGATGACTGTGCAACTATATAGGCGAGAGACCTATGCGAGCTTGAACTACCCAATCTCATAAATTTATCGACCAGGGCTTGAACATCCATAGCCTAAATCCCTCGCCTCTGGTGGAACAAATGCCAAACTCTAAATCGTGAACAAAGAAATCCTTCTCATGGGCTACTACGACTGCAAGCTTAAGCAATCACCCTACCATTATGCTCCCACACCGCGTCAAGACCAACACATGAATCATCACAATACACTGTATAAGGCCCCGAACATGTGGGCATCACCAACACTAGGACTGCAATAGACAAAAACTCATCTGCAAAGCAATGATAGTAGTCTAACCTCCCACACAAGGGAAAAAACATCATGCACCATATCTATATCATCATCAAAGCTATTGATGCCCATTTTATAGCAAGTACTCAAAATTGCATACAATGAGTGGGTAGGAACTGAAGATATAGACTTTAAGCCGAGATAAAGTCACACGATAAGGAATCAAGAAAGGGGAAATTTTCGTAAAGCCTTATAGCCTCTCGAAGATAAGTACAGACATCTACGTACCAATCTACAAGACTCTACTAGGCATGTTTATGACTCGTGAGACCTATGCAACTTAGTGCTCTGATATCAACTTGTCATGACCCAAACTCCCACCAGAGCCGTGATGGCGCCTAACACCGCTTGCTAGGCAATCCAATAACAAATATGCTGAAATAAAATTCAATAATGATAAGAAATTATGATGCCCCATAAAAGTTCGCCAAGGATTCGAGGTTTTTGCTGCCAAGGTAAGCTAATGTGCTTCGAAGGTTATAGACAATTTTCGCTTCGAACTTGACTTTAAATGCATCGAGGAGTTGGTGGAAGAATTCTGCAAAAAATGGAAAATCTGTGCTCCATATCGCGATTGCAGATCTGTTCCGCTGGCCACCGAACCATCGCAAAGTGAACCAGGAGAAGCTTAATTTTGAGGGATATTTTGCCGACCAATGTGCGACCGCAGATTCATTTCGCAGACCACATATCTATTGTATATCAGCATGGAAACTTTTGGAAGGCAATTTTGTGCTCCAGTGTGCGACCGCATAATCGATCCGCAAACTACATAATTGGTCGCCGACTTGACTAGGCCAGCCTAGATTTTTTGAGACCATTTCGCGATCCAGTTTGCAGACCGCACATCCATTCTGCGACGTATTCCGCGATCGCGAAATTGATTCGGGGGGGGGGGAATTTTTGAGAATTTCTAAACCCGACTCTATTTTGACATAAGCCTTAAGTGGGGGTCATTTTGAGCTAGAAGTGGCTCATATTTAGAAGGGAAAAACACTCTAGAGAGAGGGGGAAGCTCAAACCATCCTACTTTTTAATTCTTGATCAATCTTGAAGATTCAAGGAAGCTACTCACTAGGTCTTCAACCAACCGGGTAAGTTCTCTCCCCTAAGCTTTCATGCAATGTTTGTAATGGGTTTAATTATGGATTTTATCATTTTGTGGCTTATAGGATGGTGATCAGATCCATAAGCCCTCTATTTCAAAATTCGGGGTGTATGAGAAGAATGTGAGGTGTGGTTCTTGATTTGGGGGTGTGTCGTTGGGCATACATGTATCAATGGAGGTGATATGGAGGTTGTTGAACAATCATGGGTAAATTGTTATTTGAAATTGGTTGTGGGGCAAAGGAATTCCACTATAAAACCTTGTAGTCGAACTTGCATGCCATGTGTTTGATGAAATTCCTCCATCACCTAGACTATGAATACCTTCCTAATAATGGTTCAATTTGATATGGTTTCTATAGATTGAAGTTGCTAAGAGATGTGGAACATTGTACTAATCTTAAGGAAGCTTAATAAAGGTATGTTGGCTAAACGCCTTTCATAGAATCGAATTCCATGAATTCCTTGTGAACTCCAATTACGGATTGTCCAAGTTCTACTCCTATTGTTCTGAATTGTCTGTAATGATTGATTCTCCCAAAGGCCTATGATTTTGATTCATGTTCCAATTGCGAATCACTATGATTTTCTTGTACTTATTTCCAATGTGCTTTGAGCTCTTACATACTTATGAGTTGAATCTATGACTTTCCAAATGTTTCAAATGTTTTTAAATGTTTTATGATGATCCATGACAAGTATAGGAGTGAAGGTATTAATTATGAAATCCGGCCATCGTGCCAAGACTATAGACTACCATGTATGGCCAAGAGTGCCAATGGAATGAAAAGAATTATAAAAAATCTATGAGATGCATACTTTGCTTTTATATAGAAACTGTTTTGGGTGGTAGGCACTAAGTAGGCTTGCTGGACTGGGGAAACTCAGAGCGCCGGTCCTGCTACCCGAGGTCGGGGCATGACAGAATAAGTCTCAAAATTGGAATTGTATCATAACTAAAGTTAAAATTTCAATACAAATGAATCAATGCCCAAAATCTTGTGTCACTGAGTACATGAGCTCTATAGAATACTAAATAAAAGGTCTGAACAACATACAGTACTGTCTGAAAGACTGAATAGTAAAAATATAAGTTAAAAGTGGGGACTTCAAGGCCTGCGAATGACATAGCAGTGCCACCTCGAGATCTCCAAGCTAACCCAGATACAACTCACTGGCAATCACCACTATCTGCAACACCTGGATTTGCACAAGAAGTGCAGAGTGTAGTATGAGTACAACCTACCCCATGCTCACTTTCCACAACCAACAATAACAGTAACAGCAAAATAATAGCATATGAAAGACAAACAACTCAAATAATAACAGGCCCAGCTTAACACAATGTGAGGAGAAGTAGACATGTTGTTCAGATATAATATTCAAGGCATCGACTTCCACAAAATTCACTTAGCCACGTATTTAACAAGGTAAAATTGTTATATCAAGCTCTAAGCATTAAGTACAATCATCAAATACCGATTAGTATGAGGGATAATACAACTCTATGTATGTCAGTTATACATGCCAAATCAACAAAAAATTCACAGTTTAAACATCAAGTATACATAATCTCAGCACATTCATAATGCCTGGCAAAATGCCCCAGAATAAGACTCTAAGCACTCTCCGGTTGGCTGGCTCAAAGCCTATGGACTCTCATACAAACACTCAGCACTGTATGGGTTCCTGACACAAGTCCCTCACCCAAGCCCATATGTGGGTCCTTGCCTAAGCGCTGATCGGATCAAAGTCAACAATAAATATCACTTATCCCAACGTGGGGGCCTAGCGCATGATTCACCTCAATATCAATGCCACTCAGCCCAACATGGGGCCTGGCATATGCGTCACCTCAATATCAATACCAACACGGCTCTATGGCCCAAGTTCAGTCATAAAAAAGCCTCCATATGCCAACATCTCACAGAAACATAATTCACCATATATACAAACGTACTACAATTCAGCTCACTTGTGTCACATTTAAGGACAACAACAACATGTGAGATAACATATTAGAAGTGCTCAGAGACAGAGATATAGCACACGGATATAATATCTTGATTGAAAATTATGATTACGGCTAAGGCAAATAGCTGAACATAACAAAAATAACCCTATCATGCCTCAACAAGTAAGAAAATAGAATAGACATGATTTCTAGCATGAATGATAGCTCACGAAGTAATATAAATGGAGAAAACATGATACCGATAAGCATGATAGTATAATAAGGAATTTAATAACTTATGAACTACCCGAATCATGAATAACCACGGTGCACGTATATACTCATCACCTCGCATATACGTCATCCAAAACACATAACAAATATCATAGCTTGTGGGGAAATTACCCTCAGACCAAGCTTAGGCAAGATATTTAACTTATCTAGGCTAGTCTTCAACCTCGAATCGCATAAAAACCTCAATCTAGCTCTCTAATCGCGCAAATCTAAGCCAAACATCATCCAAAAGAGTCAACAATCCCATTGGAAGCGATCCCAATCCATAAAGTTTTGATCTTTGAATAAATTCCCTAACGTACAAAAGTCAACCCGAGCCCATGTGCCTAAAGTACGAAACTAATATCAAAATCTGATAACCTATAAGCAGCAGAATCCAAATATATAATTAGTTTCCAAAATCGAGTCCAAATAGGTACTAAATTCCCCAAAGTCTCTATTACAGTGTAAGCAATAACCCAAATTTCCTTTCAAAACTTCCAAGTTTTAGGTGCAGAAATCCAAGGGTAATCAAGATATAAAGCCAAATCCAAGTGAAAATTTCTTATGTCCAATGTAGTAGTGAAATTTCTCTTCAAAATCTCCTCTTCTCGAAGTCGTGGGTTGAAAATATCAAACAATGGGCAATGTCCCAATATTGGTGAACATAAATGTACTGCCTTGTAGTACCCTACGCGATCGCACTAGTACCCTCCACGAAGGTCAAACATCCACCAATCCTAAGCCACTCTTCGCGAACGCGAAGTCTAAAGCGCGAATGGGATGCACCAATCTCAGTCCAGACACCACAGCTTCGCGAGCATGAGCCCAGCCTAGTGAATGCGACCCTCTCTTGACCATGATTCTCCGCGAACGCGATATCAAGGTCACGAACACAATAACCAAAACCTTCTACCTCGATTACCTTTTGCGATCTCAAGGCCACTCCGCGATCGTGTTGAACCTCTGACACCAGCGACTTCAGCAGTTCCAAACTTCACCAAAATGATATGAAACCACCCTGGATCATACTCGAGCCCCTCTGGCCCCTTTTCAATCATACTAATAATTCCTAATTGTCATTCCCCAAACCTGAGAAGGCGAGACCGGCACCCGGTGGCTTACTTGACCAAGCGTACCCACCTGAGACTGCGGGGCTCTGAACATACAATGTGGTACTTTGGCTGGCAAGGCCAAAACGCAGGACAATTTGTGAAACAAAATATAAAATTCAGCGGAGATTAGTTCTAACTAAACATTTGTATAAATCTGGGTCGGGAAGCCTGTCATAACTACTACAGTTGACAAACCAAAAACAATATACATACAAGGCCAACATACTACACTGACTAATAGAATATGTCTACAAGCCTCAACCAATGGTTGTATTGTGGTCGGAATAGAGCCCTTCCTACCCATATATATATATATATATATATATATAATATGTACACAAAACTCTAGACCCGGCAACTCCGAATGACACTTTGAATGACATGGAGATTTCCAATCAAGCTGAACTCGGATAGCACCTAATGAGAAGATCTACACTTCTGTCTATCTGAACTTGTAGGCATGAACCAGCGCCCCTAAGGCAAGGGAGCGTTAGTACCAAATAATGTACTAAGCATATAAGGTAAATGAAATAACTGAATCTGAAATTGAACTGATAATATAATAATTGAAAGTAACCATGAGTCAAAGATGATCTGAAGATACGCTTACCTACTGATAATGACTCAACTCTCTCAATATAGTAAGTAAAATAGCTATCCGGCTCGGTACGTGTAACTGCTCAGTCGTAGTAGGCTCCCTCATAGGCACTCGACCATACTAGGTTCGGTATCTAAATCACTACTCGGCCATTCTGGGCTCTCTCATAGGCACTCGACCACTATAGGCTAGTATATAACTTACCATCGGATCATAGGTTGCCCAGTAGGGACCTGCCCACCGATTATATATCGGTGGTGGTGAAAATATTGTAATGTACATATATTCATGAATACGATTTTTCTTTATATCTCATTATCAAATGCATTTAGTTACGGGATCATACCAAAATGAAGGAAATGTTTAGCCTTGACATACCTTTGCAATCTTCTCTCCATTCATCAATCAAGCTCTATATGATCTTCTTACGTCTATAAGTGTTGTAACTATCATATTTCAGCAACAATATTCCACAAGAAAACTGATAGCACCTCCCTTGTTTATACTACATCCCATAAGTTACTAAAAGTCACCAAACAGCCCAAACAACAACAATGCAATTCATTATAAGCTTTCCAATTACTTCAACAACCATTTTGAACGGCAAGCTCGATTTACGATTAACAAAATATAATTTGAATCCAATTCCTTTTCCATGAATTTTCCTACAAAATCTATAACATCATACATATGCTTACCATATCATTTTCAGCCAAAAACATCATAAGAGTACTCTTCAAAAATAGTCCACATGCATAGAACCTTAACCTTTATCGTCAATCTCTTGTTTCTCATGTTTTCTTCTTCAATCAACTTAATTATCACATATATAAGCTTAAGAATAGCAGCCATACGATAATCAAATTATTTCTCACCATTTCCAGCCATAACAAACCATATATATATATAGCCTCAACACAGCCCAAAAAAAAAAGATAACCATTTTTTATACCATGCCAATTACTATCTGGTAGATTTTCACTCAAACAATTCAACCAACACAAGATTAACATTAAACACAACCAAGAACATGATTTACTTACATTAGGCAGTATATGCAACTTAAAATCCCCAGCTGGTTTAGGTCACAACAAACCTCAATCACACCACAACACTTTAGGAGTGTTATTCTCTTCTTCAATCGACTTTTGGTGTTCAAGTTGGGTGTGAACACTTGTATTTCGCCTTGCACCTTTTGAATCGGTTTAGGGAGGTTAGTAGGAGTGTGGGAACGAAGTTGGGTCAAAACATGAGCAAGAATGGTAGTCCAAATCATTTTTAAAACGAAGTAGGTCGACCACATCCTAAGTGGGCCCCATATGGGCTGCTTGCGTAGTAATGCAAAAATGCGAATATGTCTCTACTCTGATGTTGTATCGATGAACGGTTTAATCCGTTGGAAACTTGATTCGTAGATCTTCAATTTGGTGTGTGGATAACCCGTAACTCCAATAATATTGGATAAAAAGATAATCTACATTAGACCCAAATTTCAGTAAAATTATGAACGTAACTTGCAATAACTTTTGCCGACTTTTATTTTACATCTTGTTTGACTTTAAACGTTAATGTACAAATATTATATGATTCAATTACCTTAAAACATGACCACCTTAGAATATTAGGTACTTAAAATTTTACCCCAAAAGTGCGGCTTATGATATCTTTGATTCGTTTAGCCTCCAACCCCCACGATAATTCATTAACACTTGTTTTAACCCATCATTATCTTTGTAAAGGTCCTTATACTTTCCGGCTCATATTGATTCACTTAAGAAACATCCTAACATGAATGTATGGGGTGTAACAAGAATACAGTACCAAAACTTATACAAAAGCTCAAAACGCCACAAATAACATCAAAACCAAGAATCATCGATCTAGATTCATCTATTAAGTTGATAAACATCCAACTTCGAACCAAGCATCCGATCAAATTCTAACCAATCCAGAATGAACCCAAACTTTGCACACAATTCCCAAATAACAAAACGGACCTATTCTAATTTTTGGAACAACAATCTGGCCCTGATAGCCTCAAAGTCATCTCTCGGTCAAACTTATGAACTTTTTAATACCTCAAATTGCCAACATTTGACAATAGAGCCAAAACCTTATAGGAACATCCTAATCAAAATTTGAACATACGCCTAAGTCCAAAATCACCATTCGGACCTACCGGAACCATGAAAACACCATTAAGAGGACATTTTCTCAAAAGTCAAACCTTGGTCAACTCTACTAACTTAAAGGTTTCGAATTGAGAATTACTCTTCCAAATCAACTCTGAACCTCTCAAAAGTCAAAACAAACTATACACGCAAGTCATAATGCATAATATGAAGTTACTCAAAGTCTCAAACCCCCGGACGAAGTGCTAAAGTTCAATACGACCGATGAGTCGTTATATTTTCTCCCACTTAAATATACGCTCGTCCACGAATGTGCCAAGTGTCATTCCAAAGTTCCCCAAACACTGTATAACTCATCATACACTTACCCAAGGGTGATGTCACGTCACCTCAATCCATATGATCCCATTACAAAATCCTGACTGAAAATTCTTCCTTCAACCTTAGTTTGCAATCCTTAGAACCAAATTCCAACATATGAAGCTCCCTTTCAGATCCGATTCTTATATATATATATATATATATATACACACATACACACACATCGTATCAATCTCAACAAGATCTATTTAAGAATAAGTATACTCCAAAGATGTAATCACACGGTGTATCGCATAACTTATATGCATATAGCAATATCTTCCAACCATAATAGTTGCTCATTACCAAATCTGGTACAGGTAATATGCCTCATGACACATACAACCTTATTCCAACCTTCACAATATATCAAATGATGAAAGAAACATGTAGAAACTCATAACCACCCGTCAAATCAATAAGTGTTGGAGTTCCCTCCTTCGACAAGAACCATTGCAAAATTTTGAGCTGATTAGTTACATTCTTCTTCCAAACATACATGATACAAATCTGACTGCATTGATTTCGGGTCCAATATAAAATACCATCAAGAACCTCATACGACAAGATCCGTGAGCCAACAAGCAACCACTCGAATATGATAAATAATGGAAAGAGAACCAAAAGGGAACTACCCAACAAGGTCAACAGATACAACAGTAAGAGAATAATGTTATGAATCCATCCAGCAAGGAGAAATAAAATACATAACGAGCACAAGGAATCATATCCAACATAACCCGGTTGAGGCATGCAACCCAGCCCATACATAATACCATTGTAGCGTGCAACCCGATCCACATATATCGATCCACATATATCAATCCACATAGGGATACCCATCGAGCCATAATGATCATACTCACTAAACACATATGTAATAGCCGCAAGCAGGTAAAGTGCATAAACATAACCATGGGAGACGGATAGCATAATGCACTACGGAAAAGGCCAAGCACGACTAAGGTGTAATAAACAAATCAACATCTCAAGAACAATCTCGCTCAAATATCGTCACAACAACTAAACAGAACCACAACATGCGTGTGAGTAATGAAGTAGTCTCATAACCCATCTTAGCATAGGGACATAACACAAGAAGCAGATCAAGGTAGGAATAACATCCATTCTCCCAGATAACACACCCATAGAAAAATACTACGTCAAATGAGCAATTCAATCCAGTGTAGAATACACATTCTTATTAGGCTTACCTATGGGCCTCCAAACCGAATCGGGTCATTCCAAAATAGGTCAATAGCCTTCCAAAAGTCCACAATGACCCCATCCACAACACATACAATTAGCTATCAAATCCAGAATACACTTCCACAGTCCGCAACCATAGGTATAGTTTGCCTCTCAGAAATATAATCTCCAAACCGCTAGAGTACAAGAATCTCTATACATGATCTCTAACTCTTTCTCTCAAATGACTAACATGTCACGCATACACAATTACCCCATTGGAGATACTCTAATAACCTTCTACACCAAGTAGCAAAACTTGAACATCAATGGCAACCAACCATGCGATTCATGTAGTACTAGTCAAGCAGCAGCAATCAATACATAATGCATCTTCTATAAAAGATACCCTTCTTAGGCGATACAAAAATAGTGCTAGCATTCTCCTAACATCTGATATTTCCCATGCGGATTAGCACTCTGACATTCCTTTCTAATAGAAACCTCCCACTGAACTCAATTCAAGAGAAAACCACAACACGCAACAAAATTTCCATGCAGGTAGAAGACACCAACCGCAAGACGTGGTCAAAATTATCGCAAACTCTTCGGAATCCACATGTACATAACCAAGCCAGCCAAATTGTGCCCCTACAAATCACCCAAATCACACAGACTACAAAACCAAACAATATTACCACAAAACACCTATAAAGCCCAATAATACCAAAGGAATAGATCGTCTCTATTACCATACTGACCCAAGCCATCGCTAAATGGACTCAACTCCTTCAGATTACTTATGATCCGCCTTCAGAGCAATGTTACTCTTCCCAAGTATACTATGGACCTCAATCAAAACTCATCCCAAGTGATCCCAACATAAAATATTGATGTCCTTAGACTCATTAGCCATTTTGTTCCCTCTTATACGTCCAGTAGTACCTCCAACCCACGTACCTATTTTGAAGAAGCCTTCTATGAAACTGAAGTTGTTGCCTTCATCTCTCAAACACTACCTCGCATAACCGATAATGATACAGAAATGCTCCAAGTCTCTTTCACAAACCAACACCAATCTCGAATCTTCAGTCACACACAAATTAGAAAATCCTTAGATACCACTTATTGTCTCTTGAATCCATTAGAACCTTCTCGAGAGTCACCCACTCAGTCCCAGTCCCGAATATATATAGTCAATCATGTTGAACGATTAGTGCTCCGTCAACATATGAATACTCCAGAAACAACTCAAGTCCTTCCCTTGCACGCTATCTCCACAGAAGAGTATTGAACATGAGTCCTCCCACAACCTATATATATCACCAAAGTGAAATACAACACGCACTCAGCAAATTCCTTGCTCGAATCATCCCCGAAGTCATTCCCCTAAAATTATATCTAATCCACAAACGTCCCTTAGTCCAGAATTCATAACAACACATGACTAGGTGATCCAATTGCCGATGGTAGACTCCCCCCACTTGGGTCTAAGCCGCAATCACATAACCCAAGAACCCATACTGACCGCTCCTCTTTATATGCCATGATCCCACACTGTCTCAAATTAATTTATCATAAGCTCATGATGGGCAACAATAACGCATCCCAAATTATCAGCCCAAATGCACACTCAATCTTGTGACAATCGTTCCATCTACGTCAAGCGACCCGAACCCACATCGTAGAACACACACTCTACTAGGTAGAAGGTAAAAATCTTCATAGGAACCCCATAAGAAACATGCAACCCTTAACTTCGTCACAGGAGATAGCCCACCAGTGTGACCTTATATCAACATCTTTCTATGACTTCCATGGTACAACGCTATGTAATCAATGACTCCCCCCGAGTCCATACTCATCCACCATCTACAAAAATATATTTCATTCCACCAATGAACAACTAGAAGACCCTTTAACATATCCCAATTCAATACGGTATTGCACACTAAGATGATAATCAAGCATTCAACATCCCTTAGTAGCTCAAGAAAACCCCTCTTATCAAATTCGAACTCTCGAAATGTAACAAAGTCACCACCAATATGAAATTCCATTAATGGTCCATAATGACCTCAAATAGCATCAAACCTCCTCGAAATCCATGGGATGTCACGACCCAAACCGATGGGCCGCGACGGGCACCCGATACCTTACTCAACCGAGTACTAATGTAACGTATCTTTCGATCATACTATCATAGATAAATGAGCCTGAGAGGCTGTCGTGAGATAAGTTGAATAAAACATGAGGAAACACTCAACACTAGACGAACCAACATGTAATGCAAACTTATACATATGACCAACGGGCCTATAAGGCCAAAATGAACACTCGTACTATGAACATAGGCCGACAAGGCCATACTATCTTTCATATACATGACATATGTCTACAAGCCTCTAAGAGTAGATAAACACCATAAAGGTCGAGACAGAGCCCCGCCATACCAATCAATACATGTCTTAATCATACTATCCAAATAAGCAACTCCGGAGCAAATGGAGCACACCAACACCTTCCGCTGAGCTGATAGCCTACTTGGAGGACTCTCAAACTATCTATCGGGACCTGCGGGCATGAAACGTAGCGTCCCCAGGCAAAAGGGATGTCAGTACAAATAATATACCGAGTATGTAAGGAATGAAAAATCAGTAAATAAAAGACAGAGAGAAACATGGAGTAAAAGACTCAACATGTAAGTCTAAATAGCTCTGTAAATAATTTAATATTTATAATGTCATGTATATGCGTATAAATGTCATACCATGCATAGGTATATGCATTCAAAACATCATCAAGCCTCTGAGAGCATCCCATCATATCATCTCGGCCACTGTGGGCAAATCATCAATGTATACCAGCTGATCAGGTGGTGGTGCGTATATAACGCCGTAACCTTTTAACATATCCCATATACATATATATATATATATATATATATATATATATATATATATATGCGCGTATATAATTCCATCTGGTCATGGGTCAATGTACATGTATAAATGAATGCAATGCATGAGAAGTACGTCAATAAAATCTCTCGGAATGTCATAAGACCATTATGCCTCTGATTAATATCATGAAATAAACTTTATCAACTTACGTATTTTCTGAAACCCATGAACAAACGATAGAATAACAAGACATATGGGGAATAAAAACATAGGAACCTCTAGTATTTCAATGAATAGAGTCATTTATGGAATTTGTGTATTTGCTCATTTCGTTTGTATCATATATTTCACGCCCCCACCTCGGGGAGCACAACCGGCGCTCAATCGAGTGAACCCAGTCGAGCAAGCATATTAGACCTTCCCTATCCGACTCATTCATGATCCAAAAAGAGGATGCGTTACCTTCTGCTAAATAGGGGAGAGATCAGATATGCATACATAAACGTTGGTAGTCCATTTTTCATATATACATTATGCCATAGTTAAGTTTTCAAAATACAACTTAGTCTAGTGACCACTTCGATACCCATACACGACCCACATAAACGTCTACGGAGCCTCTAATGATACAAAAGACAACTATGACAATGCCGGCAACAAGGCCCTGACTATACCTCAAAATGTGGTAACTTATATAAAAAAAAGAACTATGTGACCCCAGGAAGAAATGGGGCTCACCAAGACTGTTGTGATGAGTGTGAGGGAGAGCACCACTATCTACGATCAGCGCTATCTGCGATGGAACCACCTACATCCATTCAATGATGTAGCGCCCCCGGCAAAAGGGACATTAGTACTGTCGAATAGTACTAGTATGTAAGGCAAACACCAATCTTAGTAGAATGAACAGTGAAACAAAGAGAAGGCAGTCATAATAATCAATAAGTGCTTCACAGAAATACAAATAAACACCAAGTAAGGATCACATAGTTTCCAATTCAATCTTTCCATCTTTTTAGGTCAATAATCATTAGTGCCAAATGCCACAACTCATAATGCCACCGTGTTTTTACATAGAGTCCGGTCTCGGCCCGACCGGCTAAGCCATCTCAAGTGAGACATATCCATATCTACATTGTAAGTCAATAATTCCAACACAAATGCCACCATGTGTACAGTATGGCGTCTGATCTCGGCCCAATCGGCTAAGTCATCTCACTTGAGACAAAACCTCTTTCAATTGTTCACTCAATTCATATTTCTTTCCCATCTTTCATTACATGGCACAACAATCTCATTTATTAAGTGGTCCTTGGCACTTGGGCACATTTTATAATTCAAGTCTTTCCCTTTTTATTCTTTCAAATATCATCATCATTCATGTCGATAAGTACTATCACATAAGGCATTGCACAATTATTCGGACACCAGGAGTTCGATTCGAAGAAGAAGAGAGTTAGCCATACATACCTCAATTGTGCTTCTTTAGACTCTACAATTATCCGGAACCCTTAGCAACCTCAATCTATTTTAGCAATATACAAATTGAACTCAGAATTAGGAAAATGATCATGGTTCTAGCTCACTTTTCCCCCACACTCTTTATCACACATGCATGCAAGATAAACCACCCTTATACCCATGAAGTATCACACTAGTACCCCATTATAGCTATGTTTGAAATTAAGAGCTGGGCTGATGAAGTCTTACCTTTTTGGATGAAGAATTTGGTGCTCTACTTGAATATTTCCAAAGCTTTAAGTGATGATTGAAAATCAATTTGATGAAAACTTAGGCCCTCCTTCTTGAACCCTCTCTCTCTCTCACTCTAAAAATATCAGAAAATGAGCTTAAAATAGACTAAAGGGGGTGTTTTAACGGAATGGGGGTCGGGTTTTAAATTAAGAAAAAGGGAGCCCCGACACAGGTCTACGGTCGAATATGCGACCGCATAATGGTTATGTTATCCGCAAAGTGACCGCAGAAATGGCCCTCAGGGGCCTAAACCTTCAGCCCAGATATGCGGCCAGTATGCGGTCCGCATACTTATTCTGCGGTCCCATAATGCACCGCAGAACTCCCTCTGCAGTAACCCAAGAGGAATTATGCGACAAATATGCGGTCCGCATAGTGATTATGCGGTTGCATAATCGACCGCAAAACTAACCTCAAATTTGCCAAACTTTCTGCTTCACTCTGCGGCCATTATGCGGTCCGCAGAGTGATTATGCGGCCGCATAATGGGCCGCATAAACACGTTCTTCTGTGAAATATTTTTCTCTAAGTCCGTAGGGTACTGTTCAATCCAAAAAGTTCGAACCGCACCGAGCAAGATTGCACCGTACTCCCTTAGAATCGCAAAATCCTATTGATATTATGCCAAGAAGTCTTGTATGAATTGAAGTAACTTACGTTGCTATCACATACGATCTTGGATGAAATTTTCTTACTAAAGCTTTTCATTATTTTTGTAGAGATACAAAATGAATTAGAATGGTTTTTAAGTCTTTAGGTGTGGGCCCCACACTTTTGATGACTTAGCCAAACTTTTCTCTACATGTGCCACCTTTGTTACATGAGTAAGAGTCACAATTAGCTTTAGAATCCTTATTCCCTTGCTGCCACATGGGAGGCCCATCAATCTTATCCAAACATGCTTAATTACATAGATAATCTCATACTAAAGATTCATAATTACCCAATTATTCACATAATTAAGAATTATCTCAAACTACTTGAAATACTACTCACTTTTAACATACTTTATACACCTCACTATCATGGTCATGTGGTACCTTGTATGGCACTAGTCCATAAATACGGGGTATTATAGCTTGGACTGTATATTATCTCAAAATGTCAAACTTCGACAAAACTCATTTTCTTTGATTTGCTTACCCTCTTACCTTCACGAATTTACTTATCAGTTGTTTGAAATAGCATAATGCTTATAATCTCAAAATAATCTCATTCCCGAGCTTACATCGATTAACTTACGATAAAACTATAACATACAAAAATGCGGGATGTAACATCTCATTTCTAAGCTTTCATCAATTTACTTATGGCGTACTTTCACGTAAGAAAACATGGGGTGTAACATCATCCCCCCTTTGGAACATCCGTCCTCGAATGTTGACTGATGCACTTATCATTTTCATAACTTATTTCTTCCGAATAGTTCTGTACTCTCCTTGATATCTAGGCAACTGTTTTGTGAATAATTCCAAAGGTCAGGGCATTCCCCACTTTAGGACCCTTTCTCACACCACGACCTATGGTCGGAATCCTTCCAATCTCGTAACTGTTGCTACCTTCTATCATGCAGCCAGTACAACTCTGACCTTGTAAATGTGCCTATGTGACTCTTCTCTCCTTTTTCCTCCAACTTTTAGCCAATCTCTAGGCCTCACTTTGTAAACCTATATAGATCTTGTTAAGATGTCTATCTGGGCATCTATAGTTATACTGAAGTTATTCGTTCGGTACTTTGTTGAACTTACGGATATTGCTATATCTTATTTCATAGACTCGATTATCCATTCATATGACTTTAATGCATCTAAGTAGGTCATACTATACCATAACTCTTACTTCAATTTATCATTACTGAGGTCAGCTACCAAACTCCAGCTTACTCTCGTTGCTTATCCTATATGTATAAGTCTAAGTCCTTTAATGCTTCCTCATTACAGTTCATCTTACGAATGACGGCCTAATCTCATCTCATACATTGTGACTTTTATCCATCCATTGTTGATTCACCTCAATATTGATCTACACTCTACCACTGATAACTTGAAACCTCTTACGTAATCACTAGGGCTCATGTTGCATCGAGGAACATTTGAAGTGATCTTCCTGATCCACCTGGGGGCGATACCATACTTCCATAACTGTATTTCATAGCATCCCAATGTGATTCACCTTACATGAGTATTTTAATCATGTACATTTCATGAAATCCCCCTCTCTTTTTTTTCTTTTTTTTTTCCTTCAAATCATTAATCAATCGAAGGCCCAAACGTCATCCGTTATCTATCACAATTACACCCTTATTCTACTACCAGGGCAGCATTCCATCTCTTCTAAATGCTATTAGTCTTAGACTCCTTTGAGTTCATTCTGGCTATACTGAACTTTCTATAACTTAGAGAAACCATCAGCTTTCTTATTTTCATGGGCTTAATCCCGAGGACTTATCCATTCTTGTCACTTTCTCACTTGCCTTTTTCTTATCTTTACTCCTGTCTTCCTAAAACCTTGTCGCTTTACCATACTTTAGCTTGCGACCTACCCATATCTATTTATACTACTCGCAACCTTCCTTCAACTTGCTTTCATCATAGATTTCCTTATGTCATCCTGGAACATCAAGCGAGACATCACATCGTCTCTAACTTTTCTTTACTCTCTTGACTAGGCCTCTCGATACATAGAACCCATAGGCTGGAAGATATGCCACTGACAACACCGCTACTATTCCTGGATATTGAATCCCAGTGTTTCTAGCCTTCTATCTGCAGTATGGATTATTCACAACCTTTTGCATTTGAGTATCTCGTGCGTTGTCCACCTTTACCTTATTTACCTTAAAATCTCGCATCACATCTTCTATCTCTTTCATGACCTTGCTTTCACACAGGTATAATTCACATCCACAACTTGAAGCTCTATTATAATACTTGCACCTCTGGTGCATACACAATCCGGTGGGAGCTTCATACTGACTTCTTATGAGGCTGGTAGTTTACTAACTGGCTCTAACGTAGGACCGTTATAGAATATGGTTGTTTTACTATCTCTCTTGTACCTCTGATATTAAAAGTGATTCTGCAATGTTCTCAATCATGATTTCACATTTTTATGGGTACAATAATCAGACTCCTGATTTACTTGGTTGATGTAACTCTTTAGTTTCCTCTTCCTTCTGATCAGCCTTTATGTAGGCTTAAGCTATCTTCTAATCTGCGGCTCATGGTATTAGTTATTACTTTAGCCTTTCATGGACACTATGGAATATCCACGATACAATCTTTTAACAATTCAACCCTTTGTCTATGATCTGGAATTAATTCTTTCTTTTAACTTATACCAGAGTCTTCTACGACTGTATAATTGTCAACATATATGAAGCATGGATAATATTCTAAAATCTTAAGTGCGTCCATAACGTAACTAACTCTGGATCATTGATCGAATAATTTCTTGCGTTCCTTCTCATCTTTCTTTAAATGTAAGCAATTACTTTTCGTGGTCTTTCTACCCCCCTTATTGCATGCATACCTAGCTTATCTTAGTGCCCACACATATTGGAATTCCATACAACCCATATGATCTTGAATATCACCTTTTGATTTTTTTTCTTCTTCCCGTTCATTAGCCACGGTAGGTGCCACTTTCTTATGGAGTGCATACAATGTTGTAGTGATACTGTTTTTACATGACCATTTCTTCTTCAAATTACTATGCTTAGGTTGAAACCTTCTTCCTTATTTTCCCAGCTAGTCTTTCATTGTAGTACTTAGGGAAGACCCCTTGACTCTTGTAAAGCTGTCAGCTTATTACATCATATACTCGACGGAATTTTTGATGTCCTTTCTCGCCTATAATTATCCCTAGTTACATACCTTCGTGCCCTTGTACCCGTAGGGTTGCTTCTGAACTGAAATTTTTGACTGTTTCCTAGTGGCACTCTCTTTTATTTCCGTAACACTCATACAGTACCCTTAACTACCCCAACTCATATCTGAATTTTTCTCAAGGATCACGATGTCATATCTGCGAGACTGAATTCCCATGTTGGGGTTCACTATGTTTATCTTGCACGATCTGTTGATTTGTCTGTATCCTCTTGTCTAGCCACTAGGCTCTTCCTGAATCAACTGCTAACTATTCATTGGCCCATTCTTATATCAATATTCAGGGTAATCTTTCTTGGGTTAATTCCTTTGTCTCTTACGTATCGCACTGGCTCCTTATTTATCAACAACATCTCGGGAAGAAAACCTTACTTCCTCTCCTTGACGTTGTGCTTGCATAATGTTCTGGAATCGTAGCATATCTATAGGATTTGGATAAGTGCAAGCTCATTCCTTTTTAATTTTTTATCGCATTCTTCCTTTACCATTCCATAATTACTAGAACCACTTAATTCTGACTTAATGCCACATCACTCCATATTTCCCCCTTTAGGGGAGTACTAAGATTTATCACTACGACGATCTACCTATAGATGTTTTACCTCTTCATCTTTGGCGTATTCTCACATCATCAATGACCCTTACTCGCCTTGCGGTAATCCTTATGTACCAAGGATAACAAATTTCCTTACTCGTGAGGGTTACACTTAGTATAACTAGCACATTCAGTCCCTTAAGCTTAACTTTGCTCACATTGCTTGCTTTAGGGAAGCGACTTCCTGAATGACCTTTCTCTGAATTTCTCATGAATATTATTTTGTTATCCATTCTATTATCACCGGAATGTAATCTGAAATTCTCATGATGTCAACCATTATAAAATCATTCAGTCCCTAATTCATGTTTAGTTTATCTTGTTCACCAGCCCATACTGATTTCTATTACTCTGGGGTCTAACTTTTCCTTCTGGCAGTCGCGTTGGAGTCACGAACTTATTTCTCGAAATGAGGATATGACTTGATGGCCTATACTCTTTTGTTGTCTTAAGGCGTGACACCTCTCATCTTTTCCTTCACTTGACTATAGACTCTGTAATACTGTCATCATTTTTTTTTATCTACCATTATCATCCATGTATCACATCTTACTCATAATGCTTCATTAACTCTCTTCATATTTCCATGCTAACAATTTTATCTATCACTTTATTCTGAAAACTTTAACAAGACATTCTTTTGTTTTTAGCTCCCCTTACTCCATCCACTGGCTCTTCGGGTTGCCTATCTTTATAAATTGTTTTTTTTTAACACTCTAGTATTTATATCTAGCTGTACTATTCTAGAGTGCACCATCTGGGTGTCTCACAAGGAGATCTATTATCACATTAACAATATCTTTCGAAAATGTCAACTAACGCAAACAATCGATTCACTATTTTGGGTTACTCTAACCCCAGCCAGATCCTGATATCCCGTCCTTCTCTTAAACTAGACCTATTAGCCCTCATAGGGCATAACTGATATGGGTGTGACCCATTATACATACCTCTATTACTGTTGAAGGTAACTCAAAATGCTTATATTTTTATGCCTGAATTGTAAATACCGATAATCTTCATTAACTGGGTACCTCGTACCCTTCTCACCTTGCTCCTTTTACTTGTTGAAGCTTGTATCTACCTTCTGAATTTCTCATTGCTTTTTACCATATGGTGGATAGATATTCATGCCTTAGGGCTCCTTTTCCAGAAGCTCACACGTCTTAGTACACACATGATCTGCTGAAGACCTGACATTTACTCATCATGAGCATCATGCAAAATCAAGTTCCTCTGACTTAACTCTTCCATAACTACATTCAATCCCTTACCAACCGTCTTTCTAGATGTAGGCATCGTCGTATTATAAATAAGATAGAGTTTAGGAAATTGAGTTCTTACAACTGAGCTCTACCACACGATCTAGAGTAAGAAGAAAGAGTGACATCCCGCTTATTAGTGTGGTGCACAACACACCCATAAACAAGACTCTACCAGACACGGCTTGTAGACTCCCTAGTACGGAACTGCTCTGATACCACTTTTGTCACGACCCAAACCAATGGGCCGCGACGGGCACCCGATACCTTACTCAACCAAAAACCAACGTAACGTATCTTTCGTATCATACTATCATAGATAAATGAGCCTGAGAGGCTGTCGTGAGATGAGTAGAATAAAACATGAGGAAACACTCAACATTGGATGACCCAACATGTAATACAAACTTATACATATGACATACGGGCCTATAAGGCCAAAATGAACACTCGTACACTGAACATAGGCCAACAAGGTCATACTATCTTTCATATACATGACATATCTACAAGCCTCTAAGAGTAGATAAACACCATAAAGGTCGGGATAGAGCCCCGCCATACCAATCAATATATGTCATAATCTTACTGACCAAATAAGCAACTCCGGAGTAAATGGAGCGCACCAACACCTTCCGCTGAGCTGATAGCCTACTTGGAGGACTCTCAACCTGTCTATCGGGACCTGCGGGCATAAAACGCAGCATCCCCAGGCAAAAGGGGCGTCAGTACAAATAATGTACCGAGTATGTAAGGAATGAAAAATCAGAAAATAAAGACATAGAGAAACATGGAGTAAAAGACTCAACATGTAAGTCTAAATAGCTCTGTAAATCATTTAATATTTATAATATCATGTATATGCATATAAATGTCATACCATGCATAGGTATATGCATTCAAAACATCATCAAGCCTCTGAGGGCATACCATCATATCATCAAGGCTCTGAGGGCATCCCATATACATATATATATGCGTATATATTGCCATCTGGTCATGGGTCAATATACATGTATAAATGAATGCAATGCATGAGAAGTACGTCAATAAAATCTCTCGGAATGTCATAAGACCATTATGCCTCTGATTAATATCATGAAATAAACTTTATCAACTTACTTATTTTCTGAGACCCATGAACAGACGATAGAATAACAAGACATATGGGGAATCAAAATCATAGGAACCTCTGCTATTTCTATGAATAGAGTCATTTATGGAATTTGTGCATTTGCTTGTTTCGTTTGTATCATATGGATCATGCCAAAAAGAAAGAAGGGATAGCCTTAACATACCTGAACCGTTCTCTTGACAATCCTTCTAATACACGTTGATTGCGACAAAATATGTAACGGCGAATCGAAGTAGGGGGAAAATCCGTATGATATTCTTTGAGAAAGATTGCACTGTACTCCCTTAGAATCACAAAATCCCGTTGATATTATGCAAAGAAGTCTCGTAATAATTGAAGTAACTTACGTTACTATCACCTATGATCTTGGATGAAATTTTCTTAATGAAGCCTTTCATTATTTTTGTAGAGATACAAAATGAATTAGAATGGTTTTTAAGTCTTTAGGTGTGGGCCCCACACTTTTGATGACTTAGCCAAACTTTTCTCTACACGTGCCACCTTTGTTACATGAGTAAGAGTCACAATTAGCTTTAGAATCATTATTCCCTTGCTGCCACGTGGGACGCCCATCAATCTTATCCAAACATGCTTAATTACATAGATAATCTCCCACTAAAAATTCATAATTACCCAATTATTCCCATAATTAAGAATTATCTCAAACTACTTGAAATACTACTCACTTTTAACATACTTTATACACCTCACTATCATGGTCATGTGGTACCTTGTATGGCACTAGTCCATAAATACGGGGCATTATAGCTTGCACCGTATATTATCTCAAAATGTCAAACTTCGACGAAACTCATTTTCTTTGATTTGCTTACCCTCTTACCTTCACGAATTTGCTTATCACTTGTTTGAAATAGCATAATGCTTATAATCTCAAAATAATCTCATTCCCGAGCTTACGTGATTAACTTACGACGAAACATTAACGGACAAAAATGCGGGATGTAACATCTAATTTTCGAGCTTTCACATCTACGATTGAATAGAGATACAAAGGCTCAAACTTCGAAATCAACAAATCCACATGACAAGAATGAAAGAAGTGGAGATTTTACCTAGTAGTTCCGTAGCCTCTCAAAGATAAGTACAGACGTCTCTGTACCGATCCGCAAGACTCTAGTAAACTCGGTTATGACTCGTAGAACCTATGAACCTAGAGCTCTGATACCAACTTGTCACGACCCCAGTTTTCCTCTGTAGGATGTCATGATGGCACCAAGTCTTTAAAACTAGGTAAGCCTAATGCTTGCTAAATTAACGACAAAATTCAACCAACGACTATTAAATATGAAACATAAATTTCTATACAAAGCCAACAATCCCAAAACCGGTAACACAAGTCATAATCTCTACTGAGTTCACTAAAAGATCTCTAAGTAAAATTATTCGGAATAGAAATAAACTATACAAAAATAACTTCCGAATGTGACTTTGAGGTCTGCGAACGCAACGATAGGTATACTTTGAAGTCTCCACAGTAATATTTGATATGCTATTTAACAATCGACAGACTCCGAAGTACCTGGATCTGCATAAAAATGTGCAAAAGTGTAGTATGAGTACACCACGGCGATACCCAGTAAGTATCAAGACTAACCTCGGTGGAGTAGTGATGAGGTACAAGTCAAGACACACACTAGACAAAATAACATGTGCAGTATAGAAGTATAAAACTAATAACGGAAAGCGAAAATCAGTAAATGGCAACAAGATCCAATAAGTGACATAACCGTAAAGCAATAAGAACACCGTGAAGTATCATTAAAACCAAATAAGGAAAAACACAAAGGACAATCAACTAATCAAGCCGTTCTAACACAAGTTTCATGACGAAATCACTCTGTGGTACTTCATCTCATAGTCACAAGTCACGGGTCTCAACCTACCATCATATACTCATGTCACCTCGTACCCACATCTTGCATCACAACCATATACACAACTCACGTGCCAAAATCTCAATAAGCCCAGCATGATCACAAGCTCACATTTACAATCTGCCCGGCATGGTCACATGCTCATAATCACAATCCGCCCGGCATAATCACAAGCTCACAATCACATCCGTCTTACATGGTCACAAGCTCACAATCAAAATATGCCCGTTATGATCAAAGGTTCCAAATCATAATCGCCCTGGAATGGTCACAGGCTCAATATCAACATGGAAACAGATAATACAAGAACACATAGGCATGATCAATACATGTTAAGTTTCATACTCCTGAGCTATGTAAGTGGCATGCTACGGTGTACGCTTGTGTGAGTATACTACTACAACCCAAGTCAACAAGTAATATCAAAGACATCGAATAACTCATCGAAACAACAAAGCGAGTCACATAAGGTGTATGACAAACAGAAGGAAAAGCACACCATCACACGAAAATCACCGACATAATGTCTCCAACCATCACACATCATCCCTGACACTGCCACCCTTATCTCTCTGATAGCCTCCCGTATCACTCTACCCTAACATTATCATTAGCCACATTTATCTCTCCTATAGCCACTTGTATCACTCCGTATAATAGACACCCTTATCTCTCCTATAGGCACCGATATCACTCCATATAATAGCCATCCATATCGCTCTACTCGGACAATAACACAATAGCCACATGTATCACTCTATACATTCAACTACAGTGAGATGCCACACTTATGCCCTGCATAACAACAATGGTGAAATGCCACCCTTATACTCCGCATAATAACAACGGTGAAATGCTACCCTTATACTCTGCATAACAACAACCAAACCACACAACAAATCATATGTGATATCATCACAACAACACAACATATCAACTCATATCATAAGTGCCCGTAGGCCACAACCTTTCCAAAGATTAAACAATATCAATATTTTCACAACAAATAGCCCACGGCTCAACACAACGTATATAGAATGTTAATTACAACAAAATGAACAGAGAAAGTAAATCAACAAGGAACAACACCCCTTTTTAACCTCAACTTTGATTAGAATAGATTAATGACTCTCGATTACTTCAATTCCAATTAATTGTTTAAGGATAACCTCGATAGCGATAGTACTTCCATGGAATGGCAAAACTTCGGACTCTAGTGTATGAATTAGGCTAACAATAAAAAAGATGACACGAACTAGTACTACGTCTAAATGCATGAGAGCAACCCTGAAACAAAGGATATCATATGACGACAATTTCAACCGAGAGTAGCTTCACAATAAAATAAATCACATAATGACACAAAGTGATAACAATTCCCAATAAGCATATAAGAGCGAACTCGACAAGTAAAGATGGTGACATATAACGACAACTTCGAATAAGACATGTGATATTAGACATTACGAATAAAGGATATAACATATGCTAACAATTCCAAATAAGTACATGAAAGAAACCTAAGAGTCTAAGCCAGCCGATTTTCCACATATAAGCCCGAGTACGTACTTGTCACCTCGCATACACGGATTTCACATGACACAAATAGCACAAACGTCTCAAATCCTAAGGGAAAGTTCCCCACACAAAGTTAGGCAAGATACTTACCTCAAAGAAGCTAGACCGATAATATAAAATGACCTTCTCGAATGAAAGACCTCCGGACGGCTCAAATCTATCCAAAATAACTTAATATTATAAATAAAAACTATAGGAAACAATTCCAGATAATAAAGCTTCAATCTTCAATAAAAACTAAAACGTCAACCCCAAGCTGCACCTCGGAACCGGATAAAATTCATAAAATATGAACACCCATTCTGATACGAGTCTAACCATACCAAATTTATCCAATTCCGACATCAATTCGTCCTTAAAATCATCATTATACATTTTTGAAAGTTTCACAAAATTTCCATTTCCCCCCAACTCAAACCACTAATTTAATAATAAAAACAAAGATAAAGTCATGAAATAAAATCAAATACGGGTAAAGAACATTTATCCCAATCCAACACTTGAAGAACTCCTCAAATATCGCTCAAATCTGAGGTCTACAACTCAAGATATGATAAACATGGCCAAATCCTCGAAATAGAGTTCTTATATTATTGCCCAGGTATTCCTCTTACGCGATCGCGGAACATGCTTCGCGATCGCGAAGAACAAAATTATAAGCTCCCAAATGTCCTTACGCGAACGCGACGCGCTGACCGCGAACGCAATGATTTACCTCATTATGCCTATGTGAACGCGTCCTTAACCATGCGAACGCAAAGGCTAAAATGACTGGTACCCAGCCGGTCTCACCCACTATGCAAACACGGTTCCTCTTTCGCGACTGCATAGAGCTAACTTCCCAAGCCCCGTGAACGTGTCCACATATTCGCGAACGTGAAGAACAAATATTGCCTGCCTCCCAATTACCTTATGCGAACGCATTAATATACTCGCGATCGCGATTAAGAAGGCACCAGATATCAGATCAGCAATCGAAAATAGGAGGAAATGGCTTGTAGCCCATTCGAAATACACCCGAGGCCCCTGGGACCCCTCCAAACATACCAACAAGTTTCATAACATAACACCGACCTGCTCGAGGCCTCAAATCACATCAAATAATGTCAAAACTATGAATCACACATCAAATCGAACCTAATGAACTTATGAAGTTTCAACTTCTACAACTTGCGCCAAATCATATCAAATCAACTCGGAATGACGTCAAATTTTGCATGCATCCTCCAAATGATACAATGGAGATATACCAACCTCCGGAATTGGAATCCGTACCCGATATCACCAAAGTTAACTCCTGATCAAACCTCTTAACCTTCCAAGCCTTCAACTTTCCAAATTTCGCCGAAATGCATCAAATTAACCTACGGACCTCTAAATCCAAATCCGGACATACGCCCGAGTCCAAAATCACCATACAAATCTATTAAAATCATCAAAACACCATTCTGGAGTCGTCTATACAAAAGTCAAACTCTGGTCAACTCTTACCGCTTAAGCTTCTAAAGCAAGAATCCTTCTTCCAAATCAATCCTGAATCATCCGAAATCCGAACTCGACCATACACGTAAGTCATAATACATAATACATAATACGAAGTTGATCGAGACCTTACACCATCGAATGGGACGCTAATTCTCAAAATGACCTGTCGGATCGTTACACAAACAAGAAAATAAACAAAGATAAGAAAATAATTACACAAATATTCACAAGTTTGGACCAAAGCACGTACGCCTATTTCTCAAACAACTTAAATACGCCAAACTGTTTCCCATTAACGGCACCAATTTTGATGACGTCCTAATCCACAACTAAAAAGTAAATGGACATGGTCAAATACAATATAATATACCCAACTATGATCCAGGGTCGAATCCCACAGAGAATAATATGTAGGTGATTAGGCAATGTAAGAGAATTATCGCTTGTTATGCTAAGCCAAAAACTTAAAAGGATTTTGGAAAAATATTTATGTCTAAATGAAAAAATATAAACTAACCTAGAAAGCAAGTAAAATGATCAATGGCTACAAGCATGGATACACGGAGAATTACACTCAAGTAACGATCCAATATATTTTACGATTTTACCAATATGAGCGAGATTATGTTAATTAGCCTCGGATATTAATTCGATATTAGCTTCTTCCGAAAACTAACAAGACTTCCTAATTGAATTATCCCTAAAATAATTAAGAGATTAAGAGCACATGATGTGGCTACAAGTAGTTCAATCCTATCCCTAGGTAGAATCTATAAAGTGAGGGTTAACACCTCAAGTTCTTGTTAATTAATCTTTCCCAACCCCCAAATTATCTTTTCCAAAATTAATTCGAAGTTAATGGGCGAGTCCTAGGGTTAGCTAATCCCTTTGGAAACATTAAAGAACAAGAATAATTAAAGAAACAATGACTCAGTTCAAAATAAATAAAAATCATTCAATACATAAGCACAACAAGATACTTAATCCACACTTTAAATATGAATATTCCCATAAGTAAGATCCAAGTGTTAGAAAAATACTACACACTTAGATGAAGAAATGAACATAAATGGGTAAGAAATTCTCAACCAAAAGCTTTAAATCTTCAAGACCCAAATGTGTGTGCAAGAACCCTAGCTACTAAACTTGTATTATCTTGTCAAGAGACTGAAAAATAAGACAAAGATATGCCAAAGATGACCTAGGACATGTATTAAAGGGTTTGGGGCATAAAAATGCAAAATTACATAAGTGCCCAGAACTGAAGCGTGATCTTCGCATTTGCGAAGTGATTTTCGCATTTGTGAATCTTTACTTTTCTGTTGAATATCGCATTTGCGATAAAGGGCTTCACATTTGCGAAAGTTGACTGTCTGGTTTGACTTCGCATTTGCGGCCCTACTTTTGCATTTGCGAACACTATTGGACCTAGTTGACTTCACAATTTCGATACATATGTTCGAATTTGCGGACGTTGACTGGCATGGTTGACTTCACAACTGTGAGCTCCTGCTCGCATTTGCGACACCTGAGGTCACTTTCCAGATTTCTGCTTTTGAGCCCCTTTTTGACTTGTATTCGATTGGTTTCTTCCCTATCACTTCTAAATTACCCAAAAACTTATAAAATAGAAGTAAGCAACATTAAACACACTATTATAGCAATCAAACATAGAAAACATCTAAGATTAAAGACGATATAAGTTGGTAAAATACCGACTTATCACTACTTCAACTACTCCATTCATTTGCGATCTATAGGCTGTAGAGTTGCGGTGTACAATTCTGAACTTCTCTCAAATTTTCCTCATGAGATCACTATTGAGATTAGTTGCATTGTCAGTGATGATTGACTCGGGTATCCCAAATTGGCAGACAATGTTGTTATAGACAAAATCTGCGACTACTTTCTTCGTGGTGTAGGAGCTTCGACCCATTTGGTGAAATAATCAATGGCTACCAAGATGAAATGGTGCCCATTTGATGTAGCGGGCTGTGTAGGTCCAATCACGTCCATGCCCTAAGTGGCAAACGGCCAAGGCGAACCCATTACATTCAACCCATTAGGCGGGACTAGGATGAAATCCCCGTGGTTCTAGCCCTGGTGACACTTCTGCACATAGAGGATACTATCACTTTCCATGGTCATCCAAAAGTATCAGCCTCTTAAGATATTTTTGGCTAAGGTGATGCCATTCATGTGGGGTCCGCACGTTCTTTCATGTATTTCTTCTAACAATCTTGGTGCTGCAGTGGCATCTACACATCTTAACAGACCCAAGTCTAGGGTCCTTCTATACAGGACTTCCACGTTCAGGAAAAAGTGATTTTCCAGCCTTCTGAGCACTAGCTTCTGACTATTAGTAGCATTCTCTGGATACTCTCTTGATCCAAGGAACCGTTTGATGTCATGGTACCACGGTTTACCATCCGGCTCTTCATCTACATGAAAATAGTACGCATGTTGATCTCTGATCTCTATATCGATAGGGTCGATGTAGTTCTTATCTGTATGCTAAATCATGGATGATAAGGTTGCAAGAGCATCATCAAACTCGTTCTGGATCCTGGGAATGTGCTTGAACTCGATCTTTATGAACTTCTTGCATAACTCTTTTACACACTGCAGGCATGGAAAGATCTTGATGTTCTTGGTAGTCCATTCTCCTTGAACTAAGTGTATCAATATATCAGAATCCCCTATGACCAAAAGCTCCTTTATGTTCATGTCGACCGTCATCCTGATCCCGAGGATGCATGCTTCGTACTCGGCCATATTATTGGTGCAAGGGAACCTTATCTTTGCTGATGCTGGGTAGTGTTGTCCTGATTCTAAAATTAGGACTGCCCCAATTCTACTCCTTTGAAATTTGCTGCTCCGTCGAAGAACATTCTCCACCCTGGGTATGATTCTACGATATCTTCTCCAGCGAACAACATCTCCTCATATAGGAAGTACATAGTGAGCGGCTCATAATCATTGTCCACTGGATTCTATACAAGGTGATCAGCTAAAGCTTGTCCTTTGATGGCCTTATGCGTTATGTACACAATGTCAAATTGGCTGAGAAGAGTTTTCCATTTGGCTAGTTTTCCCGTAGGTATCGGCTTCTGAAAGATATATTTGAGTGGGTCGAGCTGGGATATTAAATATGTGGTGTATGCCGACATGTAATGCCTTAGTTTCTAGGCGTTCCAAGTCAAGGCACAACAAGTACGCTCTATCAAAGTGTATTTGGCCTCACATGGTGTGAAATTCTTGCTTAAGTAATAGATGTCCTGCTCCTTTCTTCTAGTCTCATCGTGTTGTGCCAACACGCATCCTAATGCATTATCCAAAACTAACAGGTATAACAATAGTGGCTTCCCGGGCTCGGGAGGAACCAACACTGGTGGATTTGACAAATACTCCTAAATTCTGTTGAAAGCTTTTTGACACTCTTCTATCCTTTTTGTGGCAGCATCCTTCTTCAGCAGCTTGAAGATAGGTTCACAAATTACCATAGACTGGGCTATGAAACGGCTGATGTAATTCAGCCTACCCAGGAAACTCATCACATCCTTCTTGCAGTTGGGCGGTGGCAACTCTTGAATGGCTTTGATCTTTGAAGGATCTGGTTCTATCCCTTTTCTACTTATGATGAAACCTAGCAATTTACTAGCAAGGACTCCGAATGCACATTTTGCAGGGTTCAACTTCAAACTATACCTCCGCAAACAATCGAAAAACTTTCTCATGTCGTCCAAATGTTCTGAACTCTTTCGAGACTTGATGATGATGTCACCCACATATACCTCGATCTCTTTATGAATTATGTCGTGAAAAAGATCATGGACCTCCTGTAAGTGGCACCGGTATTTTTGAGGCCGAACGGCATGACTCTGTAGTAGTAAACTCCCCAAGGTATAGTGAACGTTGTCTTTTCTACATCCTCTTCGTGCATCAGGATCTAGTGGTACCCGATGAAACAGTCCACGAATGACTGTTGTTCGTGCTTCGCATAGTTGTTGATGAGGATATCGGTAGGAAACTGATGCGAAAGATGTCGGTGCTTAACCTAGGCATGTCATCATATGACCATGCGAACTCATCGATGTATTGTCGGAGGAGCTCTACCAACTCTTCTTTCTGCTCTGCTTCTAGATGGATGCTGATTCGGGTTTCTTTTACGTCTTCTTCGCTTCCTAAGATGACAACTTATGTCTCCTCAAGGTTTGGCTTTTTCTTGCATTCCAGTTGTTTGATCTCTTATGGAAGATTATCAGGCATCATGCTTTCGTCGTATTCCTCGTAATTTGGATCGCTTTGCTCAAGGGTTTCGTTACATGTCATAAACGCAAAATGTGGGTTTTTATCGTTTTGATTATTGAAAATAAAAACTAAGTATAAATAAAGCAATAAATAAATTTGCAATAATTTTAAGAAAATATTTCTTTCATTTCATCAAAAGAGGAACGTCTGAGCGTTCAAAGAGGAAAATGACAAAAAAGTACTAACACAGTTCAAGCCTCAATTGACCGTGCACTCTTTTCAAAATATTAATAATTCCACACTACCATGACTCCCGGCGAACCAAAGACGGGCTGGCGGTCCAATTCCGTAGGTCCTCTCCTAGTTCAGCATTCCAATGGTCGGTGTCTTGATATCAATTTTGTCACAGCATTCCTCAATCATGGTCACGAACAACCTTCCCATTTCATCGACAATGTCATCCTATGGCATTGAGCTCTGACCCATACCCGAAACACGCTCTGTCACAAAAGCCTTTTTCCCGAAGCTACCGGTACAAGTCTTCCTAGTCAGAGGCTGATACCATATGCCGGCTCTGCCTTTCTGCCCATTTGGCTCAATCGACTCGGTTATCCCGTCTGATCGGGCTCCCAGCCCGATTTCTGGTCTGTATCTGTACTTCATCATTTCTCTCATGGCCATCTTTGATTTATACAGTGACTGTATTTCCATATTTTGTCTGGTCTCTTCTATTTCCATGGTCTGCATGATCTCAACTTCATGAAAAGAGACCCCGTCTAATCCTTCTATGAATGCAACTTTATGTTCCTGATAAGCTGATTGGCTCCATTCGCCGTGGATTATGATCTCTTGATAGCCCCATTCAAACATCATGCACTGGTGTAGGGTAGATGGGACTACCCCTGCCATGTGTATCCAAGGTCTTCCTAGCAATATATTGTGTGAAGATGAAATATCCATCAATTGGAATAGTATGGGAAACTCGACTGGTCCAATTTGTAGAGCCAAATAAATTTCTCCAATAACGCCCTTCTGCGACCGGTCAAAAGCACTTACCCTCATATGACTTTCCTTTACTTCTCTTAGATGGATACCCAACTCTCGTAGAGTAAAGTGCAGGCAGATATTGACTCCTGATCCTCCATCAACCAGTACTCGGGACACCACATTATCTCCATATTTGACCGTGATGTGTAAAGCTTTTTTGTGACCCACGCCCTCTATAGGAAGTTCATCTCTTCGAAAAGTGATCATATTTGCTTCGACCATTTTCCCAATGGTTGCTGCCAGTGCCTCACTGGTGGTGTTGGTGGGCGTGCTCACCCCACTTAACACTTTCATCAGGGTATCTTTATGACTGTCAGAACTCATCAGTAAATCCATGATCGATATTTGTGTCGGGGTTTTCTTCAATTGTTCCTCCACGGAGTATTCTTTGGTTGACATCTTCTTCCAAAATTTTGCAACCTATGGATCTATTATATTCCTTTTCCGAATATGTTCCCTTCCTAGATTCCCTCGGTTTACATCCTTAGGAGCGTAACACCTCCTTGGCCTGGTTATATCATGAGCCTAATTCGTCCCTTTGTCCTTCCCCTTTTGTTGGTATGTCCATAAAACCGTCTTGTATTCATGATCCTCTTCATCCCTGGTAGCAGCGGTAGGGTTTTGCTGGTAAGTCTGGACCATCACAATAGGTTTTAACTGTATTGCTTGTAGCCTCATCACTTCCTATCACGACGATGGTTCCTTTCAAGTCATACTCTTCATCCAGGGTGATCATATTAGCTACTTGATTCTGGTGATTTGGCAGTGGGTTGAGGTTCACATTGGGCAGAGCTGGGGTGCACTAAATGGCTCCACTTTTAATCAGTGACTCAATTTCATTTTTCAGTCTGAAATAATCCTCGGTATCATGCACTGGTACATCTTAGTGGTACACGCACCATTTGGTTGCATCAAAGTATTTTGAGTGATACTCAGGAACACTTTCTTCTATCGGATGTATCAAACCTGCTCTCCTCAGTATTTCAAATAGTTGAGCCAGAGGTTCAGTAATCGGGGTGTAGTTTCTGGGACCTCTATCTTCAAAATTTGGATGAGGTCGGGGTGCATAAGTGGGTCAGTTTTGATGAGTGGTAGTTTGAACTGGAGCGTATGGTCATGGTGGGTTTGGATTTGTATGGGCTCGAGGTGAGTTATACTGAGGTTGGGGATTGTAATATGGTTGTGTGTTATAGACTGGAGCATAAGCAGGTGGGTGTGGGGAATGGGTGTTTGAAGAGTAAGAGGTGTTTCCATGATAGGGATTGGACTGGTAATAGGGAACGATTGTCTATACCTCTTCCCTTTTCTTCTTTCCGCTACCTATTGACCCTGACTAGATTGTTTTGCTAGTTGCTTTGGATTGTACCTTGCCAGACTTTATACCTTCTTCTAAAAAAGCTTTTAGGCTATCACGCCTTGACTTCGGGGAGCGCGACCGACGCTCAACAGAGTTACCTTGGTCGAGCAAGCCTGCACAGTGTCGTCTACCCAACTCACCCATGAATAAAGGGAAGAATACATTTCATTAATTGGAAAATAAGAGGTCATGTGAATAACAACAGTTCATTTCCATTAGTTACGTCATTAACAAGTCTCGAAAATAGTACATTGTACAATCATAGTTAAAGTGGAATAGATTACAACATTTTTAGTTAAACATACCCAAAAACAGATAAAACACACACTATGCCTACGGAGCCCCTAACAGGAACAAAAGAGTGCTACGACCGTACCGGCAACAAGGCCCCAGCTATACCTCAAAACGCTATGTACAAAGGACAAGAGATACAGGACCCCGAAATAAAGTGGGGCTCACCAAGTCAGATGAGGAGAGGGTGTGTTGCTATCACTGATCAATACCACCTGCACCCATTAAAGATGCAGCATCCCCGACAAAAGGGATGTTAGTACATATGGAATAGGACAAGTATGTAAAACTAAACACCCTCTCAATAGAACGAGTAACAGTAAACGAAGACGAAAACATGAAATCAATAAGAGACTCAAAAAGTACCAAGGTGTCAAGTTAGGGGAAAGGTAAATTTCAAGTAAGTTTCAGTAAATTAAGTTGGGAGATCTTTAGTACCGATACACCACCGTGATTTAGCACGGAGTCCGATATCCGCCTGACCGGCTAAGTTGTCTCACCCCGATACATACACTCACAATACCACCATGTGCGCGGCATGGCGTCCGATCTTAACCCGACCGGCTTAGCTGTCTCACCACAATGCCATGTGGGTCGACATCACATCACATCTCGCTAGCAATAATCTCATCCTATTTAAGGGGAAACATCTCAACACACCAATCTCATCCCATATAAGGGGAAACAATCTCATCACATTAACATGGGGATTTACCCCTCAATCACTCCTACATTGGAACGTGTATTTTTGGGGTTAGGTTGTTCCGACCTACCCTTCCACAGTGGCTAAACTATACTCCCAAGGTATTTGTTATAAAAAGGATTTACCACTCATTTCATATTATTTTACATGTCATTCATTTTATTGGCACCATTGGCCGTAACGCAATATCATTCTTGGCACGTTGGCCGTACTTCATAATTCATGCTCACTATTTCACTTTTAAACATTATCACGGATTGTCAACAACAAATATTTCTATTCAAGACTTTAAGAACACATTTGAGCAATTTAGGGTCTTAGGCACATGTGATTTCTCACACAATTTGATATGATCACTTTTATTTGGGCTTGACCCGAAGTCACAACATTTTAATACATAGTCATACTTTGAACACGCTCCCGAAGAATAACATAATATGATAAGAATATTTCGGAACACATTTTGAACATATTCGTATATACATCTTTCGACACCAAACTTATTCAGAAAAGTCAATTCATAATGGATAACTCGGGACTTACAAGAACATCTTGGGAATTCAATTCTAAGAGAGAAGTTTAGCCAACATACCTCGCATTGAGCTTTCCTTAATTCACTACACCATTCCAGAAATCCTAGCAATTTTGATCTATTTAGAGATATGGCCAAATTGAACACAAATTAGGGAGGAGTTCATGTTTCCAACTCATTTGAGCATTTTATCAAACACTACGAGGGCATTATTATTACTAGCTTCTCCTATGGAGAATTTTCTTCACCCCATAACCCAAAGTCTACGCAGATGAGCTCAACAATTTTCCCACTACCCTTGATGGTACATGGATGTAAAATAAACAACTCCCACACCCAAGAATTGCTTGGCTTATTACCTATTTTTAGTAAAATCACGAAATTGAGGGCTAGGGAGTAGAACCTTACCTCTAGGATGATGACCTAGTGAATTTTCTTGTGAATTCTTCAACTTGGAACAAGATTTAATGATCAATAAGCTTATGAACTTCCCCTCTCACTCTATGGTATTCCCTCTCTCTAGAAATATCAGATTTTTGCTTCAAAAGTGACCCTTTGCCTCAATATATCGAAATAGGGTTGGGTCGATAATTAGAAAAAATGAAGCCTCGATGCAGATCTGCGGTCGCATATGCGACCGCATAACGCTTCTGCGGTGTGCAAAATGGACCGCATAATGTTCCTCCGGAACTGGGCACCCCTACCTGACTCTGCGATCGGTCTGCAGTCCGCAAACCTATTCTGCGGTCGCATAATGAGCTGCAGAACTTTCCTCCAGAATTGTTTTTGTGCTGGATATGCGAGGGGTTATGCGGCCCACAAAATGATTATGCGGTCGCATAATGGTCCCAAAATGATGCCCAAAGTTTTGCTTCGGTCTGTGGCAGATATGCGGTCCGCATATCAGTTCTGCGACCGCAGAATGGACCACAAAAAAGCCATGTATTTTCAAAACATTTCTTCAACTCCCCAACGCACAATTGTCAACACATAAGCCTACTTCGGCACCACGAAACCCTGGGTTTTAGGTAAAATTTTATGGGGCCTTACATTCTCCCCCGCTTAAGATCATTCATCCTCGAATGAGGGCCAAAATCTGTCATTAGAAACCAATGTGACTCAGCTGCTATAACACACATCAACAATTCCAAACTTCTGACTAACTCCCCAAATTTCCAAACGTTTTGCCAGAGTTTCCCCTGTAACTGGGCATATCCGCCTGTCAGAGAATCACATAAACCAACCCTAACAACATATACATGAACCAATGACGTAACATAACATAAAAGCAATGACAATTGTTGCCTTACGAGCAGTATATCACTAAAAGGGAACGCCCTTAAGATCATGATACATCTTTGTAGAGCCCGGGTGCACAGAATTCCACCAGTAGACTTGCTGAAAATTTGGACATCTTGCCATAAAGTCCGCTACATTCCTCTCTATATCATTCCACCAGTAGACTTCCCTAAGATCATGATACATATTTTTAGAGCCCGGGTGCATGGAATACCAAGAAGCGTCAGCCTCGGTCATGATTCTTTCCCAGAGACCATCCACATTTGGAACACATAGTCGCCCTTGGTGCCTTAGTGTACCATCATCCACGCCAAGAGAAAAGGCCATGGTCTTATGTTTATGAATCCCCTCCTTCAATTGTACCAACAATGGATCATTGTATTGCTTCTCCTTGACTTCCACCACAAGCGACGATTCATCCCTATTTCGCACAATCACCCCTCCTTCACTAGAGTCCAAGACGAACTCCCAAACTAGCCACCCGAGGAACCTCCTTGGCCAATGACCTTTGATATGCCTCCAAGTGAGCTAAACTACCCATAGATTTTCGGCTAAGAGCATCCGCCACAACATTAGCCTTCCCCGGATGATACAGAATATCGATGTCGTAATCCTTGAGTAACTCAAGCCATCTTCTTTGCCTCAGATTCAATTCCTTCTGTTTGAAAATATATTGAAGGATCTTATGGTCCGTGAATATATCCATATGGACCCCATACAGATAATGATGCCAAATCTTCAATGCAAAGACCACCGCTGCAAGCTCTAAGTCATATGTTGGATAGTTCTTTTCATGATTCTTGAGTTGCCTAGAAGCATAAGCTACCACCTTGCCATGTTCCATTAATATAAACCCAAGTCTGATTCTTGAAACAACACAATATACTATAAACCCATTTGTACCCTTTGGTAGGGTCAATAACAGTGTAGTAGTCAATCTTGATTTCTACTCCTGGAAGCTTCTTTCACAAGCATTTGACCATTGGAACTTAACCGCCTTCTACGTCAATTTAGTCAACGGAGAGGCAAGAGTAGAGAACCCCTCCACAAACTACTTGTAATATCCAGCTAAGCCCAAGAAACTGCGAATCTTTGTTGGGGTAGTAGGTCTAGGCCAATTCTTCACAGCTGCAATCTTCTGAGGATCAACCTCAATTCCTTCTCTCGAGACGACATGACCCAAGAGCGTGATAGATTCAAGCCAAAATTCATAATTCAAACACTTCGCATACAACTTGTGATGATATAGGGTCTGTAGAACTTCCCAGAGACGGTCGGCATGGTCCTCTCAACTTTGCGAATATACAAGGATACCGTCAATAAACACTATCACAAAGGAGTCAAGAAAAGGCTTGAAAACTCGGTTCATAAAAAATCAATGAAAGTTGCGGGGTCATTTGTTAGCCCAAAGGCATTAACAGGAACTCAAAGTGCCCATACCGGGTCCTGAAAGTTGTTTTCGAAATATCCTGCTCCCTGATCTTCAATTGGTGTTACCCGGATCTTAATTTGATCATGGAGAAGTACTTAGCACCCTGCAATTGATCAAACACATCATCTATCCTTGGCAGTGGGTACTTATTTTTTATTGTAACCTTGTTGAGTTGCCGATAGTTAATACACATTCTTAGTGACCCATCCTTCTTTCTTACAAATAGAACTGGAGCGCCACAAGGCGACACACTCGGCCAGATGAAACCCTTCTCTAACAAATCCTTCAATTGTTCCTTTAGCTCCTTCAATTCTGTCGGTGCCATTCTGTTGGGAGGAATAGATATAGGTTGTGTGTCTGGCATCATGTCAATCCCAAAATCAATTTTCCTATCTGGCGGGATTCCAGGGAGCTCATCCGGAAAGACCTCCAGAAATTCATTCACAAATGGCACAAACTCAAGTGTAGGTGCCTTAACATCGATGTCCGTAACCCGGACCAAATGGTAAATACACCCCTTGTTAATCATCTCCGTGGCCTTAAGGTAAGAAATAAACCTACCCTCCGGCACCACATCCTCCCCCTTCCATTCAGTCACTGACTCATTTGGAAATTCAAACCTAACGGTTCTGGTTCGACAATCAAGCTTAGCGAAACATAAATAAAGCCAATGCATCCCCATTATTACATCAAAATCAACCATCCCCAATTTAATTAGATCGGCCATGGTGTCCCGACCATGCACTGTGACAACACAATCCCTATAAACCCACGTGGCCATAATAGACTCACCAACCGGAGTATATACAGA
Organism: Nicotiana tomentosiformis; assembly: GCF_000390325.3. NCBI lineage: Eukaryota > Viridiplantae > Streptophyta > Magnoliopsida > Solanales > Solanaceae > Nicotiana > Nicotiana tomentosiformis. Next base: position 23,329,053 of record NC_090821.1, on the reverse strand, counting down.
GAACGACTCATGGAGCTGTTCCGGTTCTATCCCAAATTCCATAGCAACATAGGGAGTGACATAGGACAAAGTGGAATCGGGACCAATAAGAGCATACACATCATGAGATTGGACAGTCAATATACATGTGACAATATCTGGAGAAGCCTTTGAACTCTATGTACCACCCCTAGCTGCACCATGCCCTGTAGGAGCTTGGGTGCCTCGAGCTTGAGGAAGTGTTGCGGAACTGGCTAGTTGTGTTGTACCTCTGCCCATGTTTTGGTGAGATGAACGCAATCCCTTTGAATCTGACCCCTCATACCACACCCGTAACATATGGGCTAGTCCATGAAGTAGTCCCCAAAGTGCATCTTCCCGCACCTAGGGCATGGGGGCCTCCGCTGCTGCTGAAATCTCCCACCAGACCGACCCTACTGGTAAGGCCCCATGTTGCCCTGACCGGGCCTAAAGTGGTTCACCTGTTGCTGAATGACCCCGATGGCTGCGCACTGACTGAAGATTGCGCAAAACACTGGGATAGCCCTGATGACCCTCCTCTCAATCCTGACCTACCACCACCACCAATAGAAGAACCACCAAAGTTGCCCGCAGACCGAGCCTTGCTGCTGCTCTCATGCTTCATTCTATTCTTCAATTTGCGGGTCTCTGTGGCTTGAGCAAATGCCACCATCTTACCATTGTTCATATCAGAATTCAAGGCAGATATAGTGGCCTCATTGATAACCAAGGGGCTAAGGCCCTGCACAAACTAACACACTCTAGCCTCTATAGTAGGCAACATGTAGATGACATATTTGGACAGGCACGTGAATCTCATATGATACTCCCACATACTTATGCTACCTTGCTTCAGGCTCTCAAACTCGGCGGTAGGAAATGATCAATGAAAGCATCGGCAAACTCACTCTACCTCACCGGAGGGCTTCCTTCCTCATGGGAGTCCTCCCACATTTCAAACCAAGAATAGGCCACCCCTTTCAGGTGGTAAGATTCCAACTCCACTCCCTCCGTATCAGTAGCATGCATAACTTGGAGGGTCTTGTGCAGTCAATAAAACCCTGAGGGTCATCCTCAGGATCAGTACTTGTGAACACTGGAGGATCCAACTGGAGAAACCTGTTCACCCTATAACTAGTGGAATTCCCTGGCTAACTAGAAGAAGTGGGTGCAACATTTGATCTCTGGTGGGAAGCTACTATCTGAGCCAACATTTGTATGTCTCCCCTAAAATCCCATCAGATGCACTGGGACCGGAAGCTGAGGCTGGAGGTGGAACTGGAATATCAGTTGGAGGGATCGTTGCACCCCCAGTAGTTGTAGGGACAGGCACAGTCTGATCAGGTATAGTAAAATCAGGCAATGTAGTTGTCGGGGGAATATTCTCACCCCTCGGGTGCTCACTCGCATCATCAAGTAAAGGATCAACTGCCACTCCTAGGGTGGCATTGGCTCCTTGGCCAGTTCTTTCTTTCTTCCTAGGCGCCATATACTGAAAATTATAGCAATGCACAAGTTAAAGGAGGAACAATCTTACAATCAGCTTTATCGCAAGATCTAGAACATCAAAGAAGGGTATTATTACTAAATGCCCAAGTAGCCTCCTAATTATAGATGTGGTCGACAACACACCGATAAGAAGGACTCTACCAGACACGGCTCCGAGATATCCTAGGAAACTTTAAAACCTTAGGCTCTCATACCATGTTTTTCATGCCCCGACCTCAAGGAGCGCGACCGGTGCTCAAAAGGTTTACCCCGGTCGAGCAAGCCTGCGTAGTGTCATCTACCAAACTCACCCATGAATAAAGAGAAGAATATATTTCGTTAATTAGATAGTAAGAGGTCATGTGAATAACACCAGTTCATTTCTATTAGTTACGTCATTAACAAGTCTCCAAAATAGTATATTGTATAATCAAAGTTAGAGTGGAACAGATGATAGGATTACAACATTTTTAGTGTAACATTCCCAAAAATAGATACAACCCACACTATGCCTACAAAGCCTCTAACAGGAACAAAAGAGTGCTACGACCGTGCCGGCAACAAGGCCTCGGTTATACCTCAGAACGCTATGTACAAAGGACAAGAGATACAGGACCTTGAAATGAAGTGGGGCTCACCAAGTCAGCTGAGGAGAGGGTGTGCTGCTATCACTGATCAATACTACCTGCTATGGAACCACCTGCACCTATTAAAGATGCAGCGCCTCCGGCAAAATGGATGTTAATACATATGGAATAGTACTAGTATGTAAAAAAAATACCCTCTCAATAGAACGAGTAACAGTAAACGGAGAAGAAAACATGAGATCAATAAGAGACTCAAACAGTACCAAGGTTTCAAGTTAGGGGAAAGGTAAATTTCAAGTAAGTTTCAGTAAATTAAGTTGGGAGATCTTTATCACCGATACACCATCGTGTTTTAACACAGAGTCCGATATCAGCCCGACCGGCTAAGACGTCTCACTCGGATACATACACTCATAATACCACCATGTGCGCGGTATGGCATCAGATCTCAGCCCGACCAACTAAGCCGTCTCACCACAATGTCGTGTGGGTCGACATCATATCACATCTCGATAAATTGGGGTAGGATCTCGAGTTTGCCCGATCTCATCATGTTTGGAACCACCAAGGAATGTATCGTCGGAAGTATGCACTTAAACTGGGACAGAATTTTAAGGAGGAGCCTCAAAATCCCAAGTTAAGGAAGTTGCAATGTCTCAAATACGTGTCATAGTCGTCAATTCAACAAATTATTTGCTCTCATGCATTATCACATATTTCAAACAACTATATTTTTATAAACAATTTATCAAATGCATGATTTTGGAAACTTTAGTTTTTATAGCAGCCGGACGTTACCTGGGGTTGCTCAAGCAGGACCTCCAGTTAAAAGAAAAGGCAAGGCAAGGAATCGAGAGCACGAACCAACCTTTCCCCCGCAAAACTCACGATTCTTCTTTGGATGCAGGCACAATGAACATAACAGGAACATTTGCAAATACATACGTACAGCAAGATCACTATCTTCACACCGATAAAAGTTGTCAAACGCAAACAAATTAAGCTAAAAAATTCTTCATCCTTTCACATTAATCATTGTTTTTCTGGCATAGGGATAAACATTGCCCTCATCATTGCATAAGGCTAAGCACTGCCTTCCTTTGCATGACACTAAACACTGTATCTACTCCTTGCATAGGGCTAAAACACTACCCTCACCTTGCATGAGGTTAAGCACTGCCTCCGCTATAGCATAAGGCTAAGCACTGCCTTTCCTTGCATAAGACTAAGCATTGTCTCCATTCCTTGCATGAGGTTAAGCACTGCCTCCATTATTGCATAAGGGTAAGCACTGTTTTTCCTTACATGAGACTAAGCACCGTCTCCATTCCTTACATGAGACTAAGCACTGCCTCCATTATCACATAAGGCTAAGCACTGCCTTTATTTGCATGAGACTAAGCGTTATCTCCATTCCTTACATGAGGCTAAGCACTACCTCCATTATCGCATAAGTCTAACCACTTCCTTTCTTTGCATTAGACTAAGCATTGTCTATATTCCTCGCAAGAGGCTAAGCATTGCCTCCATATTGCATAAGGCTAAGCACTGCCTTTCCTTATATGGGACTAAGCACTGTCTCCATTCCTTGCATGAGGCTAAACACCGCCTCCATTATTGCATAAGGCTAAGCACTGCCTTTCTTTGCATGAGACTAAGCGTTGTCTCTATTCCTCGCATGAACCTAAGCAATGCCTCCATATTACATAAGGCTAATAACTACCTTTCTGTCATGCCCCAAAACTGAGGAGCGCGACCGGCGCTCAACCGAGTGAACCCAGCCGAGAAAGCCTATTAGATTTCCTTCTACCCAACTCATTCATGAATAAAGAAAATATATGTTTTTGTTAATCAAACAATAAAGGGATCATGTCTGCAATACCAATCTCTTACCATTAGTCACTCCATTAATAAGTCTCAAAACACGCACACACACACACACACACACCTCCTCATGGTTCAAAGTGGAACAAGTGATTTAATCACAACACAACTTGTTTAACATTCCCATCACCCATACACAACCTACACTTAGTCTACGGAGACTCTAAAAATACCAAAGAGTACAAAAATAGTGCCTGAAATAAGGCTCCGGCTATACCTCACAACACATAAGAAACAAAAGATGCACAACCCCGGAATGAGATGGGGCTCACCAAGTCAGCTGGGAAGAATGAGCATCTCCATCACTGGTCAGCATCTTCCGCTGTGGAACCACCTGCATCCATTAAAGATGCAGCGCCCCCAGCATAAGGGACGTTAGTATATGTCAAATAGTACTAGTATGAAAATCAAACACCAATTAAATAATTCGAAAATACAATATAAATATGATGAACCAGGGCGACAATGGAATAGCATAGTTAACCGTTTAAACCAAAGAAATCTTATCAAGAGTCGTCATTAACATTTATAGAATTTAAGATGAGATCCTCTGTAACCATTCCCAAACAAAGCGGCCCCGCCACCTCACCCCAATGTATGCGGGTGGAGGTGTAAACACAATACTAAAATTTACTAAAGCGGCTCTGCCGCCTCACCCCAATGTATGCGGGTGGAGGTGTAAACACAATACCCATTTTCATACAAAGTGGCCCCGCCGCCTCACCCAAATATATGTACGGGTGGAAATGCATCAACGATACCAATACCTACACAAAGCGGCCATGCAGCCTCACCCCAATATGTATATGTGGGTGGTGGTGCAACAACAATACCAAAATCATACACAAAGCGGCTCTTCCGCCTCATCCCAATATATGCGAGTGGAGGTGTAACCCCAATCACAATCTCTACATAATTTGGTATAATAGTTTCCCACACAAATCACGACTTGGAATCATATCACGTAGCTACAAAATCCATAGTTTGGATCACATCCTCAATATATAATACAAATTGAAAAAAACATTTGAAACACAAATTGAACATATACCTTTGTCACAAAACTTATTCGGACTACTCAACTTGTAATAAAGAAGAGTTTAGCCAACATACCTCAATGGAGCTTCCTTAAACTCTAAAATGTTCCGAAATTCTTAGCAACTTCAATCTATTTTAGAAATATAACAAATTGAACCAAAATAGGAAGGTGCTCATGGTTCTAGCTCATTTGAGCATTTTATCAAACACTAGGTGTGCATTAAGGTTTCAAGGTCCTTTTATGAAGGATTCCATCATCCCACAACCCAATCTTTACCATTTTTAGCTCAACAATCTTCCTACACCCTTTGATAACACATGCATGTAAAATAAACAACTCTCATGCCCAAATATTTTCTTGCTAATTACCCATTTCTAGACAAAATTCTAAATTGAGGGTTAGGGTGTAGAATCTTACCTCTAGGATGAAGACCTAGTGAGTTTCCCTTCTTAATCTCCCAAAATTTGAGCAAGAATTGAAGAACAACTATTGTGGAACACCTTCTCACTCTAGGGCACTCTCTCTCACTCTAAAATGTCAGATGTTAGCTAAAAAATGGCCCAAAGCGTGTATTTAACAAAGTAGGGTTGGGTTTTAAAACCCCAAAAATAAAGCTCTGGTACAAGGTCTACGATCGCATAATCGATATGCGCACCGCATATCGGCCGCATAATTGGTGTCCAAAGCTGGCCAAAAATCTGCCTGGGTCTGCGACCCGCAGACCTATTCTGCGGTCGCATAATGAACCGCAGAATGGCATCCAAAATTGCCCCTCTCCTGCCTCACTCTGTGGCCATTATGTGGTCCGCAGAGTGATTCTGCGGTCACATAATGGACCGCCGAAACGCATTTTTCTGCCAAAAATTTTCCTTTATCCCCCAGTGCATTGTTCAACCCAATTCGGCACGACAAAACATTATTTTATTTTGCAAACTTTTATGGGGCCTTACATTCTCCCCCACTTAGGATCATTCGTCCTTGAATGAGGGTCAAGGTTCACTATTAGCATCTTATGCAATTCAGTTTACATACCACACCATCAGCCCCAAATTTCACTGACTCCCTAAATTCCCAATAATTTCGCCATAGTTTCCCCAGTAACTAGGCATATCCACCTATCAGAGAGCCCCAAAAACACATCCTTAAAACATATACATAAACCAATGACGTAGCATAACTCATAACAACACCAATCGTGGCCTCACAAGCAATTATATTACCAAAAGCGGAACACCCTTAACATTAACGGTAAAATGATACATAATTCATAGAAAGTAACTCTTAGCATTTTCATAGATCACAACTTTGTAAATACATAGCTATTCAAACAAGTAAGGATACTTTTTCTTCATTTCTTCCTCGGCCTCCCAAGTAGCCTCTTTAACCGGTTGGTTTCGCCATAGTACTTTCACGGATGTAATTTCTTTATTTCTAAACTTTTGGACTTGCCGATCAATAATAGAAACTAGAATCTCTTCATAGGTCAGTTCCTCATTAACCTCAATAGTCTCAACCGGAATAATGATTATCGGGTCTCTAACTACTTTCTTCAACATAGATACACGAAACACCGGTTGCACTAATGACATCTCAGGTGGTAGCTCAAGCTTGTACGCCACCTCACCGATCCTCTGAATGATTTTGTATAATCCGACATACCTCAGACTCAATTTCCCTTTCTTACCAAATCGCATTACACCCTTCATGGGGGAAACCTTCAAAAATGCCCACTCATCTTCTTTGAACTCCAAATCCCTACGACGAACATCCAAGTAGGACTTCTAATGACTCTGAGCTGTCTTCAACCGCTCCTTAATGATTTTAACTTTTTCCATAGCCTGATGTACATGGTCTGGCCCTATCAACTCTGTTTCCCCAATTTCAAACCACCCAATGGGAGATCTACATATCCTACTATATGAAGCCTCGAACAGTGCCATTTGAATGCTGGCGTGATAGCTATTGTTGTAGGCAAATTCTATGAATGGTAAATGGTCATCCCAACTACCTTTGAAGTCTAGAACATAAGCGTGCAACATATCCTCAAGCGTCTGAATAGTTCGCTCTGCCTGCCCGTCAGTCTATGGGTGAAAGGCTGTACTAAGATTCACCTGAGTACCCAAACCTTGCTGAAATTTCTTCCAAAACTTAGCAGTGAATTGTGCCTCCCTGTGCCCCCCGATCAGAAATGATAGAAACTGGAGTGCCATGCAACCTGACTATTTCTTTGATATACAACTGAGCATATTGTTCCGCCGTATCGGTAGCCTTGACCGGTAAAAAGTGTGCTGATTTCGTGAGTCGATCCACAATCACCCAAATCGAGTCAAACATACATGGAGTACGAGGTAATCCTACCACAAATTCCATATTAATCATTTTCCACTTCTACATTGGAGTTTTTATGTTCTATGCCAACCCACCGGGCCGTTGGTATTCGACCTTTACTTGCTGACAATTCGGACATCTTGCCACGAAGTCTGCTACATTTCTCTTCATATCATTCCACCAATAGACTTCCTTAAGATCATGACACATCTTCATAGAACCTGGATACACGAAATACCTGGAAGTGTGAGCCTCGGTCTACATTTGGAACACATAGCCGCCCTTGGTACCTTAGTGTGCCATCATCCATGCCAAGAGTAAAAGCCATAGTTTTATGTTTTTGAATTCCCTCCTTCAATTGCATCACAAATGGATCGTTGTATTGCTTCTCCTTGACTTCCACAACAAGTGATGATTCAGCCCTATTTTGCACAATCACCTCTCCTTCACTAGAGTCCGTAAGACGAACTCCTAAACTAGCCAATCGGTGAACTTCCTTGGCCAATGGCCTTTGATATGCCTCCAAGTGAGCCAAACTACCCATAGATTTCCGGCTAAGAGCCTCTTCCACAACATTGGCCTATCCCAGGTGATACAGGATATCGATGTCGTAATCTTTAAGTAACTCAAGCCATCTCCTCTGCCTCATATTCAAATCCTTCTGCTTGAAAATATATTGAAGGCTCTAATGGTCCGTGAATATATCAACATGGACCCCATATAAATAATGACACCAAATTTTCAATGCAAATACCGCCGCCGCAAGTTCTAAGTCATGTGTTGGATAGTTCTTTTCATGATTCTTGAGTTTCCTAGAAGCATAAGCTATCACCTTGCCATGTTACATTAATACACACCCAAGCCCAATTCTTGAAGCATCACAATATACCATAAATCCATCTGCACCCTCTGGTAAGGTCAACACCGGTGTCCTAGTCAATCTTGCTTTCGATTTCTGGAAACTTCTTTCACAAGCATCTGACCATTGGAATTTAACTACCTTCCGAGTCAATTTAGTCAACGGAGAGGCAAGGGTAGAAAATCCCTCCAAGAATCTTCTATAATACCCAGCTAAGCCTAAGAAACTGCGAATCTCTATTGGAGTTGTAGGCCTCGACCAATTCCTCATAGCCGCAATCTTTTGAGGATCAACCATAATTCCTTCACTAGAGACTACATGACCCAAGAATGTAACAAATTCAAGCCAAAATTCACATTTCAAAATTTTTGCATATAACTCGTGCTGATATAGGGTTTGTAGAACTACCTTGAGATGATCAGCATGGTCCTCCCTACTACGCGAATAAACAAGAATGTCATCAATAAACACTATCACGAAGGAGTCGAGGAAAGGTTTGAAAACCCGATTCATAAGATCCATGAAAGATGCTAGGGCATTTGTTAGCCAGAAAGACATCACAAAAATTCAAAATACCCATATCGGGTTCTAAAAGCTGTTTTCGGAACATCCTGCTCCATGATCTTCAATTGGTGATACCCGGATCGTAAATCAATTTTGGAGAAGTACTTAGCATTAGTTCCTTCAATTCTGCCGGTGCCATTCTGTAGGGTGGAATATATATAGGATGCGTGTCTGGCATCACATCAATCCCAAAATCAATCTCCCTGTCTGGTGGGATCTCAGGGAGTTCATTTGGAAAGACTCCCAAAAATTCATTCACAACAGGCACAGACTCAAGCGTAGGTGCCTCAGCATCGGTGTCTGTAACCCGTACCAAATGGTAAATACACCCCTTGTTGATCATTTTTGTGGCCTTAAGGTACGAAATAAACCTACCGTTCGGCACTACATCATCACCCTTCTACTCAATAACTGGCTCATTTGGAAATTCGAACCTAATAGTTCTGGTTCAGCAATCATGCTTGGTAAAACATGAATAAAGCCAATCCATCCCCATTATCATATCAAAATCAACCATTCTCAATTCAATAAGATCGACCACGGTGTCACGACCACGTAACGTGATGACACGATCCCTATAAATCCGTGTGGCCAAAATAGACTCACCAACCATAGTAGATACAGAGAACGGCTCATGAAGGTGTTCTGGTTCTATCCCAAATTCAATGGCAACATAAGGAGTGACATATGACAAAGTGGAATCGGGATCAATAAGAGCATATACATCACGGAATTGGACAGGCAATATACCTGTGACAACATCTGGAGAATCCTCTGAATCCCGGCTCCTCTGCATAGCATAAAATATGTTGGGTGCTACCGAATTCGGTGCACCACCCCTAGCTGTGCCACGCCCTACGGATGCTGGGGAGCCTTAGGCTGGAGGTGTTGTGGATGTAGTAGCTGCAGAATTAGCTGGATGCGCCGCACCTCTGCCCATATTTCGGCGGGACGAGCGGCAATACCTCTGAATGTGACCCCTCACACCACACCCATAGCATACAGGTAGGTCTATGAAGTAGGACCACAAACTGCATCCTCCCACACTTAGGGCATGGGAGCCCCCGCTGCTAAAACCTTCTATCGGGCCGACCCTGCTGGTGGGGTCCCCTGTTGGCCTGACTGGGTCCAGATGACTGTACACTCATCGAAGACTGAGTGAATGATTGAGATGGTCCTGATGACCCTCCCCTAAATGCTGACCTACCACCATCACCATCGAAAGAACCACCAAAATTGCACGTGGAACGGGCCTTTCTGCTACTCTGACGCTCCATTCTATTCTTTAATTTGCGGGTCTCTGTGGCTTGAGCAAATGCCACCATTTTACCATAGTTCATATCGGAATTCAAGGCAGCTATAGTGGCCACATTAAAAACCAAAGGGCTAAGGCCTTGTACAAACCGACGTACCCTAGACTTCATAGTGGGCAGCATGTGAATGGCATACCTGGACAGGTGCACAAACTTCATATGATACTCCCACACATTCATACTACCCTGCTTCAGGCTTTCAAACTCGGCGGCACGGGCTTCCTTAGTTTCGGCAGGCAAGAAATGATCCATAAAGGCATCTGTAAATTCACCCCACCTTGCCGGAGGGCTTCCCTCCCCACGGGATTCCTCCCACAACCCAAACCAAGAATAGGCCACCCATTTCAGGCGGTAGGAGGCCAACTCCACTCCCTCTGTCTCTGTAGCATGCATAACCCGATGAGTCTTATGCATCTCATCAATGAAGTCCTGGGTTCCTCCTCGGGATCAGTACCCGTAAACACTGGAGGATCTAACTGAAAAAACTTGTTCACCCTGGAACTAGCAGATTCCCCTGGATGACTGGAAGAACTAGGCCCAACACTCAATCTTTGGGCCTGAGAAGCCACTATCTGTTTCAACATCTGTATAGCTCCCCTAAGTTGAACATCAGACAGACCAAAATCGGAAGCTGGAGCTGGAGGTGGAACCGGAATATCAGTTGGAGGAACTGTTGCACCTTCTGTAGGTGTAGGGACATGTGGTAACTTGGGGAAGATCCTCACCCCTCGGGTGCTCACCCGCATTAGTAAATATAGGATCAACTGCCACTCTTGAGGTGACATTGGCTCTTTGGCCAGTTCTTTCCTTCTTCTAAGGTGCTATGTACTGAAAATTAGCTCAACTTAGGAGTTAAAGGAGGAACAATCTTACAACCATCTTTATCGCACGATCAAGAACATGAAAGAAGGGTATTATTCCTAAATGCCCATGTAGCATCCTAATTATAGCTATGGTCGACAACATACCGAAAATAAGGACTCTAATAGATACGGCTCTGAGACATCCTAGGACACTTTAAAACCCTAGGATCTGATACCAAGTTTGTCACGCCCCAAAATCGAGGAGCGCGCCCGGCGCTCAACCGAGTGAACCCGACCGAGCAAGCCTATTAGATTTCCTTCTACCCAACTCATATATGAATAAAGAGAATATATGTTTTTGTTAATCAAACAATAAAGGGATCATGCCTGCAATACCAATATCTTACCATTATTCACTCCATTAATAAGTCTCAAAACATGCACACACATACACCCTCATGGTTCAAAGTGGAACAAGTGATTTAATCACCACAGAACTTGTTTAACATTCACATCACCCATACACAACCCACACTTAGTCTACGAAGCCTCTAAAAATACCAAAGAGTACAATGATAGTGCCGCCAACAAGGCTCCAGCTATACCTCACAACACATAAGAAACAAAAGATGCACAACCCCGGAATGAGATGGGGCTCACCAAGTCAACTCGGAAGAATGAGCATCGCTATCACTGGTCAGTATCCTCCGCTGTGGAACCACCTGCATTCATTAAAGATGCAGCGCCCCCGACAAAAGGGACGTTAGTACATATCAAATAGTACTAGTATGAAAACCAAACACCAATTAAAGAATTTAGAAATACAATATAAATATGATGAATTAAGGTGAAAATTGAATAGCATAGTTAACTGTTTAAACCAAAGCAAGCTTATCAAGAGTTGTCATTAACATTAATAGAATTTAAGATGAGATCCTCTGTAACCACTCCCACATAAAGTGGCCCCGCTACCTCACCCCAATATATGTACAGATTACGGATGACTTGTCATACGAGGAAGTTCCAGTTGCCATCCTAGACCGACAAATCCGCAAGCTACAAAATAAGGAGGTAGCCTCCGTGAAGGTTTTATTGAGAAGCAAGAATGTGGAAGAGATGACGTAGGAAGCGGAGGAAGAAATGAAGTCTAAATGCACCCATCTATTTCAAACTGAAGATATGGCTTGAGATGGAATGCTACAGCACAGCTCTATTCAGGCTAGTAGGTCATCAGGTAAGCTCCTATTTTTTTGACTTTCAGTATTTATTATTTACGGCATGTGTGAGGCAAAGTGTTGCTATTTATAGACATTGGCCATATGTGGCATGCATAGTATATTTTCTGGCTGCGTGTAGGTTGGTTTTAGTCTAGTGTATAGAGGAGACTCTGGCAAAATTTTCCAAAGTCTCCAAGAGTAAACATTCGAGAACGAATGTTCCCAAGGACGTAATGATGTTACACCCTATATTTTCGTATGTAAAAGTGCGTCGTAAGAAAACTAATGTAGGACCCAAAATGAGATCATCTTTGAAAGTATATAAATTAAGTTAATCATGTTACCTCGGAGGTTACAAATATTGAATATCATGAACAACAAGTACAAATAGGGTTGGAAGGTTTAGAAGCTAAAGGAATTGAAGAAATAATGTTTCGTCGAAAGTCGACAAGTTGGGAATGTTATAACATGTACTTTTGGGGTGAGACTAGGGTTCTTAACATGATAAGGAGGTTATATTATGAGTTATGCTAGTCGTATGATAGTCGTGTGTTATTTTTTTAAGTCAAGCGAGTTGTGGAACAAAAGTCGATGAAAGTCATCACAAGTTACGTTCATAAGTTTTATGGAAATTTGGGTCAAATGTAACTGCGATTTTCTCCCAATATACTTAGAGATATGGGTTGTTCTACCAATAAAACTGAAGATCTATGAGTCTATTTTCTAAATCATTAAACCGTTTGTCAATATGACATTGGAGTAGAGAGATATATGCATTTTTGCAAGACTGCGCAAGCTGCTAGGTGACAAGTAGGTGTGTCACCTACTTGCTTAAATGAGAGTCCGAAAATGGGCCAGTTTGGGTCATCCAAAGAGGCCTTTTAAAGGCCTATTTCTTTCATATATTAGACTGATAATAGGTCATAATAACCAGACATAAGCTTTGCAAAAATCCTCCCAATAATTACCCACAAACCCTAATTGATTTTCTCTCCCTTTCAAGTTCTAATTGGAGGTAAAACCTAGAGTTTGAAGAACCAAGATAGGAGCTGAGTTATCCAACAAATAAGGTAAGTTTACTTCTCTCTTTCATCCATTTTGTTCTGCTATAAATTCATGGTAAGTCGTTCTATATTTGTAAGAACTCACAGGACGGTGATCGGAAGCCGTGAGTTTGATTTATTCACTTGTAGCAGACTGTTTTGTGTTGCTGTTGGGCTGCATATTTTACTACATAAATGCAGGGTGGTGTGCTGGTCATTCATCATAACATTTTCGGTTTGTTTGACACTAATATAGTGGTCGTTTAGTGTATGAAGAGATTGGGGTGAGTTGGGCTATTTTGTAGTATTTTGTGGTGTATATAAGGTTAGAAAATAATGTATATATGTTGTTATTGTTGTGTTCTTATGTTGTTGGTGTTATCTTGAATTTGGAGGAAGCAAGGATTATAGGGGAGATGCTGCCCGTTTTAATAATAAGCTTGTCGTTCGTTGTGCGATAGTTGTACCTTTCGTAACTTAATGATAGTATTATTATCGTTGTTGTAGATTAAGCTGAGAAGAGGCGAGTTCAACTTGGTGATTGGAAATACTGTGATAAGGTATGTTAAGGCAAACCCCTTCCTTCATTTTGGCATGATCTCGTAAATACATGTGTTTGATAACGAGGCATAAAGAGAAGTTCATAATCCTAAATTTATATACATTATCCTCGTCTCATAAGCTATAATATTCTCCCTTATCGGGACTTTATATTCAACTGAGTATTGTCTTCTTCCAGTCAAGAGAGCAGAGGATCTATATATATACAGTATTACAGTATTTTCACCACTATCGAGCTATAATCGATGGGCGGGCCCCTATTGGGCAACCTCTGATTAGATGGTAAGTTATATACTGAGCCTACTGTGGCCGAGCGTCTATGAGCGAGCCCAGAATGGCCGAGATACCTAGCCTAGTATGGCCGAGCGCCTATGAGCGAGCCTGCTATGGTTGAGAAGTTACACGTACCGAGCCTTATAGGGCCGGACATTAATTTTACTTACTATATTGAAGGAGTTGAGTCAGTATCAGCATGTAAGTATATCTCCAGATCATCTTTGACTCCCAGTTACTTTCAGTTATTATATTATCAGTTCAGTTTCATCTTTAAGTTATTTTATTGTCTTACACCTTTTCTGGGGACGCTGCATTTCATGCGTGCAGGTTCAGATAGACAGACGGGTAGACCTCCTCAGTAGGTATTGCCCGAGTTCAGCCTGATCGGTAAGCTCTACATCCTTAGGAGTTGCCGGGTCTAGCATTTTGTGTACATATTCTGTATGTATGTATATATGTTATGGGTAGGTCGCGGCCCTGTTCCGATCACGGTACATCCATCAGTAGAGGCTTGTAGACATATCCTGTCAGTTAGTGCAGTATGTTGGGCTTGTAGGCTTGGTATGTATATTTTGTTGGTTTGTCAGATGTAGTAGTTATGACGGCCTTGTCGACCCAGCTTTATATTGATGTTTAGTCAACACTACTTTCTGTTCCGTTTTATATTTTTCTTCACAAATTGTCTTGCAATGTGGCCCCATGGCCAAATTATGACATTATATGTTCAGAGTCCCTTAGTCGCAAGTTGGTACGCTAGGTTAGGTGAGGCACCGGATGCCGGTCTCGCTCCCCAGGTTTAGGGTGTGGTTCAGATAGATAGACGGGTAGACCTCCTCAGTAGGTGTTGCCCGAGTTCAGCCAGATCGGTAAGCTCCACGTCCTTCGGAGTTGCCGGGTCTAGGGTGTTGTGTACATCTTCTGTATGTATGTATATATGTTATGGGTAGGTTGGGGCCATGTTCCGATCATAGTACATCCATCCGTAGAGGCTTGTAGACATATCCTATCAGTTACTACAGTATGTTGGGCGTGTAGGCTTGGTATGTATATTTTGTTGGTTTGTCAGCGGTAGTAGTTATGATGGCCTTGTCGCCCCAGCTTTATATTGATGTTTAGTCAGCGCTAGTTTCTGTTCAGTTTTATATTTTTCTTCGCAAATTGTCTTGCAATGTGGCCCCATGGCCAAATTATGACATTATATGTTCATAGTCCCTTAATCGCAAGTTGGTACGCTAGGTTAGGTGAGGCACCGGGTGCCGGTCTCGCCTCCCAGGTTCGGGGCATGACATCTATGCTTGTATGTCAAATGTGCATGTCTAATGCAATGAAACTCAGTGATAAAACCATATGCATACTCTCAGAGTATCAATTTACTCAGTCCTCCCAGTCACTTAGTCATCCTAGTCACTCAATCCTCACAATCGTTCAATCCTCCCAATCACTCAGCACTCGCACTCAGAACTAGCACTCAGTAGGTAACTGCACTCACTGGGGGTATGTACAGACTCCAGAGGGGCTCGTTCAGCCTAAGCGCTATGACAAGCCAATTATGGCATAAATCAATAAAACATGTTGCGGCGTACACCCCGATCCCATAAACATACTCACCATCAGGCCCTCGGCCTCACTCAGTCATCAATCTCTCTAGTCTCTTGGGTTCATAATGTCATGAAAATCAGCCCAAAATGATGATGTGATGTATCAATAAATAGTGACAGAGACTGAGATATGATATGCAAATGTATGCGTATGATTGAGTATGTAATTGCAATGTAAGCAAATAATTCAACAGCAGCAATGATCTCGGTGGGTCCCAACAGAATAAGCATGTGGCCTAGACATGGTTTCTAGCATGAATTGCAACTCAAAATCTTTAGTACGTAGAGATTTAATGGTTACAGATAAGATCATTTACTACACAGTTCCATGGAATCAACTAAATCACAATTCACACGGTGCACGCCCACACGCCCGTCACCTAGCATGCACGTCAACTCAACATCAATCACATAACACACAATTCGGGGTTTTATACCCTCAGCCCCAAGTTTAGACGTGTTACTTACCTCGAATAAGTCAAATCCAATACTGAGCAAGCCAAACGATGTTCCAAAATATCATCCCGCCTATACCGACCTCTAAATGACTCGAAACTAGCCAAAAGAAACTCAAATACATCAAATAATGCCAAAGGGAACAAACCCAATCGATAAAGGTTGAATCTTTAATCAAAATCCCGAAATCGACCAAAACGTCAAACCAGAACCTGTGCCTTGGAACCCGATGAAACTTACAAATCCGAAAACCCATTCAATTACGAGTCCAACCATACTAGTTTCACCCAAATCCGACTCTAAATCGATGTTCAAAACTCAAAAATTGACTCTATGAAACTTTGGACAAAACCCCCCAATTTTCTCTTTAAAATTCACAATCCAATTACAAAAAAACAAAAATAGATTCACAAAATATAATCAAAATCGGGTAGATAACACTTACCCTAATTCATATGGTAAAAATTGCCTAAAACGTTGCCCAAATCCGAGCTCCCCAACTCAAAATATGACCAAATGAACAAACCCTAAATATTTTTTATCCAGCTGTTGTGCCTCGTTTCATGTGTCAAACAATCCTGAAACTCGCTTTGGATACCACCAATGGATTTCTTTTGAAATGTCAGTCAAGTTAGGCTTTTGAATCACCAATTTGGCCTTAAAACGAGGGAGATATGATGTTTTGAAGTTTTAAATGAAGTCTGGAAATTTAAGGAATAAAAAAATGACATTTTCTTAATTATTTTACACTAGAAAATCAGCAACGAAAGAATTTTCGTTTTAGCACCCAAAACTCATTCGGAACCTCCCGAACATGAATCATATATGCGTTTCAATCATAAAACACGCTATAAACATTCTCGCGCACTCAAAATACCGAAAAGAGGTCATCTTAATCCGATATTGACCATTGTCAAACTCTAAATCCTTAACTTAACTACTTTCTCAACCAATGATCCAAAATACACCCGAGCCCCTCGGGACCCCATTCAATCATACCAACAAGTCTTAAAATATAGTAGGAACTTATTCAAAGCTTCAAATCACATCAAACAACATAAAAACCATGAATCATACCTCAAATCAAACTTAATAAACTTTTGAACTTTCAACTTCCAAAACTCGTGCCGAACAATATCAAATCAACTCGGAATGACCTCAAATTTTGCACACAAGTTTCAAATGACATAACAAAGCCATTTCAACTCCCAGAACCAAAATCCGAACCCGATATTACCAAAGTCAACTTCCGGTCAAACTTATGAACATTCCAATACTCTAAATTGCAAATATTTGCCAATTAACGCTAGAACCTTCAAGAAACATCCAAATTCAAATTCGGGCATACGCCGAAGTCCAAAATCACCATCAAAACCTCATGAAACCATCAAAACTCTAATCCGGGATCAAATATACAAAAGTCAAACTTGGTCAACTCTTCCAACTTAAAGCTTTAATCATGAAGTTCATTCTTCCAAATCGATTTTGAATAACCTAAAACCAAAACCGATGATTCACATAAGTCATAATATATCATATAGAGCTATTCATGCCCTCAAACTACCAAGCAAAGTGCAAATGCTCGAAACGATCGGTCGGGTCGTTACAATGTTAGACCCCCGAAGTAATAAAAATCAGTATGGGCTAGTGAACAAGATAAATTGAACATGAATTAGGGATTGGATTGACAATAGTCGGCATCTGAGAATTTCAGAGATAGCATTCCGGCAATAATAGAATGGACAACAAAAGAAAAACCTTTAAAGTTCATGTAGAAAGACGCTTCCCTAAAGCAAGCACTAAGAGCAGAGTTAAGCTTAAAGAACTAAGTTTGCCAGTTTCACTAGGTGTCACCCTTGTGCATAAGGAATTCAGTTATCCCTGGTACAGAAGGGTCACCATAAGGCGAGTAAGGGTCATTGATGATGTGAAAAGACACAAAAAATGAAGAGGTAAAACATTTATAGGTAGATTGTTGTAGCCCTAAATCATAGTACTCCCCTAAAGGGGGGAAGATGGTGTGATGTTGTATTAAGTCGGAGTTAAGTGGTTCAGATAACTATGGAATGGTAAAGGAAGAATGAGGTAAAAAGGCAAAAGGGATGAGGTTGCATTTATTCAGATCCTACAGATATGTCGCGACTCTAGAACATTATGCAAGCACGACACCGGGCAGAGGCAGTAAGAGTTCCCGACCATGATGTTATTGATAAATAAGTGTGAATGGACACTTGATACATCAGGAGCCAGTGCGAGAGGTATGTTAAGACAAAGGACATATCCAAAGAGAGAGAGAGTACGCAGAATATAGATATGAGAATGGACCAACGAATAGTTAGTGGTTGATTCAGGAAGAGCCTAGTTATGGCTAGACAAGAGGATACAGACAAATCAGCAGATCGTGCAAGATAAAAATAGTGAACCCTAACATAGTGAATTCAGTCTCATAGATATGACGTCGTAATCTTTGAGAAATATTCATATAGGAGTTGGGGTAGTTAAAGGTACCGTATAAGTGTTACGAAAATAAAAGAGAGTGCCACTGGGAAGACAGTAAATTTTTTTAGTTCAAAAGCAACCCTACGAGCACAAGGGCGCATAGGTAAGTAAATAGGGATAATTATAGGCAAGCAAGGATATCAAAAATTCTGTCAGATATATGATGTAATAAGCTTGCAACTTTACAAGAGTCAAAGGAACTCCCCTAAGTACTACAACGAAAGACTAGATGAGGAAATAAGGAAGAAGGCTTCAACCTAAGCATAGTAACTTAAAGAAAAAATAGTCTTGTAACAACAGTCTAACTACAATATTGTATACACTCCATAAGAAAGTGGCACCTATCGTGGTTAATGAACGGGAAAAAAAATCAAAGGTGATATTTGAGATCATATGAGTTACCAAAAATTCCAGTATTCATGGGCAATAAGATAAGCCAAGTATTCATGCAATAAGTGGCATAACGACCAGGAAAAATAATTGCTTATATTTAAAGACAACTGAGAAGGCACGAAAGAAAATCTATGTTGCTAGCAAGTTAAAGGAAGGTTGCGAGTAGTATAAATAGATATGTGTAGGCTGCAAGATAAAGTATTGTAGAGCGACAAGGTTTTAGGTAGATAGGAGTAAGGAGAAGAAAAGGTGAGTGAGAAGGTGGCGAGAATAGGTAAGTCCTCGGGATTAAACCCATCAAAACAAGATAGTTAATGGTTTCCGTAAGTTATAGAAAGCTCGATACAGCCTGAATGAACTCAGAGGAGTCTAAGACTAGGAGAAATTAGAAGAGATGAAATACTTCCTTGGTAGTAGAATAAGGGTGTAATGGTGATAGATAAGAGGATGACATTTAGGCCTTTAATTAAGTAATGATTTTAAGAAAAAGGATTTCATGAATTGCAAGGGATTAAAATACCCCTATAAGATGAATCACGTTGGGATGCTATGAAATACGGTTATTGAAGTATAGTATCGTCCCTAGGTGGATCAAGCAAATTACTTCAAATGTTCCCCGATGCAACGTGAGCCCTAGTGACAATGTATTACCTAAGAGGTTTCAAGTTATCAGTGGTAGATTATGGATCAACATTAAGGTGAATCAATAATGGATGGATAAAAGTTACAAAGTATGAGATGAGATTAGGCCATAATTATTAAGATGAACAATAATTAGGAAGAATTAAAGGAATTAGATTTATACATACAGGATAAATCCAAAGGGGGAATGATGTTACACCCCATGTTTTCGTACGTGAGAGTACGTCGTAAGTCAACTGATGTAAGCTCAGAAATGAGATCGTCTTTGAAAGTACATAAAGTAAGTAAATCATGTTATCTTGGAGGTTACAAATCTTTAAGATCATGGATAACAAGTACCAAGAGGGTTGAAAGGCTTAAAAGTTAAACAAATTGAAGAAAATAAGTTTCGTCGAATGTCGACAAGTTGGGAATGTTATAACATGTACTTTTGGGGTGATACTAGGGTTCTTAACATGACATGGAGGTTATGTTATGATTATGTTAGTCTTATTATAGTCGTGTATTATGTTTTGAAGTCAAGACAATTGTGGAACAAAAGTTGGCAAAGGTCATCACAAGTTACATTCATAAATGTGCTGAAAATTAGATCAAATGTAGCTGTGCTATTCTCCCAATGTACTTGAAATTAAGGGATGATCGACCTACGAAAATGAAGATATATGCATCTAGTTTCTAACGCATTAAAACATTCATCTATACGATATCCGAGTAGAGAGATATTCATGTTTTTGTGGACGGCTCAATTTTGGTCATTTTCGACCAAGAAAAGTTCCCAAACTATCTCAACACTTCCCTCAGTTCTCCAAGGTTCCAATTCAAATCCAAGGTGGTTTTACCTAAACCTAGCCTCAAAAGTTAGCCTAAGTGAAGAAGAGAGTCTATATGATGTTGTGGTGTATTTAAGGGTGCTTGTAAGCTAAGGGAAGGTTTTGTTAAAGTTATCTCTGATTATTTAAGGTATGTATAATACCCTATTTCTTGGTTTTAATCTTATCTATGTAATGGTTAAGTTATTTGAATGAAGAATTACAAGATACAACTTGAAGTTTTATAAGAAGTTGTTGTTTCTTATTGGACTATTTTGGAGTTATGTATATGACTTCATATGGCTTGAAATCGTGGGGAATATCTTTTTTATAATGATCTTTTTGTTGTTATGCCTATCAATATGTTGAGTATGTTGATGATGCTGTAAATAGGAGAAGAAGCAACCACACAATACCTAGAAGTTGTCCATATTGTTGTGATATCTTGTTGGGTTGTTTGATGTTACTTTTATGATGGATATAAGGTCGGAATGTCATATATATATATATATATATATATATATATATATATATATATATATATATATATATATGTTTATATTCTGGACATGTATATATGTTTATATTCTGGACATGTTGATGGTGTTGAAAGTACAGGGGAGATGGGAAAAAGAGTTGGGGTTTGGTTGCAATCCAAGCTTGCCACTCGTCGTGTTAAATAATAGTTTCGTTGGTGACATTTGTGCACTTGCTGTTGTTGGGATGTTGGGTATGTTGTGGTGATGAAGATATATAGTTGACGGTTGTATGTGTTCTTGTTGTTTTGATGGACTTGGGGAAAGCAAGGAAAACATGGAAGATATTGTCCGTTTTAATATATAAAATAAGCTTGTCATTCGTTGTACGATAGTTGCATCATTCGTAGCTTAACGATAGTATTATTATCATTGTTGTAGATTTAAGTGCGACGAGACGAGTTCAACGTGGTCATTGTATAAACCGTGATAAGGTATGTTAAGGCTATCACTTCTTTCCTTTTGGCATGATCCATATGATACAAATGAAACGAGTACACGCGCAACTTTCACAAATGACACTATTCTTAGAAGTACTAAGGGTGCCTATGTTGTTGATTCCCCATGTGTCCTATTATTATATCGTCTGTTCATAGGTCTCATAAAATATGTAAGTTGATAAAGTTTATTTCGTGATATTAACCAAAGGCATATTGATGTCATGACATTCCGAGAGATCTTAATGACTTACTATGTATTGCATTCATTTATACATGTACATTGACCCATGACCAGATGGCGTTATATACGCGTATATTATATGTATATGGGGTATGGGGAAATATTACGGCATTATATACGCACCACCACTTGATCAGCTGGTATACGTTGATGATTTCGCCTACTGAGACTGAGATGATATGATGGGATGCCCTCAGAGGCTTGATGATGTTATGTACGCATATACCTATGCATGATATGGCATTTATGTGCATATGCATGACATTATAAATGTTTCATGATTCACAGAGCTGTTCAGACTTACAGGTTGAGTCTGTTACTCCATATTTCTTTCATGTCTTTTATCTACTATTTTTCATGCCTTACATAATCAGAATATTATTCGTACTGACGTCCCTTTTTCATGGGGATGTTGTGTTTCATGCCCGCAGGTCTCAATAGATAGGTTGACAGTCCTCCTAGTAGGCTATCAGCTCAGCAGAAGGTGTTGACACACTCCACTTACTCCGGAGTTGCCTGTTTTGTCAGTATGCTTTGGACATGTATTGATTGGTATGGTGGAGCCCTGTCCCGACCTTTATGACATTTATGTACTCTTAGAGACTTGTACACATATGTCATGTATGTGGATGATTGTATGTCCTTGCCGGCCTATGTTTTGAGTGTACAAATGATCATGTTGGACTTATAGGCTCGTATGTCACATGTATAAGTTTGTATATCATGTTGGGTCATCCTATATCGAGTATTCTCTTATGTTTTATTCTTGTTATTTCATGACGGCCCTTATATCCCATTTACCAATGATGATATGGTAAGAAATATTCGTTACAGTTGGTACTCGATTGAGTAAGACACCGGGTTCCCTTCACGGCCCATTGGTTTGGGGCATGACACTCTGCTTTTGCGATCTAAAGACTGCACCTGCGGATGCCCTGTAACGACCTGACCGGTCATTTTGAGTATTACAGCCACGTTCCCCTATTTACTACTCTATTTGTGCCTTATAGTTGTATCATGACCTATCGGATTAGTTAGTTCGGGTCCGGAGAGATTTCAGAATGAATTGAGACACTTAGTCTCATAATGAAAAGCATAAGTTGAAAAAGTCGATAGGATGTTGATTTATGTGTAAACGACCTCAGATTTGAATTCTGATATTTTCAGTAGCTCCGTATGGTGATTTTGGACTTAGGAGCATGTTCCAGAAATTATTTGGAGGTCCGTAGTGGAATTAGGCTTGAAATGGCGAAAGTCAAATTTTTTGGGAAAGTTTGACCGGGGGTTGACTTTTAGATATCGGGGTTGGAATCCGATTTTGGAAATTGGAATAGCTTCGTTATGTCATTTATGACTTGTGTGCAAGATTTGAAGTCATTCCAGATTGATTTGATGTGTTTCGGCACAAGATAAGAATTTGAAAGTTCAAAGTTCATAGATTTTGATTTGAGGTGCGATTCATCATTTTGATGTTGTTAGGTGTGATTTGAGGCCTTGAATAGGTCCGTATTATGTTATGGGACTTGTTGGCATGTTCGTACGGGATCCCGAGGGGCTCGGGCATGTTTCTGATTGATTTCAAATCTTTTTTCTTCATGTTGTTAATGTTGGTTGCTGCTGGTTCTGGTGTGACAGCACCTGCGGCTAGTTTGCGCAGGTGCAACGGTTGCAGAAGCGACAATGCAGACGTAGAAACGGGATAAGCGCTATATGAGGAGGCCCGCAGGAGCGGAGAAAAAGGCGCAGGTGCTGGTGCGCAGGTGTGTCGAGTGGAAGCGCAGGTGCGAGGGTCTTCACTTATGCGAAGTTTAATACCGCAGGTGCGGGGGTTGCTGGGCAAGGCTATTTTTTGCAGAAGCGATGTTTTTTCACAAAAGCAAAGGTCGCAGATGCGACATTTTAACCGCATATGCGAAAGTGCTAGGCAGAATGATAAATACAAGGGTTCGCGATTTTTGTTTCATTTTAACATTTCTAAGCTCGAATTGAGGCGACTTTGTGAGAAATTTTCATCACAGGGATTGGGGTAAGTGTTCTACACTTGGTTTTGATCTTATTCCATGAATATATCTTCATTTTTGTCTATTGGTTGATGAATTTTAAAGAGAAATTGGGGGTTTTAGCCTAAAGTTTCATAATGTGAATTTTTTAGTTTTGAACATCGAATTGGAGTCGGATTTGAGTGAAACTTGGAAATTTTTGAGTTTTGATTAAGGATTCAATCTTTATCCTTTGGAATTATTTCCTTGGGCTTTATTTGATGTATTTGAGTTGTTTTTGTCTAATTTTGAGCTGTTCGGAGGTCGATACGCATGAGATAGCATTTTCGGAGCATCGTTTAGCTTGCTCGACATTGGATTTGTCTTGTCCGAGGTAAGTAACCTTTCTAATCTTGGAGCTGAGGGTATGAACCCTGAATATACGTGTTATGTGTTTGGTGTTGAGGTGACGCACATGCTAGGTGACGGGCATGTGGACATGCACCGAGATACATTGCATTGACATGCACACATGACATACAGGCATAGAGATGTATTTTCCTCATGTTGTACGGTATCACGTCATTCATGACTTCTCACACATGTTGACACATGGGCATAGTGACGCATTTGTTTTACACTGGCTATCTGGAAAGAAAATGAAACATCTTATTTATTATTGAAAGGATTTTTGGAAAAATTATTGTTTTCAAACTTACTCATAATTTTGGCAACTTCGGTAAACAATTTAGGTTTTCACTGATATACTTGAAAGGCAGAACTATTTTCAGAAATCATGATTAAGTTGAGCATTTTATCTTTGAGTTACTTCTTTTATTACTTGCGTTATGTTGTCATGAATTGTTGTTGGTTATTGGAGTTGGACTCTGACCTTGGTACAAGCTCGTCGCTACTTTCAACCTTTGGTTAGGTTTGTTACTTATTGAGTACATGGGGTCGGTTGTACTCATACTATACTTCTGCACCTTGCGTGCAGATGTTGGCTGCTGATATTGTTGTGTTCGTTGGGAGATGGATCTGAATATGTACCTGCGTTCCGGTTGTAGCTGCCTCTTCTTCATGGTAGCCTTAGATTCAGAAAACTCTGTTTATGTAATTTTCAAACAGATGATGTATTTACTCCATACCAGCTTTGTAAACTCTATTCTTAGAAGCTCATGATTTGTACTAGCAGTTTTTGGGAAAATGTATAAGATTCAGATATTTCTTTACTTAATTATTTTATTAATTGTTATTAGAATTAGTTAGTGGTTAATTGGCTTACCTAGCGGGTTGGTTAGCTGCCATCACGACTAGTCAGATTTTGGGTCGTGACATGCATGTCACGACCCAAACCGATGGGCCGCAACGGAAACCTGGTACCTTATTCAACTGAGTACCAATGTAACGTATCTCTCGTATCATACTATTATAGGTAAATGAGTCGGAGAGGCTGTCGTGAGATATGTAGAATAAACATGAGAGAATACTTGACATAGAACGACCCAACCTGATATGAAAACTTTCATACGTGACATACGGGCCTATAAGGCCAACATGATCATTTGTAAACTCAAAACATAGGCCAACAAGGCCATACAAGTATATGTATACATGACGTCTGTCTACAAGCCTTCTAAGAGTACATAAGTATCACAAAGGTCGGGACTGGACCCCGCCATACCAATCAATACATGTCCTAATTATACTGACCAAATAAGCAACTCTGGAGCAAATGGAGCGCACCAACACCTTCCGCTAAGCTAATAGCCTACTTGGAGGACTCTCAACCTGTCTATCCGAACCTGCGGGCATGAAACACAGCATCCCTATGAAAAGGGACATCAGTACAAATAATGTACCGAGTATGTAAGGAATGAAAATCAATAAATAATAGACATGAGAGAAACATGGAGTAAAAGACTCAACATGTAAGTCTGGATAACTCTGTAAATCATGAAATACTTATAGTGTCATGCATATGCATATGAATATCATGTCGTGCATAGGTACATGTGTTCATAACATCATCAAGCCTCTGAGGGCATCCCATCATATCATCTTGGCCACTGTGGGGAAAATCATCAACATATACCAGCTGATCAGGTGGTGGTGCGTATATAACGCCGTAACCTTTTCCCATATCCCATATACATATAATAAACATATATATGCGTATATAACACCATATGGTCATGGGTCAATGTACATGTACAAATGAATACAATGCATGAGAAGTACGTCAATAAAATCTCTCGAAACGTCATAAGACCATTATGCCTCTGATTAATATCATGAAATAAACTTTATCAACTTACGTATTTTCTGAAACCCATGAACAGAAGATGTAATAATAAGACACATGGGAATTTAAGAACATAGGCACCTCTAATACTTCTATGACTAGAGTCATTTATGGAAGTTGTGCATTTGCTCATTTCGTTTGTATCGTATAGATCATGCCAAAAGTAAAGAAGGGATAACCTTAACATACCTGGACCGATTCTCTTGAAAATTCCTCTAACACACATCTTTTGCGACGAAACACGTAACGACAAATCGAAGTAGGGGAAAATCTGTGTGATATCTTTCAGAAGGATTACACCGTATTCCCTTAAAATTGCAAAATCTCACGTTGCTAAATTACTAAGAATTCTCGTTTGAATTCTTGAAGACACTTATGAGATCTTCTTGAATAATGAAGATGCTATGAAAAATATTTACATTACTCATGAATATGCACCGTTTTTTTAAAGTTATAGAGGTCTTATACCTTAGTGGGCGTGGGCCCCACTAAGATGATGACTAATCCATTAAAATGACACCTTACCGAGTGACTTGAAGAGTCATCACATTGGCAAAGTTTGCTGTCACGTTTGTTTTTTTGGGGGGGGGAGTAGGCTAATCAAAATGTCCTAATTATTTAGCTAATCTTCCCCCAAATATTATTAATTATCCAATCAATACCTTAATTAATTAGGTAATCTTCCATTACCCAATAATTCACATAATTAGGAATTATCTCAAATTACTTAAAGTACTACTCACTTTTAACTCACTTTGTATGCCTTACTATCATGGTCATATGGTACCTTGTATGGTACTAGTCCATAAATACCGGATATTTTAGCTCGGGCCGTATTTTATCCCAAAATGAAAAACTTCGACAAAATTCATTTTCTTCGATTTGCTTATCCTCTCACCTTCATGAATTTACTCATCACTTATTTGAAATAGCATACTGCTTATAATCTCCAAAATAATCTCATTCCCGAACTTACGTCGATTAACTTACGACGAAAATTTAACATACAAAAATGCAGTATGTAACATCTCATTTTCCTAGCTTTCATCAATTTACTTATGGCGTACCTTCACGTACGAAAATATGGGGTGTAACATCATTCCCCCTTTTGAAACATTCGTGGATGCACTTATCATTTTCATAACTTATGTCTTTCGAATAATTTAGTAATCTCCTTGCCATCTAGGTAACTGTTCTGTGAATAATTCCAAAGGCCAGGGCATCCCCCCCCCCCCATTGGGCCTCTTTCTCACACCATGACTTGTGGTCGGAATACTTCCAATCATGTAACTGTTACTACCTTTTATCATGCAGCACGTACGACTCCGATTTTGTAAGTGCGCCTATGCGACTCTTCTCTCCTTTCTCCTCCAGCCTTTAGCCAATCTCTAGGCCTCACTTTGTAAACATGTACATAGCTTGATATGATGTCCCTCTGGGCTTCTATGGGTATTCCAAAGTTCTTCGCTCGGTACTTTGTTGAAGTCACGAATATTGCTATACCTTATTTCGTATATCCGTTTATCCATCCGTATGACTTTACTGCACTTAGGTAGGTCATACTATATCATAACTCTTACTTTTATTTATCATTACTGAGGTCTGCTACCAAACTCCAGGTTACTCTCATTGCTTATCCTATATGTATAAATCTGAGTCCTTTAACGCTTCTTCATTACTATTCATCTTAAGACTGATGGCCTAATCTCATCTCATACTTTGTGACTTTTGTCCATCCATTGTTGATTCACCTCAATATTGATCTACAATTTACCACTGATAACTTGAAACTTCTTACGTAATCACTAGGGCCCATGTTGCATCGAGGAACATTTGAAGTGATTATATGTCACGCCCCGAACCTGGGGGCGATACGATACTATACTTCCATAACCGTATTTCATAGCATCCCAATGTGATTTACCTTACGTGGGTATTTTAATTCTATACAATTCATGAAATCATTACTCAATCAAAGGCCCAAACATCATCCTTCGTCTATCACCATTACACCCTCATTCTACCACTAGGGCAACATTCCATCTCTTCTAAATGCTACTAGTCTTAGACTATTTTGAGTTCATTCAGGCTATACTGAGCTTTCTATAACTTAGAGAACCCATCAGCTCTCTTGTTTTCACGGGCTTAATCCCGAGGGCTTATCCGCTTTCGTCACCTTTTCACTTGTCTTTTCTTATCCCTATTCCTGTCTTCTAAAAACCTTGTCGCTCTACCACACTTTATCTTGCAACCTACATATATCTTTTTATACTACTTGCAACCTTCTTTCAACTTGCTTGCGCCATAGATTTCCTTGTGTTATTCTGGAACATCAAGTGAGGCATCACATCGTCTCTAATTCTTCTTTACTCTCTTAACTAGTCCTCTCAGTACCTAGAAACCATGGGCTAGAAGGCATGTCACTGACGATGCCGTTATTATTCCTGGATACTGAATCCCAATGCTTCTAGACTTCTATCTGAAGTATGGACTATACACAACCTTTCACATGTGAATATCTCGTACGTTGTTCACCTTTACCTTACTTGCCTTAAATCTCATATCATATTTTCTATATCTTTCATGACCTCTCTTCCATATAGGTATAATTCATATCCACAATTTGAAGCTCTATTATAATACTCGCACCTCTGACGCATAAACAATCCGGTGGGAGATTCATACTAACTTCTTATGAGGATGGTACTCTTCTAACTGCCTTTCTCGTAGATCTGTTATAGAATATGGTTGTTGTACTATCTCTCTTGTACCTATGATATTAAGAGTGATTCTTGCAATATTTTCAATCACGATTTCTATAGTTTTTCGGGTCCAATAATCAGACTCCTAATTCACTTAGTTGATGTAATTCTTTAGTTTCCTCTTCCCTATGATCAGCCTTTATGTAGGCTTAAGCTATCTTCTGATCTGTGGCTCATAGTATTACTTTAGCCTTTCATGGGCGCTATGGAATATCCATGATACAATATTCTAATAATTCAATCATTTGTTTATGCCCTGGGCTCAATTATTTCTTTTAACTTATACCGGAGTCTTCTATGGCTGTGTGAATGTCAGTATATATGGTGCATGGATAATATTTCGAAATAGTAAGTGCGTTCATAATGTAACTAATTTTGGATCATTGTTCGAATAATTCCTTTCGTTTCTTCTTAGCTTTCTTTGAACATAAGCTATTACTTTTCCTGGTCTTTCTGCCCCCTTGTAGCATGCATACTTAGCTTTCCTTAGTTCTTACGCATATTGGAATTCCATACAACCCATATGATCTTGAATATCACCTTTTGACTTTTTTTCTTCTTCTCGCCCATTGGCCATGATAGGTGACACTTTCTTATGGAGTGCATATGATGTTATTGTGAGATTGTTGTTACAAGACCATTTCCTCTTTAGGTCACTGTGCTTAGGTTGAAACCTTCTTCCTTATTTTCTCAACTAGCCTTTCATTGTAGTATTTAGGGAAGACCCTCTAACTCTTGTAAAGCTGCGAGATTATTACATTGTATACTCGACGAACCTTTTGATGTCCTTCCTTGGTGATATTTATCCGTAGTTACTTACCTCCACACCCTTGTGCTTGTAGGGTTGCTTCTGAACTGATATTTTGATTGTCTTTCTAGTGGCACTCTCTTTTATTTTGTAACACTCATATGGTACCTTTAACTACCCCGACTCCTTATCTGAATATTTCTCAAGTATTACCATGTCATAACTGCGAGACTGAATTCACCATATTAGGTTTCACTATGTTTATCTTGCACGATCTGCTGATTTGTCTGTATCCTCTTGTCTAGTCATAACTAGGCTCTTCTGGAATCAACTACTAACTACTCGTTGGTCCGTTCTCATATCTGTATTCCGCATAATCTCTCTTGGAATATGTCCTTTGTCTTAACTTACCGTTCGCACTTGCTCCTTATGTATCAAGTATTCATTCACACTTATTTATCAATAACATCCTGGTCAGTCGGGAAACCTTACTTCCTCTCCTTGACGTCGTGTTTGCATGATGTTCTGGAATCGTAGCATATCTGTAGGATTTGAATAAGTGCAATCTCATCCCTTTTTCATTTTTATCGCATTCTTCCTTTACCATTACATAATTACTATAACCACTTAATTCTGACTTAATGCCACATCACTCCATATTCCCCCCTTTAAGGGAGTACTAAGATTTAGAGCTACGACGATCTACCTATAGATGTTTTACCTCTTCAACTTTGGCGTCTTTTCACATCATCAATGACCCTTGCTCGCCTTGCGGTAATCTTTCTGTACCAAGGATAACAAAATTCCTTACTCACGGTGACACTTAGTGTAACTGGCACACACAGTCCCTTAAGTTTAACTTTGCTTACATTGCTTGTTTTAAGGAAGCGTCTTCCTGAATGACCATTTTCTGAATTTCTCATGAATGTTCTTCCGTT
This sequence comes from Nicotiana tomentosiformis, assembly GCF_000390325.3. Taxonomy (NCBI): domain Eukaryota; kingdom Viridiplantae; phylum Streptophyta; class Magnoliopsida; order Solanales; family Solanaceae; genus Nicotiana; species Nicotiana tomentosiformis. The sequence goes on along the minus strand of NC_090821.1, from coordinate 23,298,745 downwards.
GTTCATTCTATTATCGCCAGAACGCAATCTCTAAAATTCTTATGATGCCGACTATTATCAAATTACTCAGTCCCTAAATCATGTTTAAGTTATCTTGTTCACTAGTCCATACTAATTTCTATTACTCTGGGTCTAACTTTTCCCTCTGGTAATCACGTTAGAATCACAAACTTATTTCTCGAAATGAGGGTATGACTTTATGCCTATAATCCTTTGTTGTCTCAAGGCCTATCACCTCTTGTCTTTTCCTTCCTTTGTCTATAGACTTTGCAATACTGTCATTTTTTTTAATCTACCGTTGTCATCCATGTATCACATCTTACTCACAATGCTTTATTAACTCTCTTCTTATGGGGCTACCATTTATGTGTATCACACAAAATATTATTTTGCTTTTAGATCCCCTTGCTTCATCCACTGGTTCTTCGGGTTACCTAACATTCTCTCTCTACTAGGGATGGGAGCCACACTAAGGTAATATTTACCCCTTCTAGGCTTCCAATGCCTATCTTTGTAGTACTCATATCTAGCTGTACTATTTTAGAGTGCACCATCTGGGTGTCTCACAAGGAGATCTATTAGCACCTTTGTAACATCCTTCGGAAATGTCAACTAACACAACCAATCCATCCACCATTTCGGGTTACTCTAACCCCAGCCAGATCCAGATATCCCGTCCTTCTCTTAAACCATATATGTTAGCTCCCATAAGGCATATCGTTGTGGCCAATTGTACATACCTCCGTCACTATTGAAGGTAACTCAACATGCTTGTATTCCTCTACCTGAGTTGTAAATACTGATAATCTTCATTAACTGGGTACCTCGTACCCTTCTTCACCTTGCTTCTTTTACTTGTTGAAACTTGTATCTATCTTGCCTTAAGTCTCCTTACAAGAAGCTTACACGTCTTAGTACACATATGATCCGCTAAAGACCTTACATTTACCCATCATAGGAATGATGCAAACTCGAGTTCCTCTAACTCAACACTTCCACATCTATATCTCTTACCAATCGTCTTTCTGGATGTAGGCATCGTCGTATTATGAATAAGATAGAGTTTAGAAAATTGAGTTCTTACACCTGAGCTCTGCCACACGATCTAGAGTAAGAAGAAAGAGTGACAGTCCTAAATGCCTTGTAGCCTCCTGCTTATAATTGTGGTGCACAAAACACCCATAAACAAGACTCTACTAGACACGGCTTGTAGACTTCCTAGGACAGAACTGCTCTAATACCACTTCACCACCTGGTACCTTATTCAATCGAGTACCAACGTAATGTATCTCTCGTATAATACTATTATAGGTAAATGAGCCGTAGGGGCTGTCGTGAGATATATAGAATAAACATGAGAGAATACTTGACATAGAATGACCCAACCTGATATAAAACTTACATACGTGACATACGGGCCTATAAGGCCAACATGATTATTTGTAAACTCAAAACATAGGCCGGCAAGGCCATACAAGTATCTGTATACATGACGTCTGTCTACAAGCCTTCTAAGAGTACATAAGTATCACAAAGGTCGGGACTGGACCCCGCCATACCAATCAATACATGTCCTAATTATGCTGACCAAATAAGCAACACCGGAGCAAATGGAGCGCACCAACACCTTCCACTGAGATGATAGCCTACTTGGAGGACTCTCTACCTGTCTATCGGAACCTGCGGGCATGAAACGCAGTGTCCCCATGCAAAGGGACGTCTGTAAAAATAATGTACCGAGTATGTAAGGAATGAAAATTAGTAAACAATAGACATGAGAGAAACATGGAGTAAAGTTCTCAACATGTAAGTCTGGATAACTCTGTAAATCGTGAAATACTTATAGTGTCATGTATACGCATATGAATGTCATGTCGTGCATAGGTACATGTGTTCATAACATCATCAAGCCTCTGAGGGAATCCCATCATATCATCTCGGCCACTGTGGGCAAAATCATCAACATATACCAGCTGATCAGGTGGTGGTGCGTATATAACGTTGTAACCTTTTCCCATATCCCATATACATATAATATACATATATACGCATATATAATGCCATATGGTCATGGGTCAAAGTACATGTATAAATAAATACAATGCATGAGATGTACATCAATAAAATCTCTCGGAACGTCATAAGACCATTATGCCTCTAATTAATATCCAGAAATAAACTTTATCAACTTACGTATTTTCTGAAACCCATGAACAGAAGATGTAATAATAAGACACATGGGAATTCAAGAACATAGGCACCTCTAATACTTCTATGACTAGAGTCATTTATGAAAGTTGTGCATTTGCTCGTTTCGTTTGTATCGTATAGATTATGCCAAAAGGAAAGAAGGGATAGCCTTGACATTCCTGGACCGATTCTCTTGACAATTCCTCTAACACACATCTTTTGCGACAAAACACGTAACGGCGAATCGAAGTAGGGGAAAATCCGTGTGATATCTTTGAGAAGGATTGCACTGTATTCCCTTAAAATTGCAAAATCTCACGTTGCTAAAATACTAAGAATTATCGTTTGAATTCTTGAAGATACTTATGAGATCTTGTTGAATTATGAAGATGCTATGAAAAATCTTTACATTACTCATGAATATGCATCTTTTTGTTAAGTTAGAGAGGTCTAATACCTTAGTGGGTGTGGGCCCCACTAAGGTGATGACTAATCCATTAAAATGACACCTTACCGAGTGACTTGAAGAGTCATCACATTGGCAAAGTTTGCTGCCACGTTTGGGGAGGGGGGGGTATTAGGCTAATCAAAATGTCCTAATTATTTAGTTAATCTTCCCCCAAATATTATTAATTATCCAATCAATTCCTTAATTAACTAGATAATCTCCCATTACCCAATAATCCATATAATTAGGAATTATCTCAAATTACTTAAAGTACTACTCACTTTTAACACACTTTGTATGCCTTACTATCATGGTCATGTGGTACCTTGTATGGTACTAGTCCATAAATATCGGGTATTTTAGCTCGGGCCGTATTTTATCCCAAAATGACAAACTTTGACAAAATTCATTTTCTTTGATTTGCTTATCCTCTCACCTTCACGAATTTACTCATCACTTGTTTGAAATAGCATACTGCTTATAATCTCCAAAATAATCTCATTCCCGAACTTATGTCGATTAACTTACGATGAAAATTTAACATACAAAAATGCAGGATGTAACATCTCATTTTCTAAGCTTCCATCAATTTACTTATGGCGTACCTTCACGTACGAAAATATGGGGTGTAACATCATTCCCCCCTTGGAACATTCGTCCTCAAATGTTGATTGATGTACTTATCATTTTCATATCTTATGTCTTCCGAATAATTTAGTACTCTCCTTGCCATCTAGGTAACTGTTCTGTGAATAATTCCAAAGGCCAGGGCATCCCCCCTTCCCCTTCTAGGGCCTCTTTCTCACACCATGACTTGTGGTCGGGATCTACTTCTGTTATTAGAGTTGTACCTTATTTAGGATTCCTCTATTATAAAGAGGGATCCCATTCACTTGTAAGAGGCACAATCATTATTCACTGATAAGAATATACATATACGCTGCTTTCTTTGTTTTACTTACTGTTCATCATTGTTCATCGTTGTTTGTTCCATCCTCTACTGTTCTTATTAACTAACCTCGAGACTATCTCGATTCGAGGTCGAGGCATTATTTGCAGACCGGTTTGATTTTATTTATTGCTCAATTTATCTATTTAATTCGTTGTTTATTAATTGGTAGTGGGTTAAATCACATATCCTTAAACCCACAATATAAGTGAAATTGTTACTCAATTTTTAAGGTAAACAGTTTGGCGCCCATTGTGGGGCTAAGGATAATAGTGATTGTTCAGTACTGATTCTGGTAAAACACACTATTTTACGCTTGTTCTTATCAAGTATCTTTGCTTTTAGGTTCAAACATATCAAACTCACAAAACGCATCCACATACGGTGACAATGGCCTCAGATTTCACGGTGAAAACAAAAATATGATTGCTCCAGGAGTCGAGATGCCACAGGCTAATCTCGGGGAGCACCGGTTGCCAACCCAGTCGATGTCAGTTTGCACGTTGCTCTAAATGCGGACCTAGGCACAGATCTCGATGGGAGTGTACGCAGAGAAGGCCAATCTAGTGACCAAGGAACACATGGCAGAGAAGACGAATGAGTCAGTCTCCAAGTGATATTCGAGATATTTCAGGCTCAGCAAGCCGCTATTGCTCAGTTACAAAATCAACATAGAGCTCCGAATAGAGTCGAGCTGGAAATTACTCATCATACCGAGCCAGTACCGGAAAGGTCGAATGGAAACAAATCGAGGACTGATCCTGTGGTAATGAAAATGCTCGAGGAGCTCACAAAAAGAATTGAATACGGGGAGAAGAGAATCGAATCCAACGATAAAAAAGTGGAGACATACAACTCTCGAGTTGATCAGATACCGGGGGCACCGCCAATCTTGAAAGGGATGGATTCGAAGAAGTTTGTACAAAAGTCATTTCCTCCAAGTGCAGCTCCGAAGCCTATTCCAAAGAAGTTTCGTATGCCAGACATACCCAAATATAATGGGACCGCCGATCCCAATGAGCATGTTACTTTATATACATGCTCCATCAAGGGTAACGATTTAGAAGATGATGAAATCGAATCTGTGTTGTTGAAAAAATTTGGAGAGACCCTTTTGAAGGGAGCAATGATTTGGTATCACAACCTGCCACCAAACTACATCGACTCATTTGCCATGTTAGCAGATTCTTTCATAAAGGCATATCCGGGGCCATAAAGGTCGCAACGAGGAAATCGGACCTTTTCAAGGTAAGACAAAGGGATAATGAAATGCTGAGGGAGTTCGTGTCCCGATTTCAAATGGAACGCATGGAGTTGCCACCGATCACAGATGATTGGTCCATTCAAGCTTTCACCTAAGGGTTGAACGAGCGGAGTTTGATAGCATCACGTCAGTTGAAACAAAATTTGATCGAGTATCCAGCTGTAACTTGGGCAGATATGCACAATCGATATCAATCGAAGATCAGGGTTGAGGACGACCAATTTGGAGCCCCTTCCGGTTCAGTACATCCAAACAGGTCAGCAGTTAAAAACTAGAGGGATGTCGACAGGGAGCCAAGATCGAACAGAGACCGATATCAACCATATACCGTAGATCGAAGGAACAATGGTTCAGGATGAAATTCTTCCCAGAACAATCGAAGAAGTGATCGAAGACAGAATTCTCGGGGACTTATGAGCAAAAGTGGTTTTGACAAGTATGCTGATCACATAGAGGCACCTCGATTATCGGAATATAACTTTAGCATCGATAAATCGGGCATTGTATTGCAATCGGAAGGATCAAAGATAGTAGGTGGACCAGACCCATACAAACTGATTCTTCCCAAAGAAATCCAAATTTGATGTGCAAGTATCATGGCATGCATGGTCACAAGACCGAGGATTGCAAGCAATTAAGGGAGGAGGTAGCCCGTCTATTCAATGAGGGCTACCTTCGAGAGTTCCTCAGCGATCGAGCCAAGAATTATTTTAGAGAAAGGGACGCCAACAGGAATAATGAACAGGAGGAACCCCAACATGTCATTCATATGATCGTCGGTGGGGTCGACATTCCACAGGGACCCATATTCAAACGCACTAAGGTATCAATCACTAGGGGAAAACGAACCCGAGATTATGTGCCCGAAGGCACTTTATCATTCAATGAAGAAGAAGCAGAAGGCATTTCTTAGCCCCACAATGATGCTCTGGTAATTTCTATCTTATTAAGTAAAGTTCAAGTTAAGCTTGTTTTAGTGGATCCAGGTAGCTTGGCAAATATCATCCGATCGAGGGTCGTAGAGTAGCTCGGCCTACAAAATCAAATCGTACCCGCAACTCGGGTGTTAAACAGCTTCAATATAGCCAGTGAAACAACTAAAGAGGAGATTATTCTACCGATGAATGTGGCTAGAACCATTCAAGATACCAAGTTCCACGTAATCGAGGGAGACATGAGGTACAATGCCCTACTCGGAAGGCCTTGGATCCATAATATGAGGGTAGTCCCACCCTTTGACTCTCCACCAAATGATGAAATTCCCAACGTAGGACAGTGTAAGAATAGTATACGAGGAGTATCATACTGCAAAGGAAATGTTTGCGGTCGATGAGGTAACGCCGATATCGACACTATCAACCTCGAAAAGGTCGAGCATCAAAGGTAAACAGGAAGTCAAATAGCAATCACAGCCACCAGCCTCGACCGAATCGGGGAAGCATGAGATAGAAGAAGAAGAGGGGGATTTTTTGACCCCTCGAACTTTTATTATTCCCGATGATTCTGATGCCACCAAATCAACAGTCGAAAAGTTGGAACAAGTTATATTGATCAAGTACCTGCCCGAGCGAAAGGTATATCTGGGAACGGGATTAACCCCCGAACTTAGGAAAAAGCTTATTCAATTTCTTATTGATAACATAGATTATTTTTCTTGGTCCCATTTAGACATGACATAGATCCCACCGGAGATAACGACACATCAGCTAAGCCTGGACCCTAGGTTCAAACCGGTGAATCAAAAGAGAAGACCCCAGTCCGAGGTAAAGCATGCATTCATAAAGGACGAGGTAACTAAACTTCTCAAAATAGGGTCCATTCGGGAGGTGAAATATCCCGAATGGTTAGCCAATATAGTTGTAGTCCCTAAAAAAGGGAACAAACTTATAATGTGTGTAGGTTATAAGGATTTAAACAAGGCGTGCCCCAAAGATTCTTTTCCACTGCCTAACATCGATCGCATTATCGATGCCACGGCTGGCCATGAGATTCTTACTTTTCGCGATGCCTATTCTAGGTACAATCGAATCCAAATGAACCCGGAAGACCAAGAAAAGACTTCATTTATCACCAAGTATAGAACATATTGTTATAATATAATGCCCTTCGGGCTAAAAAATGTAGGAGCTACTTACCAACGCCTAGTAAATAGAATATTCGAAGAACAAATAGGTAAATCAATGGAAGTTTATATTGATGACATGCTAGTTAAGTCCCTACGCGTAGAGGACCATTTGGCTCATTTGCAGGAAACGTTCGAGATTTTAAGGAAATACAACATGAAGCTCAACCCCGAGAAATGTGCTTTCGGGGTCGGTTCGGGCAAGTTCCTTGGCTTTATTGTATCGAATCGGGGGATCGAGATCAACCCTGATAAATCAAGGCCATCGAAGAGATCACCATCGTGGACAGTATAAAAGTTGTGCAGAGGCTAACTGGACAGATAGCTTCCTTAGGCCGATTCATTTCGAGGTCGTCGGATCGAAACCACAAATTTTTCTCTCTACTCAAAAAGAAGAACGATTTCGCCTGGACCCCGGAATGCCAAGAGGCATTGGAGGAATTGAAGCGATACCTATTGAGCCCACCACTGCTTCACACTCCAAAGGCAAATGAGAAATGTTACTTGTACTTGGCAGTATCAAAAATTGCGGTAAGTGGTGTCCTAGTTCGAGAAGAGAAAGGTACTCAATTTCCCGTTTATTATGTAAGTCTAACATTAGGAGAATCAGAAAATAGATATCCACACTTAGAGAAATTGGCACTCGCATTGATAAGCGCCTCTAGAAAGTTAAGACCATACTTTCAATGTCACCCCATATGCATATTAACCACTTACCCACTTCGTAATATTTTGCACAAGCGCGTACTATCAGGCCGATTGGCCTAATGGGCGGTCGAAATCAGTGGGTACGATATCAAATATCAAGCTCGAATGGCCATCAAGTCTCAAATTTTAGCGGACTTCATGGCCGATTTCATGCCAACCCTCGTACCCGAAGTTGAAAAGGAACTCTTGTTAAAATCGGGTACATCATCGGGGGTATGGACCCTTTTCACATACGGTGCTTCGAATGTGAAGGGGTCCAGGCTAGGCATCATTTTGAAGCCGCCCACGGGTAGCACTATTAGGTAATCTATCAAAACTTCTAGGTTGACTAACAATGAGGCCGAGTACGAGGCCATGATTGTAGGTCTCGAGCTAGCTAAAATCTTGGGAGCAGAAGTCATTGAAGCCAAGTGTGACTCTTTACTGGTGGTGAACCAAGTAAACAAAACCCTCGAAGTTCGAGAGGATAGAATGCAAAGGTATTTGGACAAGCTGCAGGTAACCTTGCACCGTTTCAAGGAATGGACTTTACAATATGTACCTCGAGAACAAAACAGTGAGACCAATGCACTTGAAAATTTGGGGTCATCGGTCGAGGAAGATGAGATCAGCTCGAGGACTGTCGTTCAACTCTCGAGATCCGTGATCGAGGAAGGTCATGCCGAGATAAACTCTACAAGCTTAACCTGGGATTGGAGGAATAAATATATTGAATACTTGAAGAACGGAAAGCTCCCATCGGACCCTAAAGAATCAAGGGCCCTACGAACCATTGGCATTATGCTTAGGACCAGGAGACACCGATTATGTTTTACGAGAGGTCCATGAAGGCACTTATGGGAACCACTCCGGCGCTGAATCACTGATTCACAAAATCATTAGAGCAGGATACTACTGGGATAACATGGAAAAAGACACTAAGGAATTTGTTCGAAAATGTGATAAATGTCAAAGGTTTGCACCGATGATCCATCAGCCCGGAGAACAACTTCATTGAGTCCTATCCTCATGGCCATTCATGAAATGGGGGATGGATATCGTCGGCCCTCTGCCATCGGCCTCAGGTAAAGCTAAATACATTTTATTTATAACTAACTATTTCTCTAAATGGGTTGAAGCACAGGCGTTTGAGAAAGTGATAGAGAAAGAGGTTATATACTTCATCTGGGATCACATCGTATATCGATTTGGGATACCTGCCGAAATAGTGTGTGACAATGGAAAACAATTTATCGGCAACAAAGTGACGAAATTCCTCGAAGACCACAAAATAAAAAGGATATTATCAATGCCGTATCACCCTAGTAGGAACGGACAGGCCGAATCTACGAACAAGACTATCATTCAAAACCTAAAAAAAGGTTGAACGACGATACGGGGAAATGGAGAGAAATTATACCCGAAGTTCTTTGGGCATATCAAACAACATCAAAGTCCAGTACGGGGGAAACCCCGTTCTCCTTAGTATATGGCTCCGAAGCTTTGATTCCAGTCGAAGTTGGGGAACCCAGTGCCAGGTTTTGACATACAATAGAAGAATCAAATCACGAGGCTATGAATACTAGCCTCGAATTATTGGATGAAAAATGAGAAGCCGCACTCGTTCGAATGGCTGCACAAAAGAAACAAATCGAAAGATACTACAATAAGAGAACCAACATTTGCCACTTCAGAGTCGGGGACTTAGTCTTGAGGAAAGTCACCATCAACACTCGAGATCCTAATAAAGGGAAGCTCGGCCCAAATTGGGAGGGACCCTACCAAGTCCTCTACATCGTCGGAAAAGGATCTTATAAGCTCGACACGATGGATGGAAAACAACTGCCAAATAATTGGAACATATCGCTTCTCAAACGGTATTATTGCTAATGTGTTCGATTGAAGACATCGAGACCTCAGGTTTTAAAGCACGCATTGCACTCTTTTTCCCTTAGATCGGATTTTGTCCCAAGTGGGTTTTTCAGGCGATATTTTTAACGAGGCAACAATTATGTGCTACCTGAGGACAATTCAACAGTATCCAAGGCTTCTTTACAATCAACCTCGAATACTGGGGGGGCATCACCCTCGAATGTTACACTTTCAAGGAAAATACTTCGTGTCAAAGGGTCTCGATAGGGAAACTTTGTAATGGGCCAAACGGTCGAATGAACCGTGTCCATATAGATTAGTCGAGCCCCAATGGCAAAACATGTACGCATGTATAAATTATACAAAGAAGAATTCTTTCTATATCAAACATCTTGTGTCTCAAAGAAAATTTTCTACTATACAAGCTCCATACTTATGATTTTGTGAGAAATGGCTCAAGGGCCAAGTGCAAATATACCTCGTATAATCGGGGACTGCCGTCGACGATCGACATATTCGAGTAATATAAACTCAAATTCATAAGATCTCAAAGAGGCACCCATCGATCTATAGGCCAAGGCCATCATTCTCGAGGACTAACACTTCGAACAAGTTCGAAGTGTTATTGGGAAATAAGCCCAAGAGGCATACCCGAAGGCTACGGCCAAATTAAGGCTGCTTGGAGACGTCTAAATCCCGCAATAAAAATAGGCCTTCGAATTCTTTGAAAAACCTGTTAAAAAAGGCTACCCTCGGCAAATAATCAAAAGGGCTTCGATAAAATCAGCCCTCAAAAAATCTTAAGAGGTATCAAATTATCTTAACACAAACGTGCTAAGGCACAAAAAGCAAAGGGGTTTTAATCGACATCGAACCCTAAAAAAACCCAATGGGTAAAGAATACGTGTTAAGGCATAAAGAAATTTTTTACTAAGTCTTCTAAGCCGAAAAAGAGAAAGAATAGCCCTCTTTTAGAGGCCATATCGGCCCAATCTAAAGAGCCTAAGGGCCAATACACTTAGAGTTCGAGATTTTGTTCTCACTCAATTCGGACCTAAGGGTTCCACTATTCCGAGCTCAAATAAAACTGACTTGAATATAGCTCGAGGATTCATCATTATTTGATATAAAACCTTAAGGGGTCTATTACTGTGAGTTCGAAACTTACTCGAACTCGGCTATAAAAACAGTACAATTACGACTTCGATCAAGCCATCCGAAATCAAAATCCCGAACATATTGTTGAGCTCGGGTACTCGCCCTCGCTTAACTAAAAAACCTAAGGGTTTGTTCTACTCTAAGTTCGAGGTATTGCTCACTCAATTATAGAGGCTACAGTAACCCGATTGCAACAAAGTTTCCACAAGGCAAAGGCAAAACAGAATTTATCATAAATCAAAAATCGGAGATGAAACGGAAAGAAAATGAATCTTTCATATATGCAAAGTATTTACAAAGACCACATAGGGTCTTACACAAAAAACAAAAGGAGAAAAAATCCTAAGTGTCTAGTCCGCCTCGGGAGCCGTATCTTCGGGAGCTTCATCTTCATCTTCTCCGCTCTCGGATCTACTCGTAGAGTCTTCATCATCAGAAAGCAAAGCTCCGAGCTCATCCTCCAAAACCTCCGCACTCTCAATATTAGACGTGAGGTCGAAGCCATGACCATGTACCTCCTCAAGAGTCTCTCTTCGAGACTGGCGCCTACCATGCTCGGCAACACGGGACAATCTAACCTCAACAGTATCAGAAATTTCCTTTGCCTGAGTGTTAACGGCTTCAGTGTTGGCTCGGTAGGAGGCCACAAGTGCCTCTTCCTCGGATGTGGCCCTTGCAAGCTCAGCGGCCAACCGAGTCTCGAGGTCTTCAACCTTCTAGGCTCGGGCCAAGTTCTCCGAGGTGAGACGGTCCATGTTCTGCTTCCACCCCAAGTCTCTGCCTCTTTCATCTTGGCCTCCTCATGAAACTGCTCAACCAATTCGGCCTTTTGTTGAACCTACAGGATCAAAGTGTTAGTCGCCAATATCAAGTTAACACATAACAAGCTCCCAAAAATTTACATTACCCGTTCAATGAGCCCGGTCTGATCTTGATGAGCTCTTGTCAGCTCGGCTTGAATACTCATGATCTCCTCTTTTTTTTGCACGTAGAGGAGTTTGAGGGTGTCTCTCTCCTCTGTAAGCTTTTTGAGATCAGCCTCACATCGGGCCAGCTCAGCTCGGTATTTGGAGGACGTTTCTCGATGGAGCATCGTAACCTATACAGAAAGGAAGGAAATCAGACTTAGAGAAATAAGAACAAGCGCAAACATGGTAACATGGGCTAAAACTCACTTGGTTCAGAAGCCGCTGAGCCTCATAAAAAATGAGTGATGCGTCCAGGTCAGGAACATCATCGACTCCTGCGAAGCAGCCACGAAATATATCATCCCTTTCAGGGGTCGTTCCCACATCGGGGGTCCCCATGGACCGTGCATCCCGAAGCTGCCCCTCAGAGAACGTGGGGCCGGGCGGCAAATCATCAATGTTAATTGCCCCGAGCAAGTCACTTGAGGCATTCTCTTCTCTTTGAAGGGCCTCAGAACTAGACCCTTCGGGCACACCCACCGATTGCTCACCATGGCATGAGGCATCATCAACACCCGATGACTCGGGGACTCTGCTCGTAACTTCCTCCAAGATCACCTCGGTCTGCGGCTGAACCTCCTCGACCATCACCGGCTCAGCAATTCTCAAAGCTTCGATGCTTCCCCTCTTCAGAGCCACCAGTAGGCAGTCGACATTTTCTCCCTCCTCGTCTTCATCTCGTAGTGTTTGGACTACATCGGCAGACAAAACGGCGAGATCGGTCTTCGACTTTCGAGCCCTACTTTTCCTAGGCTTTGGGGTATCTATAGGCGAGGCCCTTCTCCTTTTATTGTCTTTGGTCGGCTTCGGGACCTCCTCTTCCCCGGAGGGAGGCGGCCTCATGACGATATTGTCTCCAAGACCTGTATGAGAAGAAATCAAGTTAAAAGGAAGTATTTCACAGAAAAGCATCAAACACAGACAGGAGAACTTACCATGATTTTTGGCCCCCCCATCGACCCTTGGCCAAATTGCGCCACGAGCGCTCAGCATACGAAGAGGTTGAAACCAGTTGTCAAACCCAACCTGCAAGGTCCGGGACCGCACCAGGAAACCATGGGGAAGTTGTACCATAAAGAAGAATATAGATAAGAAGAGGTAAAGGAAACATAACAAGTAATGAAACGTTATCGGTGAGGTTCTACTTATTCTTCATGTTTCATTCTTCGGGGAATGGTATCTTCTCGGCGGGGATTAAGTCGGAGGTCCTGACTTAGACAAATTAGCCCATCCATCCTCGGTCCTTGTCCTCGTCTATGCTCGAGAACAACACCTTCGTGGCCCGGCGCTGAAGCCTTATTAGTCTGCCCCGATAAAGACGGGGGATGTATAGCCTAATGAGATGATCGAGGGTGAAAGACATCCCCTCGACCTTGCTCGAGAAGAATCTGAGCAAAATGACAATGCACCAAAAAGAGGGGTAGATCTGGCCTAGGGTTACCCGATATTGGCGACAGAAGTAGATTATGACAGGATCGACGGAACCAAGTGTGAAATCGTAAGTATACACACTTAAGAATCATTTCACATGAGTGGTGATGTCCTCCTCGGGGGTAGGAATCACCACATCTTTATTCTCTAGTGGTAGTCTTTTTTCACCTGCTCGAGATCGCCTTCGGATATCGAACAGATGTATCTTGACATAGGCTCGCATCGACCAGGAACCGAAGAGGGTTTTTCGACTTTAAAGTCGGAAGTAAGTTCACCTGGCCCAGGGATGCACTCTTTAATAAGTGGCTCCACCGGTTTTTTGTCACCGGACGGCCGCGATGAGGAGGCCTTTTCCTCTTGAGGAACGGTCTTTGATGTTTTTGCCATTACTATATGAGGATTAAGGAAGAAGAAGGCGGAATTTGTGTTTTAATAAGAGATTGGCAAATGAAAACCGGCAAAGTTGATGAACTTGAAGAGAATAGAAGAGCTTTTGAAGATTAGAAGAAGTTTGAAAGTAAAGTTTGAGAAGATTATGAAGGTGGTCTATTTATAATAGCCACTTTGATGGTTTGAAAGCACTGGTGGTCGACCATCAATTGGCGTTAATTAATGACCTTGGGAACTGTGTAGACACGACGCTTCAACCGCTTCTGTCGCTTACTTCACGATGTTGACGTCATAATTGATCGAGGTATTAAATCGAAGTCATAAATTCGTTTCTTCTCGTTACACTCCAAAAAAAGAGGGGATTATCTGTATACGGTCGAAATCGGGCGTACCCGATTTCGTTGGCAGGGGAGTTGCCCCGAGGGTACCCTCATAATAGATCGGGCTCGAGCTCGAAGATAGAACATCAAGTCTGGAGATCGAAGTGTTCATTGAGATCGAGGCCAGCAACAATCGAGATCAAGCATGACTGACGTCGAGTAAGGCGTAATAACGGAATGGCGAGATATCAGTAACCGATCGAAGATCACGGTGGAGATCCTGGAACAGACCAAATCAAAGTGGTTATTAGTGCCAATCATGGGATCTACTTCCGTTATTAGAGTTGTACCTTATTTAGGATTCCTCTATTATATAAAGAGGGATCCCATTCACTTGTAAGGAGCACAATCATTATTCACTGATAAGAATATACATATACGCGGCTTTCTTTGTTTTACTTACTGTTCATCATTGTTCATCGTTGTTTGTTCCATCCTCTACTATTCTTATTAACTAACCTCGAGACTATCTCGAATCGAGGTCGAGGCATTGTTTGCAGACCGGTTTGATTTATTTTATTGTCCAATTTATCTATTTAATTCGTTGGTTATCAATTGGTACTGGGTTAAATCACATATCCTTAAAATCACAATATAAGTTTAATTGTTACTCAATTTTTAGGGTAAACAATTTCAACAATAAATAAAATGAACCATTTTACATATAATGTTATCCAACTATTCTAAGTCATATTTTTGGACCTTAGCATAAATTTGAATAATATTCAAGTGAACATGGATCATGCATGAGATCAAATTGGATACTTGAAGGACACTATAATGCTTAAGAGCTATTATGCCAAATGAAGAAAAAAAAATACTTACAGAGATATTATATGAAGTGGCGTAATATTTTCAATGATTATATTCCAGTACACTTGGTTTATCTCTAATTTTTTATCATGGCTCACTGTTGGACTCGGTAATACATTGAAAGATTAAAAGAGCATGTTTTAGAGCTTACTTTTTTGAAGGATCTGAGGAAATATATTTAAAATTGCTTATTACCTTATCGAAAAGTATACTAAAATTGCTTAGTCTAGCAAGAGGTCTCTAAAAATCTTGGATGGAGAAAATTACCTTTTTGTTGTTCAAAAAGGTCTTGGAAGGGAATCTCAAAACAATCGAAAAAATTCATAGCTTCTTATTCTCTGTAGCAGTTGTTGCTTTGTCTACTTTAGTCATTGAAATTTGTGAGGTCCATGGGTCTTTGGCTAATTTTAACTTGATAAGTTCTATTTTATTTAAGAGGCGTAGTTAGTATTGACAATCTGCATTTCTATTATGTATAAGGAAAGAAGCTGGCTGCTCTTCTCGACATCTCTCCTTGCTGGCAAAGGATAGTTATGTTATTGTGTTTTACAATAACATACCCATTTGATTATTAACTTATGCTGCCAGAAAAAGATTTCATTGGTCATTTGTATTTGGAAACCTTGGCAATCTATACTATGAAGACTTTTATCATTTTGCTCAGCTGTTTTAAATTTTCCTCAGCAGTTGCTTATGGGATGCGCCGTCGCGCACTATTCATTTGGCATAGTTCATTTTCTGTGTTGCAGCATCACTGTCAAGTCTTTTGTCAAGGAAATAAGGTGGTCAGCAGTATATGCAATTCCAACCTACACGACAATGCAACTTAATAACAAACACTATTGAGCAATTATAGAGTTCATCGGAAGACGGCTAACAAGATAGTCGTGCATCAAGTAGCAAGTTGAAAAAGAGCAAAAGTAGAGTTGGAAGAGCAAAATTATGCTCATGTTGTATAAAAACTCTTTTGGATTATGGTCATCTATTTTGATTTCAATATGAAGTACTGTGTCTACAATCATCATCGCAAGTGAAAATAAAACTAAATTCATGTTGGACCTGTGCTGGCACAAGCCATCGCCACCTAGTAACTATATGATAAATTGATTCAAAATTTTAAATTCATTTCTCTTTTAAAAATACTAATTGCAAATCGAACCTTGATACTGCCAGTTTTTATAATTTGACGCTCGAAAGTACTTTTGAAAAGAATAGCCAAACATAATTTGCTTATTAAAAGAAAACGTTTGGGACAAGCTGGGAGTGACATGTCTGGTGGATAAGATGCGGGAAGCGAGGTTGAGATTTGAAGAGAAGATAAACAGATTCCAGAATGAGGAGGTATGAGAGGTTGGCTATGGTGGGTCCAAGGAGTGTTAGGAAGAGGTGATCATGCAGGGCATGACACATCTTCAGCTTATCTAGGACATGACTCTTGATAGGAGTGTGTGGAGAGCAAGGATTAAGGTAGTAAGTTAGTAGGTAGTCGAGTGAACTTATTTTCCATACCTGCTTATCTTTTACACACTTATAGTACGAGTGTTATTCTCGTATTTTATATTCTTAGATTTCTATTACTACATGTTATTTCTTGTGCTTCGGTTATCTTATTTTCCTGATAGTTGTTACTGCTCCTTTTCTCATTGCTTCTCCACTATAGTATTTCCTTTTTATAACTACTATGAGTATACTTTTCTTAAGCCAAGAGTCTATCGGAAACAGTATGCCTACCTTCACAAAGTAGGGGTAAGGCATCCGTACACACTACCCTCTCTATGTATATTATATGTACTTATTTATATGTAGTGGTTAATATAATTGTTAGTCACTAATTTTTCATACAGAAAATAAATATTTGCATTAACAGAACAAATGCAAGAAAAAATATATTATTGATTTTTGTTTATGGGTACAATTCTATTTGCTTCCACTGATTCAAATCTCCGAGTTGTTCGCCATTGATTCGAGGGCTGATAAAGCATCTTTCTGGTGCAAAGGATGGACTTCTCGTAATATGTTGAATCGTTAACTAACTTGAGTATGTGATGTTAGGCATCTTTATGTATGTTCTAACATTAATTTACTCTCACTTTTACCGCTCTTTAATCATATTTTCTTGGTAAATGTGCCTAACTAAGTTTAATAATCCAGCTGATCGTTTTAAGCATTACAGACTTGTTCCCCTATTTGATATTTTTCGTATTTGATTTTGATGATTTATGACTTGTGGAGATGGTTATTTGATTTCGGGAAGGTTTGACAATGAATTGGAACACTTAGTTTCATTTTTATAAGCTTAAGTTATAAGAGTTGACAAATTTTTGACTTTTGAGTTAACGGCCTCAGATTAGTGATTTGATGGTTTCAATAGGTTTATATGATGATTTTGTACTTGGACGTATGTTCGAATTTAGTTTTAATGTTCCTAGAAGATTTTGACTCAATTTGTCAAAAGTTGATAATTTAAAGAATTGGAGAGTTCTTAAATTTGACCAGTAGTTGACTTTTGGACTAATGAGTTTTGATTGTTGTATTGAGACCTTGGTTAGATACTAATGATTGACATAAACTGGTATGCAAAATTTGGTTGTGATCCATAATGTCTAACTATGATTCGGACACATTAGCGAAGTTAAAAATTTAAGAGATGGATCGATCTTCGATTCTTGGTTTTATTATTGTTTTTATGTATCGAGCCTTGGGACAAGTATGTATGAGGTATATAGACTTGTTGGAATGACTGAATGGGGACCCAAGGAGATCGGGTGAGTTTTGGGGTAGTTTCAGACCATTTCCAAGTATTTTATAGCTGCTTATTTTCTGGTGCAAGACACTACTTTGCTCGCTAAGCTGAGTCTCGCAATCATGGATAAGGGAGTTTGGCTGGCAGAGTTTTGCATGTCGTGATCGCATAAGGAGCTATGTAAACGTGAAGGAAGAATCCTGGCTAGGATGGTTGTTTCGCGATTGGGGAGAAGCGATCACATAGTGTTGCGGAACTAGGCATCGCGTTCACGAGGAAATATTTGCGTCGGTGAAAAGGAGCTGAGGTAAGGGATGACTTTGTCCTGCGGTCAAAGGCTGAGGGTCACGGTCGCATAGAGCACTGGGCAGCTATGCTTCGCGATCGCGAGGCTGGTCACGATCACCTAGTTTATCGCTAAGTAGTGTATTTAAGTTGCGATTTCGAGATTTTTGCCCATTCTCTTTTATTTTGAATCCTAGACTACTTGAGGGATAGCTTTTCAAGGAGATTTTTATACAAGGCAAGTGAGTAAGTGGTTTCTACTCACCTGTGATTATATTTTAAGCATCTACATGGATATTTAATCCCTACATCTAGGATTTAAAGTGTAGAAATTGAGGTTTTTGATTTGACCTTAAGAGAGTGACTTTGGGGATTTTAAATACGAAATTTGAACCCGAGTTAGAATCTAATTATATATTTGGACTCGGGGTGTTATGCGTAAACTATATCTATGATCAATTTCAGATTCTGAGCCCGAAATTTGACTTTTTGATTTTAGTAAAAATTTAATTTTTTATATGAAATCAATTCCTAAAGTTCCTTGGAAGGGCGACGTAAGGCTAAGCAACCGATGTCAGTGCGGTTGCAATGCGCCAACTGAGGCCCTCGCCGTACGCTAGACTAGATTGTCAGTGCCGTACGGAAAAGCCAATATCATGAGCAATTGAGCAGCGGAAAATGAGCAACTGATGATGAAAGCTGATGATTGTATTGATGATTATGAAAGCTATTACAAGATGAAATGCGGTGTCGGGGGGGAGAGATACCAGTACAGAGAATTATTTGAATGCTTGAATGTTTGAATGCTTTGGTCCCCCTTAATAATGCCTAAAAAAAATAAACCAAAGTTACATGAGTTGACCTAAGAAAGCTGTAGAAGCACACTGAAAATAAATGAAGTAAAACTACTCTATAATTACAATGAAAAGGACTTAGTCTTCTATGGAAGCAAGTCCGATGGCAGCAACTTTGTCTTGAGCAGCAGGGTCTGCGCGCGCATTGCTGTGGGCGCGCGCGGCACTATTTGGATCTGCCAGCGGCTGGGCGCTGGTGCTTGGCATTGGGTCTGCGCGCGGGGCACTGTCTGGGTGTGCGGCGCTAATGGCAACAGGATGATTTGTGCGCGCGGCATTGTCGGTGCGCGCGGCACTGATGGCATTGGCTAGCCGTTGGGCGCTGGCATTGATTATCGGTGGGGCGACAGAGGCGCATGCTCGCTTGTCACTTGGCGCTGCCGAGACCACGCGGCCGACCGTGGCGCTAGGCGTTGGGAGGCTTGCCGAGATGCCACGGGGCGCGTCCAAGGGGTCATGGGTCGATGATGGAAAGCAGCCCATGACATTCTCCCCCACCTGAGTTGGCGACATCCTCGGAGCCTTACCTGCAGGATGATGATGGTTGGTCAGGCTCTTGATGGCTGGGAGGTCTATTCCCCTCGGTGCTGTGAGATGTCTTTCTAAATGATCTTCCATACATTTCTGAAGTGGCCTGAGGCGGCTGACATGGAAGACTGGATGGATTTTCTACCAGGCTGGTGTGTTCAGCTGGTATGTGGATTTCCCGATGCGCCTTTCAATGGAAAAAGGCCCGATGTAGCTTGGCAATAGGCGAGGATCTTGGGTCCTCTTTGCAAATAAGTTCCGCCTCGGGGTTTTTACCATCACTTTGTCCCCTGCTTGATGTTGGGCAAAGTGACGGTTTTGTTCGGCATGCCTCGTTGCCCTGTCTTGGGCCCTGACAAGATAGCTCCGCACTATCTTCAAAGTTTGTTCCCATTCTGTAGAGAAACTGGCAGCTCGATGAGATGATGGTATGTTTGGTGCATTCACATTATGTGGGAGTAGCGGTTACTGTCCAGTAACAATTTCAAAAGTGCTTTTGTTTGTATGGGCGCACTTTTGTGAATTGAAACACAGCTGAGCAGCATCCAGAAGCTTCACCCAATGTGTTTGTGACCCGGTAGAAAATTGGCAGAGATATTCCTCCAGCATGTCATTGAACCGGTCTGTTTGATCATGTGTTTGCTGATGATGATGGTTTGAGTTGTAACTCAATTTGGATCCGAGGCAACTGAAGAGTTGGGTCCAAAACTTGCTAGTGAAGCGTGGGTCGCAGTCACTGATGATGTTGCTGGGCATACCCCAATGTTTGACAACATGGGAGAAGAAGAGTCGAGTTGTTTCTTCTGCCGACATGTTCTGTGGGGCTGCGATGAAGGTAGCATACTTGGAAAACAGGTCTACTACCACCATGATGGTTGCATGATTTCCGACCTTGGGTAATCCTGTGATGAAATTCAGGGAAATGCTTTCCCAAGGTCTCTGTGGGACAGGTAGCGGCTCCAAGAGTCCCGCTTGTGCTGGGTGATCCGACTTGTCCTTTGGGAATGCTTGACAAGTCTTCACACATTGAGGGGCGCCATGAGCTGTTGGACCCCGATGATGTGATGCATGTTTGATGATGTTGAGGCCAGTCGGAACTATGGGTTCAGGTCTGTTGATTCCCTCCTTAAACTGCATGGCCGTGATGTTTCCAACGGCCATCTTCTTGGATATGCACGGTATGGTGTGGGGTTTGGCCCCGTTGTCTCCCATCATTAGGAGCATGTTGGCATATGGCACCGGGATGGTGTTGGTCTTCCTGAGGAATTCCAATCCCACTATCAGTTCGAAGTCATCGATGATAGCTATGCGTAGGTCGAATATTCCCTTGTATGGGCCAAGCTGGATTGGCGCTTCTTTGGCTATTCCACTCACTTGCTGAGATGGAGAGTTGATAGCCTTGACACGACCCTTGCATTTTTGCACTGCTAGACCGAGGCGTTGCACCTGAGTTGAGGCCAGGTAGTTGTGGCTAGCACCCGTGTCTATCAATGCCCGAATAGGTCTGCCGTTTACTTTCATGTCAACGAACATTAAGGTCCTCTTTTGTGATGTGGGAGGCCTCTCGTTCGCCTTTCCTTTCCCTTTCTTGTCGATTGGGAATGCTTTCTTCTTGGGGTTGCCAGTACTGGTTCCCGCCAAGGTATCATGAATGGAGCCGACAAATGCGTTGAAGGCACCTACTTGATCGGCGCCGTCTGAGTTGTCGGTATCTGTCTCGTCATCGTCAACAGTTTGTTGAGCATTGACTTGTGTATTGGGGCATTGATTGTTCCAATGTTCCTCGCCGCAATGACGGCATTCTGATGGGGGCTTTCTCCCCTGATGATTGTTGACTGATGCAGTAGTGTTACTGCTTCAGGAAGGAGTCTTGGATTTGGATGTACCTCGATCTCCTCCGTTTCTGTTGGGGCCACCGTTGCTAGGTTGGCTCCCGTTGTATCCCCCTCGGACAGGCGGCTGGGGCCTATCCTTCTGAGTTTCCAACTAATAATCCCCAAGGCACTCTGCAGCTTGAATGGCCTTGGGCAGGGTATCTACCCGTTGTCTTTGCAGTTCCATACGAGCATGAGGTTTCAAACCTTCTATGAATGCGAACTGTTTGTCTTTGTCCCCCATATCCCGTATGTTTAGCATGAGTGCGGAGAATTGACGCACGTAGTCCCGCACCGACCTGGTGTGGCGGAGTTCACGCAACTTCCTCACCGGCCCTGATGGCTTCGTATTTGACTCGCCACCAGAGTTTTGCATCGCCTTGAAGATACTTGGCAGCAGTTGCTACCTTTTTGGATTCTTCCAAATGTCCAACGGCATCGAAGTATTGTTCGATGTCGAAGATGAAATTTTCCACTTCTTTAGCATCCCGGGCTCCGTTGTATGGCTTGGGCTCCGGAATTTTCAGCTTTTGTGGAGTGGGGGCAATGTTCATGGCACCCCTGGTGTGGTTTTCGCCTCCTTTGAGCAGGCTTTGTAGTGCAGCATTGACAACATTGAGCTGGCCTGTCAAGTTGTCTATGGTTTGCTGCATGACTGTCAGTCTGTCTGCCTCTAGTTCCCGATGGGCTAAATCCTCGGCACGCTCCTGTTGGAGGTCCTCGAATTGGCCATGAATTTTGGTTGCCTCGACGGCAGCCGTTTGCCGGTCTTCCTCAGAGTCTTGACTGATGTTTGCTATGTCATTTTCGGCCTGCCGCATTCTGCGGTCCAGGTCGTCCAACCTTTGCACTAGGCTGGTTTTTAGATCAGGCAACGTATCCACGATGGGCCGTAATGCGTCAACCGTCTCTTCTAGGGTCGTGATGCGATCCCCGTGATTCACCATGGTCAGAAATGGTGATGATGATGCCAATGAGTTCCCTCGTCCGATGTCGAGCCTAGGCTCTGATACCAACTGTTACGCGGCGCCTTCCTGAAGTTCCTTGGAAGGGCGACGTAAGGCTAAGCAACCAATGTCAGTGCGGTTGCTATGCGCCAACTGAGGCCCTCGTCGTACGCTAGACTAGATTGTCAGTGCCGTACGGGAAAGCCAATGTCGTGAGCAATTGAGCAGCGGAAAATGAGCAACTGATGATGAAAGCTGATGATTGTATTGATGATGATGAAAGCTATTACAAGATGAAATGCGGTGCCGGGGGGGAGAGACACTAGTACAGAGAATTGTTTGAATGCTTGAATGTTTGAATGCTTTGGTCCCCCTTAATAATGCTTAAAAAAATAAACCAAAGTTACATGAGTTGACCTAAGAAAGCTGTAGAAGCACACTGAAAATGAATGAAGTAAAACTACTCTATAATTACAATGAAAAGGACTTAGTCTTCTATGGAAGCAAGTCCGATGGCAGCAACTTTGTCTTGAGCAGCAGGGTCTGCGCGCGCATTGCTGTGGGCGCGCGCGGCACTATTTGGATCTGCCAGCGGCTGGGCACTGGTGCTTGGCATTAGGTCTGCGCGCGGGGCACTGTCTGGGTGTGCGGCGCTGATGGCAACAGGATGATTTGTGCGCGCGGCATTGTCGGTGCGCACGGCACTGATGGCATTGGCCAGCCGCTGGGCGCTGGCATTGATTATCGGTGGGGCGACAGAGGCGCATGCTCGCTTGTTACTTGGCGCTGCCGAGACCACGGGGCCGACCGTGGCGCTAGGCGTTGGGAGGCTTGCCGGGATGCCACGGGGCGCGTCCAAGGGGTCATGGGTCGATGATGGAAAGCAGCCCATGACAGGAGCTATGTAAACGTGAAGGAAGAATCCTGTCCAGGATGGTTGTTTCGCGATTGGGGAGAAGCGATCACATAGTGTTGCGGAACTAGGCATCGCGTTCACGAGGAAATATTTGCGTCGGTGAAAAAGAGCTGAGGTAAGGGATGACTTTGTCCTGCGGTCAAAGGCTGAGGGTCACGGTCGCATAGAGCACTGGGCAGCTATGCTTCGCGATCGCGAGGCTGGTCACGATCACCTAGTTTATCGCTAAGTAGTGTATTTAAGTTGCGATTTCGAGATTTTTGCCCATTCTCTTTTATTTTGAATCCTAGACTACTTGAGGGATAGCTTTTCAAGGAGATTTTTATACAAGGCAAGTGAGTAAGTGGTTTCTACTCACCTGTGATTATATTTTAAGCATCTACATGGATATTTAATCCCTACATCTAGGATTTAAAGTGTAGAAATTGAGGTTTTTGATTTGACCTTAAGAGAGTGACTTTGGGGATTTTAAATACGAAATTTGAACCCGAGTTAGAATCTAATTATATATTTGGACTCGGGGTGTTATGCGTAAACTATATCTATGATCAATTTCAGATTCTGAGCCCGAAATTTGACTTTTTGATTTTAGTAAAAATTTAATTTTTTATATGAAATCAATTCCTAAAGTTTGTATTGACTCATTAGAGTAATATTTGACTAGATTCGAGTCGTTTGGAGGTGGATTTGATTGAAGGTGGTCTCGGCTAGAGGTAAGTCTCTTGCTTATTCTTATAAGAGGGACTTCTCCAATAACAATCCCGCCGGTCATTCTGAGTATTTAGCTCCGATTCTCCTATTTGATATTTTACATAAGTGTATTTGTAGTTACGTGACTTATCGTGATGATTGGGTTGGTTTCGGGTGAGTTTTGGATTGATTTGGGACACTTAGTCCCTTGGTTGAAGGCTTTAGTTGTAAGAGTTGATCGGAGTAGACTTTTATTGTAGACGACTCCGAAACGGTGTTCTAATGGTTCCATAGCTTTGTCTGGTGATTTTGGACTTTGGCGTGTGTCCGAATTTGAATTTGGAGGTCCGTAGGTTGATTTGGTATTTTTTGGCGAAAGTTGGAAAGTTAAAGTTTTGGAAGGTTGATAGGTTTGACCGAGGATCGACTTTGTTGATATCGGGCTCAGATTGTGATTCAGAGAGTTGTTATAGGTCCGCTGTGTCATTTGGGACATACATGCAAACTTTGAGGTCAATCCGAGGTGTTTAAACATTTTCGGCGTAAGTTTTGAATTTAGAAAGTTCATTAGTTTATTAGGCTTGAATTGAGGTGTGTTTCATAGTTTTGTTGTTGTTTAGTGTGATCTGAGGCCTCGTGTAGGTTCATATTATGTTTTAGGACTAGTTGGTGTGATTGGACGGGGTCGTAGGGGCCTCGGGTGTGTTTCAGATGGGCTACGGGCAATTTTCTCTTATTTTGGATTGCTGTCAACTCATATCTGGTTTTCTTTATTGCGATCACGACTATGGGGTCGTGTAGAGTAATTTTGGTGGCAAGCATTTAACCTTCACGGTTGCGAAGTGAGTACCACATTCGCGAAGCTTGGGAGACTATTGCTTTCGCGTTCGCGAGCTAGGTGCCGCGATCGCGTAGAAGTTAAGGCGGAAAGGGGCATCAGGCATTTGCCCTTCATGTTCACGAGTGAGGAGTCACGTTCGCGTAGGGACTGTGGAGTTGGTCACCTCGTTAGCGACTAGTATGTCGCGTTGGTGAAGAATGATTTGGCAGCTGGGTATGTTTGGTCTTCGCGATCGTGAAGGCTTTTCTGCCATCACGTAGAGCATGTCTGTGCAGATATATTTAGTACTCTATTTGGAGGGTTTTGCTTATTTTACCATATTTTGAGTTAGATAGCTCGGTTTGGGCGATTTTGGAGGGACTTTCACGATTTGGATTTGGGTAAGTATTTTTGACTCGGATTTGATATTATTTCATGATTCTAACCTCGATTTTAGTGTTTGATTAGTGATTTGAATTTGAGAAATTGGGAATTTTTTGTAAAAACTTTTCGAAAATATAAATTGATGATTTGAAGGCTGATTTGAGGTCAGAATTGGATGATTTTAGTATGGTTGGACTCGTATCGGAATAGGGGTTCGGAATTTTTGGGTTTGGTCGAGTTCTGGGGTGCGGGCCTGGATTGACTTTATAAGTTGACTTTTTGATTTTAATTAAATATCAAATCTTTATTATCCAGAATCATTTCCTATGTCTTTTATTTATAGTATTAAGTTATTTTAGCTAGATTCTTGTCGTCCGGAGGTGGATTTGCGCTGGAAGGGCCTATTTGCTGATTGATTTAGGTTTTTTTGAGGTAAGTATCTTGTCTAACCTTGTGTGAGGGAAATACCCCTTAGGTATTAGCCCTAATTATTGATTTCTATGATGTGTTAAGTGACGTGTACATGATGTGACGAGCATGTATACGTGCACTATATGTGGTTTTGACCGGAATAGATCGTAGACTATTGATATGCCTTAATGTGATAATAAACATTATATTATAGTTGAAAACTCACTTTATGACTATTTGATCATGCTCATTTCATTGGCTTAGCCATAGACATGCTTTATCTATTGAACATCCCCTCCGCTTCTATGATTATTTGTTATGTACTCGTGCACGGTTGTTGAAAGTTGTGATTTTATACTTTGATGACACTTTATCACTATTGTTGTGATACTGTGTCACTTGGCATTATTGTTTTATGGTACCGTGGCACTTGTGGACATGTTAAGCAGATTGATTTGGGGTGTCAACACGAGGTTTTGCTGTGCGATTTCTTTGTCTATGGTTGTGCGTGTGGGGCGACATAAGGTGCCATTATTGCAGGCTACCCACGTGGCAAAATAAGGGCGGCAATATGCACATGTGGCGAAATAAGGGTGGCATATCATTTTTATGTACACATGCAGCGTAATAAGGGTGGCATGTTGATGATGCTATGTGATATTTCAGGGTGTCCTCATTGTTATTGTGATTGTGTTGAGATGAGGCTGTTATTCTTATTTAATAATTGATTCTGAAAGCTTACATTTGGCACTTACCTGAGTTAATAGTTGTATTTGACATTCCATCACATGTCTTACCTCTATTTGATATTTCGTGATCAAAATGGGGTTTACTACATTGAGTGATTATTACAGGTTCCAAAGGGTTTGTGATTATTGTTTTCAGTTATATTTCAATTATCAGTTTTCTTTGATATATGCATTGCACAGGTTATTTATCTAATGAGTATTACACGACTTGAACCTCATCACTACTCCACCGAGGTTAGTCTTGATACTTACTGGGTACCGATTGTGGTGTACTCATATGACGCTTCTACACATTTTTGTGCAGATCCGGGTACTTTGGACCGGAAAAGGCATACACACGGAGACTTCAAGTTCTCCCTGCATGATCCGACCGTAGGCCTTAGAGTCATCCTCTTGTTTCATTTATATTGTTTATGTATTTCAGATAGTATTGTATTTTGAGATTGATCTCGTGTATTCAGTTAGAGCTTGTGACTTTGTACCCCCTAGTTCTTGGATATTTTTTGCTTTGACCTGAATTACTCTGATTGCCGCATTTATATTAAACTCCATTTTCATTAATTCATGTTTTCATTATTTAAAATAATGTTGAGTGACTGGCTTACCTAGTTGGGAGACTAGGTGTCATTACGACTCCAAAGGAGGGTTTTTGGGTTGTGACAAGTTGGTGTCAGAGCTCTAGGTTCATAGGTTCTACGAGTCAAAAACAGGTTTAGTAGAGTCTTGCGGATCGGTACGGAGAGGTCAGTACTTATCTTCGAGAGACTATAGAACTACTAGGAAATTTCACTTCATTCATTCTTTTTTGTGCGAATTTATTGATTTTTGAGCTTGATATTTTTTCTTTCTATTCTCTCACAGATGGTGAGGACATGCACTACCGGATCAGATGAGCAAACACCCACGCCCCTACTAAATCCGCGAGAGACTGGGGCCGAGGTAGAGGGTGAGGAGGGGCATGTGCTACAACTAGAGCTTCTACTAGAGCAGCGATCGAGGAGCCACAGTACCTCCGGTTAGGGAACATGTACTTAAGATGCCTGCTACCACTCTTGGACTCTATGAGAATTTGGCACAACTCCTAAGCATGTTTGGTGCTTTGGCTCAGGCAGGATTGATCCCAGTTGCACCAGCTACTTCTCAGGCCGGGGGATGAGCTCAGACTCCCACATCCCGTACACCATAGTAGTGGGTCCATGTTGATCAGGTTCTGGATGTTATGCCAGCACAACCCGTTATCGCAGTTCAGTCTGAGGTCAGGCCAGTGGCATCAGAGGAGGAGCAGAGGAGACTTGAGAGGTTTAAGAAGTATGATTCTCCTACTTTCAATGGTGCAGTTTCTGAGGATGCACAGAGTTTTCTAGACTAGTGCCACCGTATTCTCTGTGCCATGGGCATTGTAGAGGTGTGCGAGGCCGCCTTTACTAAATTTCAGCTGATGGGGTCAGTATATAGGCAGTGGCAGGCTTATGAGGAGGGTAGGCCAGCTGATGTAGCGCCACTCACTTGGGCTCAATTTTCTAAGATGTTTTTGAAGGAGTTTGTCCCACACACCCTCAGGGATGCGTGGCGCACAGAGTTCGAGCAGTTGCACCAGGTGACTATGACCGCGTTTGAGTACGCTTTGAGGTTCAGTAAGTTGTCTCGTCAAGCATCTGCTTTGGTTTCCACTACTAGAGAGAGTCCACAGATTTTTCGAGGGGCTCAATTATGGTCTCAGATGCAAGATGACATGGGAGCTGGAGACTGATACTCCATTCCAGCAGGTTGTGGAGATTTCTAGGAGGTTAGAGCGTATTATTGGCCAGGAGATGGAGGATTGGGAGGCCAAGAGGCCTCGTGGTTCTGGAGGATGGGGGAGTTCTACTTTGGGGGCAAGATCCGTCATGGCAGAGGTTTTATCAGTAGACTAGTTTTGCATGCACTTCAGGCCACTCGCAGCGCCCCAAATATTCAGGGACCTCATGGTACTCATTTTGCACAACCATCTTCTAATTCACCTCCTGCACGGGGTGCTTACAGCGATTATTCTAGCCGTTCGGGTCAGACTCAGTTCCAGCAGCCACGCCCGCAGTGAGGTTTTTTCGAGTGTGGAAATACTAGGCACATTATGAGAGATTGTCCTAGACTTAGGAGGGCTGAACCTCCACAGGGTACACAGGCCATGGTTGCTACTCCAGTTGCTACTCCACATGTTATGCTAGAGGTCGTCCTAGATAAGGAGGTTAGGCCCGTTGTTATGCTTTTCCTGGTATGTCTGAGGCTGTGGCATCAGATGCTGTCATCACATGTATTATTCCGGTCTGTATCAGTTTTATTTGATAGGGATGTATCAGTTTTATTTGATCCAGCTTCCACGTATTCATATGTCTCATCTTACTTTGCTTCAAATTTAGATATAACTCGTGATTCTTTCGATACCCTTATTTTTTTGTCTACGCATGTAGGATATTCTATTGTGGTAGACCGTATCTGTCGGTCATGTTTGGTTACTATCGAGGGTTATGAGACCAAAGTTGACCTTCTGCTACTCAACATGATGTACTTTGATGTGATTTTGGGCATGGATTGGTTGTCACCCTATCATGCTATTCTGGATTATCACGCTAAGACTATGCCATTAGCTATGCTGGATTTGCCATGGTTGGAGTGGATGGGTACATTAGATTATGTTCCTAGTAGCGTGGTGTCTTTCCTGAACGCACATCGGTTGATTGATAAGGGGTGCTTATCATATCTAGCCTTTGTGAGGGATGTCAGTGCTGATACTCCTACCGTTGATTCACTTTCGGTAGTGAGAGATTTCCTAGATATGTTTCCAACATACATACTAGGCATGGCACCTGATAGGGATATCGATTTTGGTATTGACTTGGTGCCGGGCACTCAACCCATCTCTATTCCACTATATTGCATGGCACCGGTGGAGTTGAAAGAATCAATGGAACAACTTCAAGAGTTGCTTGATAAGGGTTTCATCCGACCGAGTGTCTCGCTTTGGGGTTCTCTAGTTCTATTTATGAAGGAGAAAGATGGCTCTATGAGGATGTGTATTGATTACAGGTAGCTGAACAAGGTTACATTCAAGAACAACTACCCACTACCGTGTATAGATGATTTGTTTGATGAACTTCTGGGTGCTTGGGTGTTCTCAAAGATTGATCTGAGATTGGGGTACCATCAATTGAAGATTCGAGATTCAGATATTCCGAAGATGGACTTCATGACTTGCTACTGTCACTACAAGTTTTAGGTGATGCCATTTGGGCTCACCAATGCCCCAACAACCTTTATGCACTTGATGAACAGTGTATTCCAGCCATACCTTGATTCCTTCTTTATCGTGTTCATTAATGACATATTATTGTATTCTCGCAGCCGGAAGGATCATGGGTAACACTTGAAGATCGTGTTTCAGACCTTGAGGGAGAAGAAGCTATATGCTAAATTCTCCAAGTATGAGTTTTGGCTTGATTCAATGGCATTTTTGGGCCATGTGGTGTCTAATGAGGGTATCAAGGTGGATCCGAAGAAGACTGAGGTAGTCACAGTTGGCCCAGACCATCTTCTGCTACTGAGATCCGGAGTTTCCTTGGTTTTGCTAGGTATTATCGCCGTTTCGTGGAGAGTTTCTCGTCCTCAGCAGCACCTTTGACTAGATGACTCAGAAGGGTGCCCCATTCAGGTGGTCTGACGAGTGCGAGGAGAGCTTTCAGAAGCTCAAGACTGCCTTGACCACAACTCCAGTTTTGGTTTTACCTTCAGCATCAGGTTCTTATACAACTTATTGTGATGCTTCTCGGATTGGCATTGAATTTGTATTGATGTAGGAGGGTAGGGTGATTGCTTATGCTTCACATCAGTTGAAGCCCCATGAGAAGAACTACCCAGTACATGGTTTAGAGTTGGCAACCATTGTTCATACGCTGAAGATTTAGAGGCACTATCTCTATGGCATGTCGTATGAGGTATTCACAGATCACAGGAGTCTATGCACTTGCTTAAGCAAAAAGATCTGAACTTGAGGCAACAGAGGTGGTTAGACCTACTAAACGACTATGATATCACCTTTTTTTTATCATTCCGGGAAGGCCAAAGTGGTGGTCGATTCTTTGAGTAGGAAGGCTGAGAGCATGGGTAGTCTTGCTTTTATCCCAGTTGGGGAGATACCTTTAGCATTGGATGTCTAGGCTTTGGCCAATAGGTTCGTGAGGCTAGATGTTTTGGAGCCTAGCCAGGTTCTTACTTGCATGGTTTCACGATCTTCTTTGTTTGAGCGCATCAAAGCGCGTCAGTATGACGATCCCCACTTGCTTATCTTGAGGGATACGGTGCAGCACGGTGATGCCAAGAAGGTGACTATTGGTGATGATGGGGTGTTGAGGATTCATGACTGGATTTGTGTTCCGAATGTGGACGGGTTGCGTGAGTTGATTCTTGAGGATTTCTATAGTTCACGGTATTCCGTCCATCCAGGTGCCGCAAAGATGTACCAGGATATGAGACGGCACTACTATTGGAGAAGAATGAAGAAAGATATTGTGCAGTATGTGGCTCAGTGTTTGAATTGTCAGTAGGTGAAGTACGAGCATCAGATACTGGGTGGGTTGCTTCAGAAGCTTGATATTCCAGAGTGAAAGTGGGAACGTATAACCATGGATTTTGTATATGGACTTCCACGGACCTTGAGGAAATAAGATGCTATGTGGGTCATTATAGACAGACTGACCAAGTCTGCACACTTTATTTTGGTCGTGACTACCTACTCTTCAGAGTAGCTGGTCGGATTTATATTTGGCAGATCGTTCATCTTCATAGTGTGCCGGTGTCTATTATCTCCGATCGAGGTACAAAGTTCACATCACATTTTTGAAGGGCCTTGCAGCATGAGTTAGGTACACAGGTCGAGCTGAGTACGACATTTCACCCCCAAACTGTAAGGACCAATAAAGGTACGCCTAGGAGTTGGAGGTTGTAGATGATTTTCGCAGTTCGCAGCTCGCCGATGTATGAATTCTTGGACTTGCAGTGCATCAAGGAGTTGGCAGAATAAAATTTTGCTGAGAAGTGCATTTTTGTGATAATTTTTGCGACCGGGGATTGGTGTTTGGACCGCAAAGCCATCGTGGATTGAACCAGGTGAAGATAGATTATTAGGGCTATTCTGCGGTCCATTAGGCGGCCGCATATTAATTTCAAGGGCCTCACCTCCATCATAGAACCAGCATGAGGATTTTCTTGTTGGGGGTTTTGCGGTCTATTTTGCGGCCGCGGAATTGATCTGTAGACTAGAGATCCAATACACACTTGACTATGTGAGCCCAATTTTGGAGGACAATTTTGCGGTCCTTTTTGCAGACCGCAAACCTGTTCTGTGGTGCATTCTATGATCGCAGATTGGGTTCGGAGGGTCCATTTTGGGTATCTTATAACCCAACACTACTTTGATTAAAAGCCATTGGGTCATTTTGAAGGAAAAAATCAGGCATTTTAGAGAGAGGTGAGAGCTAGATAGAGAGAGAAGGTGAAGCTCTATCGATTCAACACTTCAATCCTTGATCAAGTCTTGAGGATTCACGAAGGAAAACTCACAAAGTCTTCTACTAAAGAGGTAAGGTTCTATCCCTAACTCTCAATTTCGAAATTGAGCTGAGTATATGTAGTGGGAAGTATGATTCTTGAGAATAGGGGTTGATCATTTTTACATGCATGTGCCAATAAAGGTGGTGGGGAGGTTGTTGAACTAATATTGATGAGCTATTTATGTGGGGATTAGTTGTGGGATGAAGGATTACCACCATAGTACCTTGTAGTCGAATTTGCACACCTAGTGTTTGATGAAATGCCTAAATGAGTTGAACCTATGAGCACCTTCCTAACTATGGCTCAATTTTGTTATTTCTCTATAAATGTCGCTAGTAGTCTTGAAATGTTGTAGTAATCCCAAGGAAAGCTTAATCAAGGTATGTTGGCTAAACTCCTCTTGTAGAATCGAATTCCATAAATTCCATGCAAGCTTCAAGCGCGGTTTTCCCAAGCTCTTATTTCTAATGTTCCGAGTTGTTCCCAATGAGTCGAGTTATCCCAAATGACAATGCATCGAAAGTCTGTATACTCAAAACTGTGTTCCAATTTCTCCCATCATATTATGCTCCCCTTCGGGAAAATATTTTAAGCATGATTAATATGTATCAAATGCTATGACTTAAATTCATGTTTCAATTGCAAATCATTATGCTCTCTTTTGGGAAGAAAATTCAATGTGTTTAAGACATTTATTACTCATGCATTTTAAGTCATGATTTTTAAATGTTCTCTATGTTGATGACCTATGATGATCCTTGAAAGTGAAAGAATGAGAGTATGAGATAATTGAAATGCGACCATCGTGCCAAGAACAATGATTTACGTGTAAGTCCAAGAGTGCCAATGAAGTGAAAGAGATTGAAAAAGGCTATGAAATGAATTGTAACTCTTTTACATGATAAATGGTTTTGGGAGTATCGTTGGGTCACCGAGGAAGGGTGGGTTGAAATAACCTAAACCTGAAACTAAACGTGCAAGTGTAAGAGTTATTGAGGGATAAATTCCCGTGTTGATGTGTTGAGATTATTCCCCTTAATTGGGATGAGATGATAGCTAGCAAAGGACCATGTCGACCTACACTAAATTGTGGTGAGACGGCTTATCCGATTGGGCGGTGATCGGACACCATGTCACACACGTGGTGGTATGTTGTGTTTCTATGTCCACCCGCACACACTAGGGTGAGACGGCTTAGCCGATCGGGCGGAGATCAATCCCCATGCCATAAGCATGGTGGTGTGTTAGTACCAAAGATTTTCCAACTTAAAACATTAACCTTTACTTGCAGATTTACCTTGCTCTTAATTTGGCATTTTAATATTACTTGAGTTTCTTATTGATTCCATGTTTCTCTCATTTTTGGTTGGTACTCTATTCCATAAAAGGGTATTTCGCTTTACATACTAGTACTATTTTATATGTACTAACGTCCCTTTTGTCGGGGGTGCTGCATCTTTAATGGATGCAGGTGATTCCTCAGCAGGCGGCTTTGATCCTCGTTAGCAGCTTACCCTTTACTCAGCAGATTTTGGTGAGCCTTATTCTGCTTCGAGGACTTATGTCACTCGATATTGTATATTGTGTTTGAGGTATAGCCAGGGCCTTGTTACCGGCACTTTCATACTACTCTTCTATTTCATTTAGAAGCTTCGTAGACATGGGGTGTGTTGTATTTGGATTGGGGTACCAAACTAATGATGTTGAACTTGTCAAACATGTTTTCACCTTTTGAACTATGATCATGTAATATTTTGGAAATTGTAAATGAAGTTCCTATAAGTAATGAAATTAGTGTTGCACATGTCATTCTCTCATTGTCTAACTGTTGATATTCATCCTACTATTCATGTGTAAGGTTGGGTAGATGGCATCAAGTAGGCTTTCTTGACTGGGATATCTTGATTGACCACTGGTCGAGCTCCACAGGGCGGGGCGTGACAAACTTGGTATCATATCCTAAGGGTTTAAAGTGTCCTAGGATATCTCAGAGCCTTATCTAGTAAAGTCCTTATTATCGGTGTGTTGTCGACCACATTTATAAATAGGATGCTACTTGGACAGTTAGGAATGTCACCTTTCTTTGATATTCTAGATCGTGCGATAGAGCTTGATTATAAGATTGTTCCCTTCTTAACTCGTGCATTGTTCTAAACTTTCAGTACATGGATCCTAGGAAGAAGGCGAGGAGTGGCCAAAGGGCCAATGCCACCCCAGGAATGGCAGTTGGTTCTATACCTGATGTTACAGGTGAACACCCAAGGGGTGAAGACATCCCCTAAACCACAACGCCTCCTGATTCTACTATTCCTACAGAGAATGCACCGATTCCTCCTCCAACTGATCTTCCAGTTCCAGATGGTGACTCAGATAGTGGCTTCCCAGACCCAGAGATTGAATGCTAAATCTACTTCCTCTAGTAAGGGGATTCAGTGTTACACCCCGTATTTTCATATTAGAATTCATATTAAGTGAATCAATATGATCCGGAGAGTTGAAGGACCTTTACAAAGATAATTATGGGTTAAAATAGTTTTAAGTAAGTATCGTGAGAGTTGGAAGGTTAAGAAGCTAATCGAATCGAAGAAAATAAGTTTCGTCGAAAGTCGGCAAGTTGGAAATGTTATAAACCGTACTTGTGGGGTGAGACTAGGGTGCTTAAGATGATAAGAAGGTAATGTTATGATGTATTTTAGTCGTATGATAGTCGTGTCTTAAGTTTTGAAGCCAAGCGAGTTATGAAACAAAAGTCGACCAAAGTTGTCAAAAGTTACGTTCATAATATTACTAAAATTTAAGTCAAATATCACTGAGATTTTCCAACAATGTATTTAGATTTATAGGTGATCCACCCACCAAGTTGAATATCTACGAATCTAGTTTTCAACACATCAAACCGTTTGTCAATACGACGTCAGAGTAGAGAGATATTTGCATTTTCACTAGACTGCGCAAGACATCCTATTGGGACCCACTTGAGACGGCCACTGACTTTACTTCTTTTAAAAGATGTTTCAGTCTCATTTCGGGTCATTTCTCACCCAAAATTCGTCCAAAAGTTCTCCAAAATCCTCTCAAACATATCCCAAAATCCCAAGAACCAAACTCAAGGGAAATCAACTCAAATCATCATCAAAAGTGTTAAAAACTACAAGAGAATGCTTCTATGATGTTGTGGTCTGATTGAGGGCTATTGTGAGTTAAGTTGAGATGGGGTTTCGAGTTGAAGCAGCTGTCCAAGGTATGTATAACATCTTATTGATTAATCCTAAGGTTAATCTTGTGTTGGTTGTGTTATTTGAGTGAAAAACCATAAGATAGCACTTGAAAGATCATGGGACATAGTTATTGCTTTTGTTGCACTGTTTTTGGCCACATATATGATTTGTGGTGGCTGAAAATTATGAGAAATAACTTGATAATTTTGTTGCTGTTGTTTTTAAGCTTTTATAGGTGTTAACTAAGTTTATTGTAGAAGAAAACATGAAACACAAGTGATTGACGATAAAGGTTAGGGTGCTAGGCGTATGGGGCTGTTTTGGAAGTCATTTTGTGGATGTTTTAAACCAGGAACCATATAGTACATAAAAGTATGATGTTGTGAACAAATTTATGGAGTAACATTTGGTTTCAATTTATATTTTGTTATTAGTAAAAAAGAGCTTGCTACTCAATATGATTGTTAAGATAATCGGAGAAGCTCATATTGGAATATATTGTTGTTGTTACTATTGTTGGTTATTGTTGTTGTGGTTGGACTGTTGATGACCCTTAGTGGTCTTTGGGATGTTGTAAAAATAGGGGAGTTTCTGCCCAATTTTCTGTAAGCTATATGACTAGCCAAATATGATGGTACGACATTATATGTTGACGACAATATCATTTCACTTGTTACAGACGGAAGAAGTTATGTTGAGCTTGGTTGAGGAATAAGGAAGAGATCATACAGGTATGTTAAGGAACTTCCTTCTTTCTTTTAGATTGATCTAAAGTGAAATGGACGTAAATGATACCCTATTTCATAACAGATCTATTCCTAGCAACTAAGGTTGTCTATGTTGTTCTTTCACTTTCAAATATCATCATGGATAATCAACAACAAGGCCTTTCTAATTAAAACTTTAAACACATATTTGAGCAATTTAGGGTCTTAGACACATGTGATTTCTTACACAATTGACATGATAACTTTTATTAGAATCACGCTTTTAAATCATAACATAATAACACACAACCTATACTTAAACCACATTCTCAAACATTAACTCAACATAATAAGAATATTTGGAATACATATTGAACGCATAATTATTTTGACACAAAGCTTATTTGAAATAATCAGTTTATAATGAGCATCATGGGACTTACAAGGACATTGAGGGGTTCAATTCTAAGAGAAGGGTTTAGCCAACATACCTCGCTTTGAGCTTTCCTTAATTCACTATACAGTTCCGCAATCCTAGCAACTTTAATCTATTTAGAGATATAGCAAAATAAAATACAAATTGGGAAGGAGTTCGTAGTTCCATCTCACTTGAGCATTTTATCAAACACTAGGTGTGCCTTAAGGTTTCAAGGTCCTACTATGGTGGATTCTTTCATCCCACTACCCAAAGTTTACCCAAATGAGCTCAACAATCTTCCCACAATTAGGGCTAAAATCTTACCTCTTGGTTGAAGGCCTTGTGAGCTTTCTTGTTAAATTTCAAATCTTGGAGCTTTTGGAGGAATAATTAGCTTAGGGACTTCACCTCTCACTCTAGGGCACTCATTCTCTCTAAAAATACCAGATATCCCCTTTAGAAATGGTCCCTTACGTCTAGTTATTGAGATAGGGTCGGGTTAAAAATTAGAAAAATGAAGCACCAATGCAGATCTGAGGTCACATGACCGCATAACGCTTTTGCGGTCCGCAGAATTGACCGCATAATGGCCCTCCGGAACTGAGCACCCCTGCCTCACTATGCGACTGATCTGCGGTCCACAGACCCATTATGCGATTGCATAATGTGCCGTAGAACTGCCCTCATAAATTATTTTGTGCTGGGTATACGATGGGTTATGCGGACCGCAAAATGATTATGTGGCAGATCTGCGGTCCAGATTTCTGCCTCAGCCTGCGGCAGATCTGTGGTCCGCAAATCAGTTCTGCGAACGTAGAATGGGCCGCAGAAACACCCTATATTTCCAAAAATTTTGTTCAACTCGTCAATGCATTGTTCAACCCAAAAAGTCCGAACCGCGGCGAGCAAGTTCACCGCGAAGAATTTGTACAATCATCAATGCATAAGTCTACTTCGGCACCACGAAACCCCGGGTTTTAGGTAAATATTTACGGAGTCTTACAATTAACACCTAAAAAAGCTTAACAATAGCAGACACAAAGTTATCAAATTATTTCCCATAATATCCAGCCACCACATACCATATATGTGGCCAAACAATAGTCCAACCAAAAAGATAACCATGTCCAATGTTGTTTCAAGTGCTATCTTATGGTTTTTTACTCAAACAACACAACCAACACAAGATTAACCTTAGGAACAATTAAGAAGATTTTATACATACCTTGGACAATAGCTACAACTCGAAACCCTTTCTCAACATAGCTCACAATAGCCCTCAATCACACCACAACATCATAGAAGCATCCTCTTGTAGT
Organism: Nicotiana tomentosiformis; assembly: GCF_000390325.3. Taxonomy (NCBI): domain Eukaryota; kingdom Viridiplantae; phylum Streptophyta; class Magnoliopsida; order Solanales; family Solanaceae; genus Nicotiana; species Nicotiana tomentosiformis. Next base: position 23,261,627 of record NC_090821.1, on the reverse strand, counting down.
CTTTAACACTTTTGATGATGATTTGAGTTGATTTCCATTGAGTTTGATTCTTGGAATCTTTGGATATGTAAGAGAGGGTTTTGGAGAGGTTTTGGACGAATTATGGATGAGAAATGACCTGAAATGTGGCTGAAACATCTTTTGAAATAAGTAAGGTCGGTGGCCATCTTAAGTGGATCCCAATAGGAGGTATTGCTGTCTGGCAAAAATATGAATATCTCTCTACTCTGATGTCATATTGACAAACGGTTTGATGAGTTGGAAACTAGACTCATAAATCATCAATTTTGTGGGTTGATCACCCCACAAATACATAGTCATTGGGAGACAATCTCAGTGACATTTGACCTAAATTTTAGTAATGTTATGAACGTAACTTTTGACAACTTTGGTCGACTTTTGTTTCATAACTCGCTTGGCTTTAAAACTTAAGACACGACTATCATATGAGTAAAATACAACATAACATTACCTTCTTGTCATCTTAAGCACCCTAGTATCACCCCACAAGTACGGTTTATAACATTTCCAACTTGCTAACTTTCGACGAAACTTATTTTCTTCGATTCGATTAGCTTCTTAACCTTCCAACCCTCACGATACTTACTTAAAACTTGTTTTAACCCATCATTATCTTTATAAAGGTCCTTCAACTCTCCGCATTATATTAATTCACTTAATATAAATGCTAACATAAAAGTACAAGGTGTAACATCCCTCCCCCTTTGGAATATTTGTCCTCGAATGTAAAGGAGTTCTAGAGGAGAAACTGGCTCCTACGGATTTTACGAAAATTTTGATAGAGTCTCCTCTGCAAATAAGACTATCCCATACCATGTGTCCAAATAATCCACTCTTGAAAACATTGTAATGCTTCAATTTTAAATATCATTTAATCATAAAATGAGTGTTGATCAAAATCACATAACATGGGATAAGAAAACACATGATCAAGTTATAGTCATCAAAAATCTTCTATCTGAAACAATTGAGGATACTTAGACATTGTCCCTTCTATGGCTTCCCACTTCTTACCTTTGACTTTCCTATTCTACCACGATATCTTTACGAAAGTTACTTTCTTGGTTCTCAACTAGTGGACAAGCTTATCTAAAATAACAACTAGAACCTCTTCGTAAGAAAGGTTCTCTATAATCTAATCCTCATGTGCTTCTGCAGCATAGATTCCTGATTTATTTATAACTTAAAGAATCTTATCATAAGATCGATCCTTTATTACTTGTATACTATTTAATGTATTTCTTCAATATCCAAACATGATAACTAGGTGAACGGATCCTAATTCTAAGGGGAAATTTACTTTAGTCCCTTCTTTGGGTAGTTTGGAGTGGCTTTATATATGTCTTGATTAGCTTTTCCCATTATGTTATTATTCTCTTCATGAGCGAAATTTTCAAGAAGGCCTTATTATGAACTCAATATTTCCTTAAGTCTCATCGTCACATGTTGGGGTTCAATCTGTGACGCTTCTAAGCACAAACACTCTTGAATAAGACCGACTTTTCAATAACTTGATACGTTAGATCAGGTCGAATAATTTTGTTTTTCAACCTGACTTATGGGGAATCTATATTTCCTTCATGCTTTATAAGGAGTTACTCCGTGCAGTTTAAAATATTTTCTTGTGATCCTCCCACATGTTTAGATACTACTATAGTTATTGTTGTGCGCTACTCAATAGTCGGTAATTGATTATCCCATCCTTCCATAAAATTTGGCATCATAGCTTGTAACATGTCTTTGAGCATCTGAATTGTATGCTTCACTTGCTGGAATTATCTTATGTACCCATATTTTTTGAGAGGGCTTTCAGAAGCTATCTGTAACTCAGCTCCTCTATTAACTGTTATCGAGGCAAAAACATTTTGTACCCGATATACGTTCTGCACCCTTCCATTTTACATAACCTTTAGTAATTTATCCAATAAAAGTAAACTGATTTTTATCAAACTAACCACATTCGTCCATGTGGAATCGAACTTGCTATATTTGTAACGAATCTTATGCCAATCTTTGCTCCTTTCTGTATTAGGTTACTTTATTCATGTCAATCTATTGGGTTCCTGATGTTGTATCTTGTCCGATCAGCAACTGGAATATTAAGCTACGAACCCTACAATGATTTCCTTCATGTCGTCGTACAAATATAATCATTTGACATCATGGTATACTTTTGACATTTTGAGATGAATAAAATAGCGTGAATAATGAACCTCAGTCCTAATCTGCGGTCGGCCATGATAATTCAAGATCCCTCCTTCCATAGACTCAAAAGCTGTAGTTTCCTCTTGCCGAATACCCGTTTTAACTTTCCCTTAAACGTGAATCTTCCCTATCTATAAGAGATGACTTTGCCATATTCCAGGCCATTATACCTTTATTACTGAGTCTGCCTAGCGTAATCCGAACCTATTAATTGGTGAAGACCTCTAGTCAACCCTTTTTTATGGGGCTTGCTTATTTATCAAACCACTTGTGACTTACGACTAAACGCCTCCCTTACAGTCTTAGTTCCGCTCTTTTTATTCTAGTTCTAAGCCGTCTCATATAAAACATGTATGTATGATAACTTGAAAGAAGAGAACCTATAAATTTATTTTAATCATGTATGTATGATGCTTGAATCCTATTGAGGTTCATATTGATGGTATGATGTTCATAGCGTTAATCGAAGGTGCAACGACCTTATGTCACTCCGAAAGGTTTAGAACATTTTACTCTACCGAGCCGCACTATAGTCGGCCGGGTACGACACCTATTGTGCAACCACTAATCAGTTGGGTTTTATCGAGCTCCACGTGGACGGGTACGATTCTACCGAGCTTTATGATGGTCGAGTATGTTTTTACCGAGTCCTCTACGAGGCCGGGTACGATATGATGATGATGATGCCCACAAAGGCGTATGTTCTTAAAAGTTTATGTGTGTGTGTGTGTGTGTGTGTATATATATATATATATGTATGTATCATGCATTTCATGTCAGTAGCCCTCATAGCCACTCAGATGTTACGGGTTGTATCTTCTCTATCTCTCTCTGCATTATTATTCTTATTTATACTTTCCTGCCTTACATACTCAATACTTTATTTGTACTTTCGTCCCTTTTTCATGGGGATGCTGCGTTTCATGCCTGCAGGTCCCGATAGACAGGTTAACAGTCCTTCTAGAAGGCTATCAGCTCAGCAGAAGGTGTTAGTGCACTTGGATTTATGGAGTGATCTATCCACCAAATTGAATATCTACGAGTCTAGTTTCCATCTCACTAAATCGTTTATCGATACGACGTCATAGTAGAGAGATATTCACGTTTTCATGTGACTGCGCAAGCAGCTCCTACTGGGACCCACTTGAGACAGTCACCAACCTTACTTATTTTAAAAGACGTTTCAGACTCATTTCGGGTCATTTATCACCCAAAATTCATCCAAAGGCTCTCCAAAACCCTCTCTAACATATCCCAAGATCCCAAGAACCAAACTTAATGGAAATCAACTCAAATCATCATCAAAAGTGTTAAAGACTACAAAAGGATGCTTCTATGATGTTGTAGTGTGATTGAGGGCTATTGTGAGCTAAGTTGAGATGGGTTTTCGAATTGTAGCTACTATCCAAGCTATGTATAATAGCTTCTTAATTGTTCCTAAGGTTAATCTTGAGTTGGTTGTGTTGTTTGAGTAAAAAACTATAAGATAGCACTTAAAAGAACATGGGACATAGTTATCTTTTTGGTTGGATTGTTCTTTGGCCACATATATGGTTTGTGGTGGCTGGAAATTATGAGAAATAATTTGATAATGTTATGTCTGCTGTTGTTAAGTTTTTCTAGGTGTTAACTAAGTTTATTGAAGAAGAAAACACGAAACACAAGTGATAGACGATAAAAGTTAGGGTGCTAGGCGTATGAGGCTGTTTTAAAAGTTATTTTGTGGATATTTTAAACTAGGAATCATATAGTACATATATGTATGATGTTCTGAAGGTTGTGAACCAATATATGGAATACGAGTTGGATTCAATTTATGTTTTGTTAGTAGAAACAACGAGCTTGTCGCTCGTTAAGATAATCAGAGAAACTCATATTGGATTATATTATTGTTATTGCTATTATTGGTTATTGTTATTGTTGTTGGGATGTTGATGACCCTTAGTGGTATTTGGGATGTAGTAGAAACAAGGGAGTTGCCGGCCAATGTTCCGTAAGCTATACGACTAGCCAAATACGATGGTACAACGTTATATGTTGACGACAATATCATTTCACTTATTATAGACGCAAGAAGTTGTGTTGAGCTTGGTTGCGTAATAAGGAAGAGAGCATACAGGTATGTTAAGGAACTTCTTTCTTTCTTTTGGCTTGATCTATAGTGAAATGAACATAAACAATACGCTATTTAATAACGGATCTACCCCTAGTAACTAAGATTGTCCATGTTGTCCTTTCCTTATAAAGTTATTCTAAGCATGTATATATGATCCTTGAATCCTATTGAGGTTCATATTGATTGTATGGATTCCCATAACGTTAATTGAAGGTGCAACAACCCTACGTTACTCTGAAAGGTTTAGAACATGATTCCATGAGTCCAGAATGCATTATATATGTATCTATTTTACTCTACCGAGCCGCGCTTTAGTTGGCCAGGTACGACACCTATTGTGCAACCACCAATCAGTTGGGTTTTATCATGCTCCATGTGGTCGGGTACAATTCTACCAAGCCTGATGATGATCGGGTACGTTTTTATCGAGTCTATTACGGCCGGGTACGATATGATGATGATGATGCCCATAGAAGCGATTGTTTTTAAAAGCTTATGTGTGTGTGTGTGTGTGTGTATATATATATATATATATATATATATATATATATATATATATATATTCATGCATTTAATGTCAGTAGCCCTCAGAGGTACTTAGATGCTACAGGTTGTATCTTCTCTATCTCTCTTTACATTACTGTTCTTATTTATGTTTTCTAGACTTACATACTCGGTACTTCATTCGTACTGACATCCCATTTGCCCAGGGATGATGTGTTTCATGCCCGTATGCCCCGATAGGTTGGTTGACGGTCCTCCTAGTAGGCTATCAGCTCAGCGGAAGGTATTGGTGCAACGAAGGATGAGGAAGGATATGTGGGAGGTGTCTTGTGGTGGTTAAACTTATAGAAGGCCAAGTGTGAAAAATAGGAGTCGGGTAGTTACTTAAAGGAGTGAGTTTGACCAAAGTGGGAGAGTGGCAGAGTAGCATGTGGGTTCTGTGATAGGATAGCTACACGCCTTGAGGAAGTTTAGATTGATTTAGGATTCATGGTGGACAGTGACTAGATTTATGGGCTTAATTTGGAATATTGGCTGCTATATTGAGGAAGAGTGGGTGTGGCTGGAGGGAGCTGCTTGATATGAAGAAGGATACAACATGACTTTGGATTGGAATGTATTGTCGCACCTTTAGTTGATGTCCATGAGGAGTGAACGGACTTGTACAACTAGTGAACAAGCACGAGCTAAGGATGGTTTATTGGCTTCGTGGTTATTGTACTAGGTGCAGCGTTGTTGGAAGATGTCGGCATGGAATTTTCACAGGTGGGTTATCTCCTGTGAGCAGGATTAGCGGTCGCATGGCGTTGATGAAGCTTCTGTGAAAAATTCTACTGGCTACCCGGTAGGAGATTTAATATGTAAATGTGTCTAGTGGTTCAGAGTGTTTATTAAAGGTTAATAGAAGGATTTCGAGGAATTTGGCGGGTTGATTGTGCTGGATCATGTCGATGAAGGGAGAATCTTGGTGGGTTCCAGCATTATGCAATGGTAGCTTCAGGCTAAGTGGGAGAGCCCCACCGTCTATGATTAGATTGTGTAATAGTCAACTAGTGTGGTTTATGGTTATTAGTGTATTGATGGGTCGCTATGACTAAGGGAAGAGAACATCAACAGTAATTTGAGCAAAGGATTTGAGGAATGTGTGCTATATTTGGCCTTATTGATTCGTGTTCAGGTTTGGGGAAGACTCGGGATTTATGCTTCGTGTAGAGGCGAGTTACAAGGAAGATGATTCGGCCAGGTGCTTCTTTAGAGGGTGCTCATGTGCTAGCGGAGCCTTGGAGTTGATTATATTCGGGACTAAGTCAGAGTGGGTGACTCTTAATAACGGTCCTAGTAGATTCAAAAGTTAAGGTGTGGTGTCTAAGGATTTCGAGTCTATAGTATGGTTGAATATCGAGCTTTTTGCAGCGGATTATGATAAATGAGCTGTTGTTATTTCTAAGGAAGATCCAAAGTAAATTAGGAGAAGTCGGGTTTGGTTAGCAATGGTTGAATTGGCATGATGATGGCAATGATCAGCTCCTTCAGCATGTTGAGTTGTGCATGTGATTTGTGGCGGTACGTGCGAGGTTTGACGACCGCCGTAATTGATTTTATTTGGGGGCATTCGAGCATTTATGGCATGCTATGTGTAGACGGATTCCGAAAGAATTATGGTAGTTTAAACCACTACTTGAGGTTTGTATTTTCTGTGGTCATGGGAATTTGGCTGCGTGTTGCAATGGTTCTCATGAAATGAGCTAAGTAAAATGTTTATGTATGATGAATTGTTTACCCTATTAGTGGTTCTAGAGTTATGATGAAATTTTTGTGCTCTTGCACATTGGCATGATTAAGTGCAATAATTATCATGAGATTTGGAAGTTGAGGATCAAGGTTGCGGTTCGGTGTTGACAAGAATGTCACGAGCTCGGATGAACGAGAAAGGACTCAGATGGTTAGAGTCAGCTGGCATCGTTGTTCGCGTCACCTGAGATCGGTGCCTAGGTGACGAGGCTTTGCATACTGAATACGGATTCTTGAATTGCTTTATAGCGTTGGTGTGGCCGGTAGTATGAATGTACAGACTTGTTACCTAGTGCGAAAGGTCATGGGAGCATATCCCACGGGAAGATTGTATAAGTGTGACGTGTAGTCACTTGATTGATTGAAGAATGGAAACCAAGTATGAAGATTGTGGTAATATCGCTAATTGGGAATTCGTGCCTGGAGGATGCTCGGTTCGTCTGGTGGTGGATTGTGGAAGCTTGTTCCGGTTATGATAGTTGTTCTTATATGTTATGTGAAAAAAAGGGTTATTATGGATCCTTGAAAGGTTATTAGCTTAGTACGGTGCAATCAGAATCAGCTTGAGGTCTGTGGATGGATTTAAAAGTGAATATGGGTTCTATGTCAGGCCGGAGTGTTTATTTCAGCATAACGCTCCTTAGGGAGGAGTATTCAGACGTTGGATGTTATTTCATCATCGGCTATTTCATGTAATACTATATTGTTCCATGTGAGTTGTGGAACGACTTGATAAATTTCCTATGTGTTGGGGTTCCGCGTAGCAATGGTGTTATGTAAGCGGGATGGCTCTCGAGATTCAGATCATATATCGCACCTTAGTTGTGCTTGAGTTTTGTAGCGCATGACGCTATCTGTCTCCCCCAGGCCGATTCGATCCTGAACCTCTGCACATTGCGACCTCTGACAGCTGCTTTCTCGGCACCATTTATAACACTCTGCACCAAGGCGAATTGAAGGAAACCGTAACACCAACGAACTTAACACATTATAATCAATCAAGGACGATGACGCCACATTGCAGGCGAATATTCCACCATGCTTGAAAATATCGAATCCCGCTACTCCATCAACCTAAGTCTGACATTCTTAGTTCGATTGCCTTTCCTTCGTCGGAAGTAAAATACCGAATCTTTAAATACTGCATTGAGTAAACCTCCTTTCAAGGTATTCACTGCCCCGAGACATAGGCAAGCGTCATACCATTACATCAATACTATGCGATAACAACTCATGAGCATCATAGCAACCTGTGTATAACCTCAAAGCTCTCAGAAGTACAGCTACTGAGCTGAAATGAAAGAATATCCTATATCAAGGTGACGACAATAGCCCAATCAATTACTCAGGGAGAAACACCCCGCACCACATCTGTAGTACCATTACAATTCCTCAATTCTCGATTTATAACCAGCACTTCACGTCGCATAAGATTGAATGGAAAAGAAATGAAGGCATAATCCTCAAAGGAATAAAATCGCACGATGAGGAATCAAGAAGGGAAGTGCTCCTAACAGCCCTGTAGCCTCTCGAAGATAAGTACAGACATCTCCGTACTGATCCGCAAGACTCTACTAGACTCGCTCATGACTCGTGAGACCTAAGTGAATCTAGTGCTTTGATACCATGTTGTCACGACCCAAAATCCGTTAAAGGTCGTGATGGCGCCGGACACCACTGTCAGGCAAGCAAACACTAAATAGTTAATTAAATTCTCATTTTAATATTTTTGAAATCGTAAATTTACTTCAATTTTTCTAGTAAAAGATGAATTTACAGAATAATAACAATGTTTTCCAATTTCAATACTGAACATCCCATAATCATCCCCGAACCCGGTGTCACAAGTGCATGAGCATTTTCTAGGAATTTAAAATAAAATACAATAACTGTCCGGAATAGAATTTGGACAGGAAAGAAAATACAATACTCTAAAGGAGACTCTGTTGGCTGCGGGTCGTACATAATATGCAGCTCACCTAAGTCACCGTAATAACAGCACCTCTGCGCCCACAAGGCCACTAGTCATATATGTACCTGCACAAAACGTGCAGCAAATATAGTATGAGTACGTAAATCAACGCGTACCCAGTAAGTATCCCGCCTAACCTCGAAGAAGTAGTGACGAGGGGTCGACTTCGACACTTACTGTGGCCATCAATAATATAATTAGTCGTGGATTTATTAAAAACGGCAGTAAACTCAAGAAAATCATGAATCAAGGAAACAATTCCTTTGTTAATAAGAGGGTTCCGAATTTACATTTCATCATTTATCAATTTATCTCAGACCAGGGAGGCAATATCATTATTTATAAATTTCAAGGCAAGCAATACAAGCATGCACAAATCATGCCGAGGTCGTACGACCCGATCCAATAAATATTTAAACTGTGCACTGCCAGAGGGTCGAATGGCGCGAATCATAGATGCATCTATTTAATCTGCCGAGGAGAACGGCCCGCTCCCATGAGAGTAGTAGGAAATACACCGCTCGCGAATCATACGTGTGATGCGGTCAAACATAAATTTAAGGAATCACCCCGCTCGCGGATCATACTTGCGACGCGGTCAAATATAAATTTAACATTAAAATCATATCTCTTTCTTGATTCTTTTCAAAATAAGGGAAATTCAGCTTGTAGCTTTTTTTAAAGGAAATTACCCCTCTCGCGAAACATACATGCGACGCGGTTACACATAGATTTCTTCAACTATTATATTATTCCTCAATTCTTTTCGAAATTACGAAGTTCAAATGAAACCTTTTAAATCTTAAGTTCTTTAATTTCAACTCCTTTCAAAACATTTAATAAGCAGACTCAATCTCGCTCCCTCTCAAGGCAAACAACAAACATAAACCAATAACATTATCAACAAGGCATGATGTGAGCCTAAAACTACCCGGACGTAGGCATAGCTAGTAGCTACGTACGGACCCTCGTCACCTCGTGCGTACGTAGCCCCCACAAATAGAAGCACACAATAATTTAGTTCACCTATGGGGTTAATTCCCCCTTGCAAGGTAAGAAAGGAGACTTACCACGCTCCGTAGTTCAATAACCGGCTTTCGAGCCCTTCAAACAACTTGAATCGATGCACAACGCTCCAAAACTAACCAATAATTATGTAAACCCATTAATATACACTCGAATACTCATTATAATCCAATTTATAGCAAATTTCTAACCCCGATCGAAAAGTCGATAAAAATCACCCTCGGGCCCACGTGCCCGGATTCCAAAAATTTTCGAAGATAACTTTACTCATAACCTCACGAACTCAAATATATAGTTTATTCTCAATTCCATGCCCAATTTAGTGGTCAAAATCCAAAATACCCAATTCTAGGTCTTCTACCAAAACCCCCACAATTTATACTAATTTCCATGTTCTAATCCATGCATAATTCATGTATTTAGCTCACAATGGGAAGAAACCAGTTACCTAGAATTGCTTGATGAAAAACTCCCATTGAAGCGCTCCAAAATCGTCCAAACCAAATGAAAATGGGAGAAAATGGGCCAAGTCCCGTTTATAAAAACCCTTCTGCCCAGCGACATTTTCGCACCTGCGGAACAGTAGCCGCACCTGCGGCTTCGGAGGTGCGGCCAAAACCTCGCACCTGCGCATTCCCTCTGCCTAGCACGACTCCGCATCTGCACCTTCCCTTCCGCATCTGCGCCTTCGCGGGTGCGGACATACCCTCGCACCTGCGTTCCTGGACTCTTCTCTCACTCTCGCACCTACGACGCACCTCCGCATCTGTGACCTCGCAGGTGCGGACAACCCTTCGCACCAGCGATTATTACCCAGCTTCGCCCAAATCGCACCTGCGACCACTGGCTCGCACCTGAGACCTCGCACATGTGGCCCTTATTGCGCAGGTGTGATCACACCAGATATCAACTGCCTCATCTTTTCTTCCAAGTCCAAACTCGATCCGTTAACCATCCGGAATCTACCCGAGGCCCTCGGGACCTCAACCAATTATACCAACACATCCCAAAACATATTACGAATTTAGTCGAGCCTTCAAATCACATCAAACAACATCAACTTCATGAATCGCAACTCAATTCAAGCTTTATGAACTCTAGAACTTCAACTTCTACATCCGATGCCGAAACCTATCAAATCACATCTGATTGAACTCAAATTTTGCACACAAGTCATAATTGACATTACGGACCTACTCTAACTTCCAAAATTGGAATCCGATCCTGATATCAAAAAGTCCACTCCCGGTCAAACTTCTCAAAATTGTCCAAATTTCCAACTTTCGCTAAATGACCCCAAAACGACCTACGGACCTCCAAATCCACTTTCGGTCATGCTCCCAATACCGAAATCACCATACGAAGCTATTCCCAGACTTAGGATTCCAAACAGACATCGATAACATTGAAATGCACTTCAACCCAAATTAATAAAATTCTTCCAAAATGCTAACTTCCACAATAGGTGCCGAAACGCTTCCGGGTCATCTAAAACCAAATCCGAACATACGTCCGAGTCCAAAATCATCATACGAACCTGTTGGAACCTTCAAATCCTGATTCCTAGGCTGTTTACTCAAAAATACAATCTTAGTAAATTCTTCCAACTTAAAGCTTTCGAAATTCAACTCCGAACTTCCTGAAATTCAATCCCGACCATGTGTACAAGTCATAATACCTGAAGTGAAACTGCTCATGGCCTCAAACTACTGAACGACGCGCTAGAGCTCAAAACGATCGGTCGGGTCGTTACAATTGCTATAAATAGCAGGCTCAGTAGCCATTGTAAAACACAAAATTCTTGGCAAAACATATGATGTATTCCATTTTCACTCTCAATTAAATAACTTTCTCTATTGTTCTCATTTTTGTCCTTAGAGACGTTGTTCTCGGAGCCAAGCTTGTCATTTTCTTCTATTTTAATCGCCAAGACTTACTTTTAATATTATTTATTTATTATTTTTGGATCAAATCAGTTCTCTTGTTTATAAATCACGTAACAAATTCAACTGTAGCGTGTTTTACAAGTAAACAGTTTGGCACCCACTGTGGATCTTAGACAATTGCGTAGTTTCTTTAATCCTTGCTTTTGTTACTAACTTATTTGATTTTTTACTTACCAAGAAATCGAAAAATGGCAGCTAATGATGTCAACATCTCACACAATGTTGAGGGACACTGTAAGGCCCCGTGAATATTTTCCTAAAAACCGGGGTTCTGTGATATCGGGGCAGGCGTAGAGGTTCGGACTTTTTGGATTGAACAGTGCGCTGGGGAGTTGAAGAAAATGTTGGGCAGAAGTAGGCATTTCTGCGGCCTATTCTGCGACTGCAAAACCACTCTGCGGACCGCAGAATGGTCGCAGAGTGAGTTAGTTTTCTGGGTCATTTTGATGTTAATTTCGCGTCCATTATGTGACCGCATAACCATTTCACGGGCCGCACTCTTGTCGCATATCCCGCTTTAGGATTTTTCGCAGGGAGGTTCTGCGGTGCACTATGCGACCGCAGAACCGTTCTGTGGTACATTATGCGAACGCAGAATAAGTTTGCGGGCCGCATAGTGACCGCAGACCTGGTCCGTTCCTTTCCAGTTTTGGCACCCAAATTTTGCGGTCATTTTGCGGACCGCATAATCATTATGCGGTCGCATATGCGACTGTAAAATATTCCGGAGTTGCCTATTTGGTCAATATGCCTTGATCATGTATTAATTGGTATGGCAGGTCCTTGTCCCGACCCTTATGACGTTTATGTACTCTTAAAGGCTTGTAGACAAATGTCATGAATATGGATGCTGGTAAGTCCTTGTCGGCATATGTTTTTAGTATGCAAATGGTCATGTCGGCCTTATAGGCCCGTATGCACATGTATAAGTTTGTATATCTTGTAGGGTCATCCTATGTCGATTATTTCCTTATGTTTTATTCTGTTATCTCATGACGACCCTTCTGGCCCATTTACCCATGATGATATGTTAGAAAGATACGTTACATTAGTACTCGGTTAAGTAAGGCACTGTGTGCCAGTCGCGGCCCTCCAATTTGGGTCGTGACAAACATGATATTGGAGCAGGTCTGTCCTCGGGATGTCTACAAGCCGTGTCTAGTAGAGTCTTGTTTATGGGTGTGTTGCGCGCCACACTTATGAACACGAGGCTGCGGGGCATTTAGGATGGTTACCTTCCTTTCATGTTCTAGATCATGCCAAAGTGCTGGGATTGACTACAAGAAAAAGGTTTATTAGCGACCAACACAAGTTTATTAGCGACCAACACAGCGGGCGATATTCTGGTCTTCTGGTCCCTAAAAGTGTGCCTATAGGGACAAGTTTTTTGAGTGGTCCCTAATTCTCTTTTTATTTTCTAAATTAATTAAAAAGATAAATCGCCGGTCCCTAATAGGCTGAGTAAAGAGGGGAGTAAAAGCGCCACCGCCCCAATATAAAAATTACTCCTATTCATAGATGAAAAAAGAATATGCATATTAATTAACCCCCCACCAGCCCCTCCCCCACTCTCTCTCTCGTATTTTCCCCAAAACGAAACCCTATCCTCTCTCTATGTTTTTTAATCTGAAAGCATGTGAAATCCTTAACAATCAACTTTTTCAAATTTATCTCTCAATGACTGAAGACTCACATGATGTCTATTTGAATTGGGTGAAGATTCACAAACCGACAATGACAATAGTTATTAATCTGAACAGGTTTGTCACTTTTCTTATCTTTTTGGTTGAACACTAGAAATTTCGTTTTAGTGAATATTAATTGTAGAAAATGATAATATTTTGTACGGATTCTGTTGAATATTAATTGTTGCGATGTAGGGCTAAAAGTGGGAGTATTGAGATGTGAGGATGGTGGCTAGGGTTAGGTTTAAAGTATTGGGGTAGAGCAAGGAGGATGAGAGAATAAAAAATATTCCCTTTAATTGTTTTGTTCGTGAGAAAGAAATTTAGGTAACAAAAGTTTTTGTCTACTGAGATGTCCCTTTGAATGGAACTGTAAACACTTGTATTTTTGGGATTGTGAACGCGCATCCTCAAAAGATGAGAAAAAAATACTAAAAGTTGATTAAATTAGATGTTATATAGTCACAAAAGTTTGTCTTTTTATTATTCCAGAGTTAAGAAGAACAAAAAGAAAAAGAAGATCTTTGACCCAAATATGATGTGTTGTGTTAGGCAAGGAAAGGAAACTGTAGATATGTAATGTTGTGGCGGCACTTGTTGTCTCACTCTATTCCTAGATTTTTTCCAGTTAAGATAGGTGGGATTAAAATTCATTTGGGTTGTTTGGATTGGCTCTGCTTATAAGAAAAATTATTTGCTTGAATGCACGAAACCTCATTAAACTGCGTCAAAATCCATCTCTTATGAATAGAATGCCTTTGATGAATCCTCATCTATTTAAATTGTCCTCTCTAAAGTGGAATTTGTTACAAAGAAAGCTGCCTACAGATGATAAGATCAAATCCTTTGGATTTTGTTGTCTTCTAATGATGTTGTGTTAGACCTTGTGGGGAAACTATGGATCATATATTTTGTGGTTATGCTATCAGTGCTTCAGTATTGTTGAATTTTTCACAATCGCTAGGTCTTAAACATGTACAATAGGGTATAAGAGTGATTATAAAATAATCTAATTAACAACTCACTTAATAATAGAACTGGCTAATTATATTAAAATTACTCAACTAAATTACAATAGACTAATAAGGGAAATTTCGATAGAACAGTAATGGAAACCAACTGATAGAGAGAAGATAGAAGGAGATGAAACAGAGTGAGATGAGAGAATAAAAAACTCAACATAGCAATAGCTTATTCTACTACATTTTTTATTAGGTATTTATAATACGTTGCAATCTTCACATACTGCGCATTTATAATATGTTTTTTCTTAACTTGTGGTTTGAAGTATTCAGAAATCCTCTTCACATGTTGGTTATATAAAGCTTACCTGTAGTCATTTGTTGGAACTTGTAAAAGATGAGATGTAGTAGTTGATATCGGCAAGAAAAACCTTCTTTAAGATTACAACATCAGATTACACATGAGGTCATCCTCTTAGCTCAAAAACATCTTATTTTGTCTATCTCAATATCTCTTGGCTTATTTTAATTGAATTAGAAGACAATGTTAAACCAAAATTTAATTCGATAAAAATTGTTTGGAAATACCTTTCATGGTTGATTGATTTATGAAATTTAACTCTAATGCTTCATCAATCTTAATATTTGTGTTTGTTCTTATTGTTTTGAGAATATGTTGGTTGTTTTGGAGGAAAATAATTATTCTCATCATTTTGTTGCAGTTCTGTTATGGGTATAATTTATTTATTGGTTAATTCGATTCTCATGATTCATCCTTGTCAAAGCTAATAGTCCCATATAATTATCTCACACAGTTAGCCTAGCCCCTGCGTCCAATTTGATAAGGTATCTATTATGACCCTGAGATAGGTTGTGAACGGAACTTTCATGACGTCTTTTTTTTGTCAAGCTTTGGAAGGAATATCAATATGTATGACATGTAAATAAAAGTTTCTTACTGTAATTCTCAGCATCTACTTTGATCTTTTCAAATAATTACTTGTTAAGGAACATCTTCCATTGGTGTTTGTTAGTTATGATTGATGTTATCTATATACAATAATTATTTTATTTTCTCAATATCTAGCTCTCAAAATTATTGATTATAAGGTTGACAATGGTTTTACTCTTTCTTTTATTCATATTCTTGAAACGGCAAATGAAGAAGTCTTTCCTCCTCGAATTGTTTGAGTGTTTTTAGTCACTATCACTGGCCATGAGGTTGTGCTTTAGTAAACTTTTGTATGCAGTATATGCTGGCTTATAATTTATGTGTTGAGCACAAATTGATTTTCAAGATCTAAACTACATTTAATTACTTCCAAATTGTCTCACTGGAGTAAATATGGTTCACTGCATATTGGTTAAAGGTATGTATATTATTGAAACTTATGAAAGTATTTTTACTCAGATAATGTGTTTCGTAATATGGATATGTTATTTTTCATTAATCTGTATTTGAAAAAGTGCAATTGGACTATATGTATGAAAATGACATAGCTTTTAAGGAGAGGAAAGTATGCAATATTAGGTGTGCCTCTCATTGTCGTTATCTTTTTATTTTTTGCAGGGTTTGAAGAGTTGAACTTACAAGTCAAGATGCAAGTTTTGAAGATTTCATGCAGTATTCTTTATCACTTGCAAGGGTAGTTAGGAAAAAGGTTATTTTTGCTAAAAGATTGTGTAAACAGCACCGTGACATATGCATCATGGTTATACAATTACTAGTGGGATGTAATATACTTTTGTAATTCATACCCAATTTTATACATGTACATTTGTATATTTGTATATGAAAGCGTGATTTTATTGAAATTTTTGTTATGTGAGATTGATTTTGTACATTAAAAATAATATAATTTATAAAAAAATTATGACTGGAAAAAACTCTTTAAGGACCAGTAGAATTGGTTACCAAATATTGTAGGCAAGAATTGGTCTATAATTAGGGACTAAAATAAAAGTGTTTGAGGACCAGATTTGTGGTCCTTAAAAGTGTTTTAGAGACGAGAACTTTTCCGGTCGTTAAAACTCTTTATGGACCAACTCCTCATACTCGTCGTTATTGGCCTTTAGCGGCGGAGCCTTTAGCGACGAGTGGTGACCAGATTATACAGGTCGTTATTGACCTTAAAGGACCAGAATCACACTTTTAGGGACCACTTTTCCTGTCGCTAATGACCGTTTTTCTTGTAGTGAATCGCGTCTAACGTATGTGTTGATGTAGGTTTTACAAAGATGTCATCGCCTAGAAGAGCGGCAACTAGTTTGGATGTTCAGGAAAGATTGGGAGGGTGTATGAGACGTACACCCTCTATTGCGACACAACCGTATGAGGAACAGGGTGAGTTACTCCCGCAGATAGCCCCGATTCCACTATTATTAGAGGAGCTGTTGGAGGCTCCAGCATCATTAGCTCAGCGAGTTCCACCACCGGCTTTGTCTGATTGGCATGTCAGAAAAGTAGTACAGGTCCTCCTTGGGGCTTGATCCGGTAAACACTGGAGGGTCTAGATTAATAAAATCACGAACTCCTGCACTAACCGGTTTATCAGCAGCACCGGTATTCTGCCTCTGAGCCTGAGCAGCTACTAAGCTACTCAACAACTGCACTGCACTGCGCATATCGTGGTCTGTAGTGCCAGACGGAGGAACTGGATGTACTGGGTGCCTCCTAATATCCTCTGGAGGAGACAGAGAGGTATGAGACGGCATCTCACTCTGAGGCTCACTTTGGCCTGCTATGGCTGGAGGCACCTGAATGTTACCCTCTCCTACAGCTGTATCAAGCCGTTTACTAATCGCTTGCTTCCTAGTCGAAGGCATCGCTAAAAGAAAACAAGGTGAATATTAGATATGAACACTTACGACTCAACTCTACGCACGATCTAGATTCAGGAAGAAGGTAACAACCCTAGATGTCACGTAGCCTCCTGATTATAAATGTGGCGCGCTACACATCCATAATCAAAACTCTACTAGACACGGCTCATAGACAACCCCTAGGACAGACTTGCTCTGATACCAAGTTTGTCACGACCCAACTGGAGGGTCATGACTAGCACCCGGGCCATACTTGCCGAGCACCAACGTACATTTTATCTAACCTTCCTTATTATCTTTAAGGGCCGACAAGATCAATATAAATAGTAGACATGGATCATGAACATCCAACAATGAAAGATAATGTCATGAACATACATAACATGGGACGACAAGACTGTCAAGAAACTATATATAAGGTACGAGCTACCATGCTGCCATGAAAGACTATACAACAAAAATCAGCCGACAAGGCATTCCAGACCATACATGAGTTGACACCTGTCTATGAGCCTCTAAAAGAACATAAGTTCTACAACATTGCCGGAACAGGGCCCCGACATATCCATAATGTCTATAACAAAAATGCATACCAAGACCACGGCAAGTCCGGAGAAGGGATCTCGCCAATAACCGCTGAACCAGATAGCCTACTGTGATGGGGGAGCTGCGTCTACCCGTCTATCAGGACCTGCAGCACGACATGCTGCATCCACAAATAAAAAGGACGTCAGTACGAATAAAGTACTGAGTATGTAAGGCAGGAAAGCATAAGTGAGAACAGTAATGTAAACAGGGATAGAGAATATACAACCTGTGACATCTGGGTACCTCTGAGGGCTACTGACATGAAATACATGATACATACATATATATACATAAACTTTTAAAACATACGCCTTTGTGGGCATCACCATCATCATATCGTACCCGGCCATAATAGGCTCGGTAAAACGTACCCGGCCATCATAGGGCTCGGTAGAATCGTACCCGGCCACGTGGAGCTCGGTAAAACCCAACTGATCAGTGGTTGCACAATAGGTGCCATACCCGGCTGACTATAGCGCGGCTCGGTAGAGTAAAATAGATACATATATGTATATAGATATATATATATATATATATATATATGATGCATGCTGGACTCATTGGAATCATATTTTGAACCTTTCGGAGTGACGTAAGGTCGGTATCCTTCATACACGTTATTAGGATTAACTCTTCATCAAGCATCTTATAAGAATCAGGAACTACCAACAAAATTGATAATATAAGAATAAGAGAAGTAACATCAATATCAATCGTTTCATAAGAAGGGCAGCAATGTAAGTACTGCTAGCTTCTAAGAGTAGAGTATCTTTGGGAGCTCGTTCATTACATTATGTACAATCGGAGTCGTGCAAAAGAATGAAGGGGATAGCCTCACATACCTTGTATATACTTCCCAACCTCAAGCTATGCAAATGTCACGACTCCTTAGTCTACAATAAGAGAAATGACACTATTATTATCGTTTAAGCGTCGTAACTATTATGTATCGACCGCAACCTATTTTACGATGAAACGGACAGCACCTCCCCTATTTATATGACTTCCCACAAGTCAATACAATCACCAAACAGCCCAAACAACATCATTAATAATCATATTGAGCCTCCAAAACAGTCCACCAACTAACAACATTACTACCAAGCCTTTCGATATATATTTCACAAGTTCTAGCATCAACGACTTAGCCACAACTTGGATAATCTTAAATATATATAGAGTAAGAGGTTCCTTACCTTTAAACAGAAAGAACAACTCCAATTTGACCTTAATTTTCCACGAAATATCCCTTCAATTCTGCCACAAGAACAAGGAAGCGAAACTAGCAATTAATTCGGGTTTTTCGGCACTAGAATTACTTTAGAAGACTTGAAATCACCTAGGGTTGATATTAAAAACTTGAAGGTGTATTTACAGGACATAAAACACTTAAAACAACCTCCCACACGAGCTGGAACAACACAAAAATCAGCAACAACAAGAAGAACAAGAAACTTACTAGCGCCACGGGATTCCCGACATTTGATTTGTGTTGTTTGCCCTTTGTTTGGGTCTTGGATCATGAGAGAACCTTGAGAGACTGTTTTTAGGGTTATAAGGTCTGAATATACTGAAAAATAATGACTTAAAACGGGGTTGAGGTATCTTATATATGTCCATATGTCTTAAACCGCCTTTGTGGGCCCCATAGAGAGCAACTTGGCGCACTCTCGCAAAAATGCGAATATCTCTCTATTCCGAGATCGTATCGACGAACGGTTTAATGCGTTGGAAACTAGACTCATAGATCTTCAATTTGATAAGTATATCACCCCATAATTCCAAGCACATTGGGAGAAAAATGCAATAACATTTGATCTAAAGTTTAAGTAAAATTATAAACGTAAGTTGCGACAACTTTTATCGACTTTTATTTCATAACTCGCTTGACTTCAAGACTTATGATACGGATATTATATGATTAAAATACATTAAAACATGACCTCTTGGGACAATTAATCACCTCTAGTGTTACCCGAAAATATGGGTTACAACATCCTTGATTCGTTTAACTTTAAATACTTGTTAACCACTCTTATACACCCTTGTATCATTTAAGACCAATAGGATTAACTTCTTATCATCTCAAAGATAATCTCTTCTTCGATTTACGTCGACTAACTTACGACGTGATGTAAGGTATGCGAATGTGGGTTGTAACACCCTCTCCCCCTTAGGAACATTTGTCCTCGAATGTAAGGGTTTATGGGGTGTCTAACTCATCGTGGATTCCGACGGAGATTTCTGGCTGAGTTTCCCCTATAAAATGGACACTAGCCAAACTTGCAAGCAGTTAAACCCAACCTATGGCCTTATAAGACTATACAAAGCATTATGAATATGTACATTATCTGCATATCACCATTTTGTATTAAAAAAAAAGAGTATTTACAAGCTATTGCTTACCTCATAGAGCCGTTTCACCTTATAATGCGTCCTTCTTTCCCCCGGCATCCTCGTTATCTTCACTTTGGAATAGGTAAGGGTATTTAGACTTCATCTCCTCTTCTGCTTCCCATGTCATTTCTTCTATATTCTTGTTCCTCCATAATACTTTGACGGAAGCTACATCCTTTGTTCTCAGCTTGCGGACTTGTCGATCTAATATAGCCACTGGCACTTCATCATATGATAGATCCTTTGTAACTTGTACATCTTTGATAGGGACGACCCGAGAAGGGTCTCCAATACATTTCCTCAACATAGATACATGGAATACCGGGTGGACAAATTCCAATTCAGATGGCAATTCTAACTCGTAAGCAACCTGTCCAATTCGTCAAAGAATTTTGTACGGCCCAATATACCGCGGACTTAACTTACCCTTCTTCCCAAAATACATAACACCCTTCATCGGCGAGATCTTCAGGAAAACCCAATCACCAACCTCAAATTCCAGATCACGACCCCAGACATCGGAATAAGACTTTTGCCTGCTTTATGCCGTCCTCAGTCGCTCTTGTATCACTTTCACCTTCTCAATGGCTTGGTGAATCAAATCTGGCCCATATAATTCTGTCTCACCGACTTCGAACCATCCAACTGGTGATCTACATCTCCTCCCGTACAGTGCCTCATACGGGGCCATTTTAATACTGGAATGGTAGCTATTATTGTAGGCAAATTCTATAAGTGCCAGATGGTCATCCCAATTCCCCTTGAAATCTAGAACACATGCTCGTAGCATATCTTCAAGCGTCTGGATGGTACGTTCAGCCTGTCCGTCAGTCTGCGGATGGAATGCAGTGCTGAGATTTACTTGTGTGCCTAAACCCTTCTGAAAAGACCTCCAAAAGTTAGCCGTAAATTGAGCTCCTCGGTCTGATATAATAGATACCGGCACACCATGAAGCCTAACAATCTCCTTGATATACAACTTCGCATAATCTTCAGCCGTGTAAGTTGTCTTAACTGGCAAAAAATGGGCAGATTTTGTAAGTCGATCAACTATCACCCAGATAGAGTCAAACTTATGATAAGAGCGAGGTAATCCAATAATGAAGTCCATATTAATCACCTCCCATTTCCAAGTCGGAATCTTTATATTCTGAATCAATCCACTAGGTTTCTGA
The DNA here is from genome assembly GCF_000390325.3 of Nicotiana tomentosiformis. Lineage (NCBI taxonomy): Eukaryota > Viridiplantae > Streptophyta > Magnoliopsida > Solanales > Solanaceae > Nicotiana > Nicotiana tomentosiformis. The sequence continues at coordinate 23,240,416 of NC_090821.1, read as the reverse complement.
TGCTCGATCTTTACTTGTTGACAATTAGGACACTGGGCTACAAATTCTGCAATAGACTTCTTCATGTTATCCCACCAATACTGCTCCTTAACGTCATGATACATCTTTGTCGAGCCAGGATGGATAGAATATCGGGACTGATGAATCTCAATCATAATCTTCTCTCGCAACCCTGCCACACTAGGCACACATAATCGGCCCTGGTATCTCAGTGTCCCATCTCCTCCGATCTTGAAAGCTGTAATCTTACACTGCTGAATTCCCTCTCTCAATCTTACTAAGGTAGGATCTTCATATTGCCGTGCTTTTACCTCGGCTACCAAAGATGATTCTGCTGTATTCTGTACAGTAACACCTCCGTCATCAGAGTCCAACAATCTGATTCTCATATTGGCCAGCTGGTGAAGCTCTTTGGTCAACCCTTGTCTACCTGCCTCAATATGTATTAAGCTTCCCATTGACTTACGGCTGAGAGCGTCTGCCACAACATTGGCTTTATCGGGATGGTACAATATCTTGACATTGTAGTCTTTCAGTAATTCAAGCTACCTACGCTGCCTCAAATTCAACTCCTTCTGCTTGAAGATGTATTGTAAACTCTTGTGATCTGTGTAGATGTCAACATGGACGCCATATAAGTAGTGCCGCCATATCTTCAAAGCATATATTACTGCAGCCAATTCCAAATCATGAGTCGGGTAATTCTTTTCATGCTTCTTCAATTGTCTTGATGCATAAGCAATCACCTTCCCACGTTGCATAAGTACGCACCCCAAACCTATACCTGAGGCATCACAATATACCACATAACCTTCTGTTCCTTCTGGGAGAGCGAGCACTGGCGCGGATGTCAATCGATTCTTTAGCTCCTGAAAACTATGTTCACAAGCATCAGACCACTGGAACTTGGTAGCTTTCTGTGTTAACTTAGTCAATGGTGCTGATATAGAGGAAAAACCTTCTACAAACCGCCTATAATATCCTGCTAGCCCTAGGAAGCTGCGGACTTCTGACGGTGTTGTAGGTCTCGGCCAATTCTTCACTGCATCGATCTTCTGAGTGTCGACACTAATACCCTCATCAGATATCACATGGCCAAGGAATGCTACTGAGTTCAGTCAGAATTCACATTTAGAGAGCTTAGCATATAACTTATGATCCTGAAGGGTCTGTAATACTATCCGCAAGTGGCCCGCATGTTCTGCCTCCGAACGAGAATACACCAGAATGTCATCAATGAATACGATCACGAACACATCAAGATAGGGCCTGAATACACTATTCATGAGATCCATAAAAGCTGCTAGGACATTTGTTAGCCCGAACGACATCACCAAGAACTCAAAATGCCCATATCTTGTCCGGAAGGCCGTCTTTGGAATACCCTTCTCCTTAACCCTCACCTGATGATACCCTGAACGCAAGTCAATCTTGGAGAAATACTTGGCACCCTGGAGTTGGTCAAACAGGTCATCAATTCTTGGAAGTGGATACTTGTTCTTTATTGTAAACTTATTCAACTGTCGATAATCGATACACATCCTTAACGACCCATCTTTCTTCCGCACGAACAAGACTGGCGCACCCCAAGGTGAAGTGCTAGGCCTAATGAAACCCTTATCCAGCAAGTCCTTCAACTGTGCCTTCAACTCTCGCAACTCTGCCGGGGCCATCCTGTATGGAGGGATAGAGATCGGTTGAGTGTCAGGCAATGCATCAATGCTAAACTCAATCTCCCTTTCAGGAGGAAGGCCTGGGAGTTCATCTGGGAAAACATCTGGAAATTCATTGACCACGGGGATTAATTGTAGAGTAGGCGGCTTCGCCTCCGCATCCCTAACGCGAACAAGATGATAAATGCAACCTTTTGAGATCATCTTCCTTGCCTTAAGATAGGAAATAAAACTACCTTTTGGCGTAGCAATGTTCCCCTTCCATTCAATGGCGGGTTCACCGGGAAATTGAAACCTAACCATCTTCGTACGACAGTCAACATTTGCATAGCATGAGGCCAACCAGTCCATTCCCATTATCACATCAAAATCAACCATTTCTAACTCAAATAAATTTGCCGAGGTTTGAAGACTACAAATCATCACAGTGCAACCTTTATATACCCTTCTAGCAATCACAAAATCTCCTATTGGAGTGGATACCACAAGTGGTTTACTTATCAATTCAGGTTCAATGCCAAACTTATTAGCCACAAAGGGTGTAACATATGATAAGGTAGATCCTGGATCAATTAGCGCATATACATCATAAGAAAACACAGACAATATACCTGTAACAACATCCGGAGACGACTCGAGATCTTGTCGACCTACTAGAGCATAGGTTCGATTTTGAGCACTACTCGAACTCGGCACTGAACCTCTACCTCTACCACGACCTGTCGACTGTTGAAAACCTTGTACTGGAGGTCCAACTGATGAGGAAGAACCAGACACAGATCCAGTCGGTTGAGCCATACCACCACCTCCTCTGTTAGGACAATCCCGCATCATATGGCCACGCTGTCCGCAAGAATAGCACGCATCGGGACCTCGACGGCACAGTCCAAAGTGGGCCTTGCCGCACTGACCACAACGAGGTGTTGGGGGTCTCGTCTGACTAGTATCTCTATGAAATTGTGAGCCTGATGCCCTCGAACTCTGACCTGAACCAGAATAGATAAATCGATCATACCGAGGCCTCTGAAACTGTGGAGGAGCACTAGCTACAGGTGGCGCCGAACTCCTCGAAGATTGGGGCCTGATACTGCCTCTGAACTCATCAAAATACCCTGCAAATCTCGCCCTCTTATGCTGGCCCCTATCATGCTCCCTATCTGCCCTTTGCTGGCGCTTACGATCCTCTAGGGTCTGGGCATAAGCCTGAATACGGGAAATATCCATGCCCTCTACCAAGGAGGCTGTTGTGCACTCATTTATCAGATGTGGTCCCAACCCGTTCACGAACAGATGTACCCTATCACTCATCCCGGACACCATATGGGGAGCATACCTTGCTAAAGAATCAAACTGTATACTATACTCTCGTACACTCATATTACCCTGTCGAAGGTTCAAGAACTTATCAGCTCTAGCTCGTCGTATCTCAACTGGCAAGTAGTGATGAAGAAATGCCTCAGAAAATTCCTTCCACACAGCTGGAGGAGCGTTCGGACCCCTAGATCTCTCGCAACTATCATACCAGAAAATTGCTAAATCCCGTAACCGATAAGAAGCCAACTCTACTGCCTCCGTATCACTAGCATGCCTAACCCGCAATGTACGATGAACCTGATCAATAAATGTTTGTGGGTCCTCCTTGGAGTCTGATCCGGTAAACACTGGAGGGTCTAGATTAATAAAATTACAAACTCTCGCACTAACCGGTCTATCAGCAGCACCGGTATTCTTCCTCTGAGCCTGAGCAGCTACCAAGCTAGTCAACAACTGCACCGCACTGCGCATATCGTGGTCTGTAGTGCCAGACAGGGGAACTGGATGTACTGGGTGCCTCCTAATATCCTCTGGAGGAGACGGAGAGGTATGAGACGGCATCTCACTCTGAGCCTCATTTTGGCCTGCTCTGGCTGGAGGCACCTGAATGTTACCCTCTCCCACAGCTGTATCAAGCCGTTTACTAATCTCTTGCTTCCTAGTCGAAGGCATCGTTGAAAGAAAACAAGGTGAATATTAGATATGAACACTTACTACTCAACTCTACGCACGATCTAGATTCAGGAAGAAGGTAACAACCCTAGATGTCACGTAGCCTCCTGATTCTAAATGTGGCACGCTACACATCCATAATCAAAACTCTACTAGACACGGCTCATAGACAACCCCTAGGACAGACTTGCTCTGATACCAAGTTTGTCACGACCCAACTGGAAGGTCATGACTAGCACCCGGGCCATACTTGCCGAGCACCAACGTACATTTTATCTAACCTTCCTTATTATCTTTAAGGGCCGACAAGATCAATATAAATAGTAGACATGGATCATGAACATCCAACAATGAAAGATAATGTCATGAACATACATAACATGGGACGACAAGACTGTCAAGAAACTATATATAAGGTACGAGCTACCATGCTGCCATGAAAGACTATACAACAAAAATCAGCCGACAAGGCATTCCAAACCATACATGAGTTGACACCTATCTATGAGCCTCTAAAAGAACATAAGTGCTACAACATTGCCGGAACAGGGCCCCGACATACTCATAATGTCTGTAACAAAAATGCATACCAAGACCACGGCAAGTCCGGAGAAGGGATCTCGCCAATAACCGCTAAACCGAATAGCCTACTGTGATGGGGGAGCTGCATCTACCCGTCTATCAGGACCTGCAACACGACATGCAGCGTCCACAAATAAAAAGGATGTCAGTACGAATAAAGTACTGAGTATGTAAGGCAGGAAAGCATAAGTGAGAACAGTAATATAAACAGGGATAGAGAATATACAACCTGTGACATCTGGGTACCTCTGAGGGCTACTGACATGAAATACATGATACATACATATATATACATAAACTTTTAAAACATACGTCTTTGTGGGCATCACCATCATCATATCGTACCTGGCCGTAATAGGCTCGGTAAAACGTACCCGGCTATCATAGGGCTCGGTAGAATCGTACCCGGCCACGTGGAGCTCGGTAAAACCCAACTAATCAGTGGTTGCATAATAGGTGCCATACCCGGCCGACTATAGTGCGGCTCGGTAGAGTATAATAGATACATACATACATATATATATATATATATATATATATGTGATGCATGCTGGACTCATTGGAATCACATTTTAAACCTTTCGGAGTGACGTAAGGTCGGTATCCTTCGTACACGTTATTAGGATTAACTCTTCATCAAGCATCTTATACGAATCAGGAACTACCAACAAAATTGATAATATAAGAATAAGAGAAGTAACATCAATATCAATCGTTTCATAAGAAGGGCAGCAATGTAAGTACTGCTAGCTTCTAAGAGTAGAGTATCTTTGGGAGCTCGTTCATTATATTATGTACAATCGGAGTCGTGCAAAAGAATGAAGGGGATAGCCTCACATACCTTGTATATACTGCCCAACCTCAAGCTATGCAAATGTCACGACTCCTTAGTCTACAATAAGAGAAATGACACTATCATTATCGTTTAAGTGTCGTAACTATTATGTATCGACCGCAACCTATTTTACGATGAAACGGACAGCACCTCCCCTATTTATATGACTTCCCACAGGTCAATACAATCACCAAACAGCCTAAACAACATCATTAATAATCATATTGAGCCTCCAAAACAGTCCACCAACTAACAACATTACTACCAAGCCTTTCAATATATATTTCACAAGTTCTAGCATCAACGACTTAGCCACAACTTGGATAATCTTAAATATATATAGAGTAAGAGGTTCCTTACCTTTAAACAGAAAGAACAACTCCAATTTGATCTTAATTTTCCACGAAATATCCCTTCAATTCTGCCACAAGAACAAGGAAGCGAAACTAGCAATTAATTCGGGTTTTTCGGCACTAGAATTACTTTAGAGGACTTGAAATCACCTAGGGTTGATATTAAAAACTTGAAAGTGTATTTACAAAACATAAAACACTTAAAACGACCTCCCACACGAGCTGGAACAACACAAAAATCAGCAACAACAAGAAGAACAAGAAACTTACTAGCGCCACGGAATTTCCCGACATTTGATTTTTGTTTGCCCTTTGTTTGGGTCTTGGATCATGAGAGAACCTTGAGAGACTGTTTTTAGGGTTATAAGATCTGAATATACTGAAAAATAATGACTTAAAACGGGGTTGAGGTATCTTATATATGTCCATATGTCTTAAA